>NC_090325.1:80069627-80372658 GCF_035084215.1 Heptranchias perlo
TGTTCTAAGAAGAACAACTCCAGCCTTTCCAGTCTCTCCAATTTCTAAGCTTTATCTTCAAACGGTGGTGCTCTGCTACTGCCATGATTGTTCATAGACATTTTCAACAGCTGATGAAAAGATAGCATGAAAAATTCCCATGATCACCTTTATGGGAACATGTTTACTCTGCACCCCTTGAATCTTCCCCTTGAATGCCTCCCACTGCTCTGACATTGATTTACCTTCAAGTACCTGTTTCCAGTCCACTTTTGCCAAATCACTTCTTAGCTTGGCCTTTCCTGATTTGAGAACTTTAACTCCTGTTCTTTGTCCTTTTCCATAACTATGTTAAAACTAACTGAATTATGATCACTACCACCAAAATGCTCTCCCACTGATATTCCTTCCACCTGCCCAGCCTCATTTCCTAAAACTAAATCCAGAACTGCCCCCTCTCTTGTTGAGCTTGCTACCTACTGGCTCAGAATGTTCTCCTGAATGCAATTTAAGAATTTTGTGCCCTCTATACCCTTCACACTGTTTGTATCCCAGTTAATATTAGGGTAGTTGAAATCCCCTACAATTACTGCCCTACTGTTTTTGCACTTCTCAGAAATTTGCCTACATATTTGCTCTTCTATCTCCCTCTGACTGTTTGGGGTCTATAGTACACTCCCAGTAGTGTGACTGCCCCTTTTTTGTTCCTTAGCTCAACCCATATGGCCTCATTTGATGCTCCTTCTAACATATCATCCCTCCTCACAGCTGTAATTGTTTCTTTAACCAAAATTGCCACCCCCCCTCCTTTTTTATCCCTTTCTCGATCTCGTCTGAAAACCCTGTAACCAGGAACATTGTTGGGCGATTTCTGCCCCTCTTTAAGCCATGTTTCTGTAATAGCTAAGATATTGTACTGCCACGTGTCTATCTGTGCCCTCAGCTCATCTGCCTTATTCATTATACTCATTGCATTGAGGTATATACCTTTAAACACTGACAAACTCCCTTGCTGTTTATTTTCTAACCTTTGTTTCCTCTGCTTTCCTAAGTCACTTACTAATTTTCTGCCTTCTATCTCCAGTTCTGATTCTGTCCCATCTGAATCTTCACTCAGGTTTCCATCCCTCTGCCAAGCTAATTTAAACCCTCCCCAACAGCACTAGCAAACCTCCCCGCAAGGATATTGGTCCTGGTCCTGTTGAGGTGCAACCCGTCCAGCTTGTACAGGTCCCACCTCCCCCAGAACTGGTCCCAATGCCCCAGGAATCTAAAGCCCTCCCTCCTGCACCATCTCTCCAGCCACGCATTCATCTGCTCTATCCTACTATTTCTATACTCACTAGCGCGTGGCACCAGGAGTAATCCAGAGATTACTACCTCCTTAAAATCTTCCTGCAGGACCTCATCCCTCTTTCTACCTATGTCGTTGGTACCGATATGGACCACGAGCTCTGGCTGTTCACCCTCCCCCTCCAAAATGTTCTGCAGCCGCTCAATGACATCCTTGACCCTGGCACAAGGAAGGCAACATACCATCCTGGACTCATGTCTGCGGCCGCATAAACACCTGTCTGCTCCCCTAACTATAGAATCCCCTATCACTATTGCTCTGCTGACCTTTCTCCTCCCTCTCTGTACAGCTGAGCCACCCATGGTGAACTGAATACTGGTTAGAGAGCGAGATGCACTCAGAGGACTCCTGCACTATGTGCCTGATCCTCCTTGTCTGTCTGGCTATCACCCAGTCCCTCCATGCCTGCACTCTCTTAAGTTGTAGGGTGACGACCTCCTGAAACGTGCTATCCATGTAGCTCTCAGCCTTGCGGATGCACTGCAGTGACTGCAGCTGCTGCTCAAGCTCCGAAAACCGGAGCTCGATCTCCTCCAGCTGATGACACTTCCTGCACCTGTGGTTGTCCAGTACACGGGAAACGTTCTGGAGTTCCCACATGGCACAAGATGTGTATTTGACGGCTCTGAGCTGCTCTGCCATGCCTCGGTTTATTAGATTACTAACTAAACTGACCAAAAATAAACTAAAAACTTAAAAAAAACACTCAGCAGAAAAAAATCACAAATCAGCTACTCACCAATCAGCTCCTTCCCTTGTGCTGACGTCACTTTGGGTTTCTTTTCTCTCTCCTTGACGCTAGCGCTTGGCCGCTCCTCTGCTCCACCGCCTCAGCTAATTCTGAGCTCCTGACTCCCGCCTTTTTGTGGGCCGCTCCTCTGCTCCACCGCCTCAGCTAACGCTGAGCTCCTGACTCCCGCCTTTTTGTGGGCCGCTCCTCTGCTCCACCGCCTCAGCTAACGCTGAGCTCCTGACTCCCGCCTTTTTGTGGGCTGCTCCTCTGCTCCACCGCCTCAGCTAACGCTGAGCTCCTGACTCCTGCCTTTTTGTGGGCCGCTCCTCTGCTCCACCACCTCAGCTAACGCTGAGCTCCTGACTCCCGCCTTTTTGTGGGCCGCTATTCAGCTCCACCAACTCAGCTAATTCTGAGCTCCTGACTCCTGCCTTTTTGTGGGCCGCTCCTCTGCTCCACCGCCTCAGCTAACGCTGAGCTCCTGACTCCCGCCTTTTTCTGGGCCGCTCATCTGCTCCACCACCTCAGCTAATTCTGAGCTCCTGACTCCCGCCTTTTTGTGGGCCGCTATTCTGCTCCACCACCTCAGCTAATTCTGAGCTCCTGACTCCCGCCTTTTTGTGGGCCGCTCCTCTGCTCCACCACCTCAGCTAATTCTGAGCTCCTGACTCCCACCTTATTATGGGCCGCTCCTCTGCTCCACCGCCTCAGCTAACGCTGAGCTCCTGACTCCCGCCTTTTTGTGGGCCGCTCCTCTGCTCCACCGCCTCAGCTAATTCTGAGCTCCTGACTCCCACCTTATTATGGGCCGCTCCTCTGCTCCACCGCCTCATAGAATCATAGAATCATAGAAGTTACAACATGGAAACAGGCCCTTCGGCCCAACATGTCCATGTCGCCCAGTTTATACCACTAAGCTAGTCCCAATTGCCTGCACTTGGCCCATATCCCTCGATACCCATCTTCCCCATGTAACTGTCCAAATGCTTTTTAAAAGACAAAATTGTACCCGCCTCTACTACTGCCTCTGGCAGCTCGTTCCAGACACTCACCACCCTTTGAGTGAAAAAATTGCCCCTCTGGATCCTTTTGTATCTCTCCCCTCTCACCTTAAATCTGTGCCCCCTCGTTATAGACTCCCCTACCTTTGGGAAAAGATTTTGACTATCGACCTTATCTATGCCCCTCATTATTTTATAGACTTCTATAAGATCACCCCTTAACCTCCTACTCTCCAGGGAATAAAGTCCCAGTCTGTCTAACCTCTCCCTGTAAGTCAAACCATCAAGTCCCGGTAGCATCCTAGTAAATCTTTTCTGCACTCTTTCTAGTTTAATAATATCCTTTCTATAATAGGGTGACCAGAACTGTACACAGTACTCCAAGTGTGGCCTCACCAATGCCCTGTACAACTTCAACAAGACATCCCAACTCCTGCATTCAATGTTCTGACCAATGAAACCAAGCATGCTGAATGCCTTCTTCACCACCCTATCCACCTGTGACTCCACTTTCAAGGAGCTATGAATCTGTACTCCTAGATCTCTTTGTTCTATAACTCTCCCCAACGCCCTACCATTAACGGAGTAGGTCCTGGCCCGATTCGATCTACCAAAATGCATCACCTCACATTTATCTAAATTAAACTCCATCTGCCATTCATCGGCCCACTGGCCCAATTTATCAAGATCCCGTTGCAATCCTAGATAACCTTCTTCACTGTCCACAATGCCACCAATCTTGGTGTCATCTGCAAACTTACTAACCATGCCTCCTAAATTCTCATCCAAATCATTAATATAAATAACAAATAACAGCGGACCCAGCACCGATCCCTGAGGCACACCGCTGGACACAGGCATCCAGTTTGAAAAACAACCCTCGACAACCACCCTCTGTCTTCTGTCGTCAAGCCAATTTTGTATCCAATTGGCTACCTCACCTTGGATCCCATGAGATTTAACCTTATGTAACAACCTACCATGCGGTACCTTGTCAAATGCTTTGCTGAAGTCCATGTAGACCACGTCTACTGCACAGCCCTCATCTATCTTCTTGGTTACCCCTTCAAAAAACTCAATCAAATTCGTGAGACATGATTTTCCTCTCACAAAACCATGCTGACTGTTCCTAATTAGTCCCTGCCTCTCCAAATGCCTGTAGATTCTGTCCCTCAGAATACCCTCTAACAACTTACCCACTACAGATGTCAGGCTCACTGGTCTGTAGTTCCCAGGCTTTTCCCTGCCGCCCTTCTTAAACAAAGGGACAACATTTGCTACCCTCCAATCTTCAGGCACCTCACCTGTAGCGGTGGATGATTCAAATATCTCTGCTAGGGGACCCGCAATTTCCTCCCTAACCGCCCATAACGTCCTGGGATACATTTCATCAGGTCCCGGAGATTTATCTACCTTGATGCGCATTAAGACTTCCAGCACCTCCCTCTCTGTAATATGTACACTCCTCAAGACATCACTATTTATTTCCCCAAGTTCCCTAACATCCATGCCTTTCTCAACCGTAAATACCGATGTGAAATATTCATTCAGGATCTCACCCATCTCTTGTGGTTCCGCACATAGATGACCTTGTTGATCCTTAAGAGGCCCTACTCTCTCCCTAGTTACCCTTTTGCCCTTTATGTATTTGTAGAAGCTCTTTGGATTCACCTTTGCCTGATCTGCCAAAGCAATCTCATATCCCCTTTTTGCCCTCCTGATTTCTCTCTTAACTCTACTCCGGCAATCTCTATACTCTTCAAGGGATCCACTTGATCCCAGCTGCCTATGCATGTCATATGCCTCCTTCTTATTTTTGACTAGTGCCTCAATCTCCCGAGTCATCCAAGGTTCCCTACTTCTACCAGCCTTGCCCTTCACTTTATAAGGAATGTGCTTACACTGAACCCTGGTTAACACACTTTTGAAAGCCTCCCACTTACCAGACGTCCCTTTGCCTGCCAACAGACTCTCCCAATCAACTTCTGAAAGTTCCTGTCTAATACCATCAAAATTGGCCTTTCCCCAATTTAGAATTTTAACTTTTGGGCCAGACCTATCCTTCTCCATAGCTATCTTAAAACTAATGGAATTATGATCACTGGTCCCAAAGTGATCCCTCACTAACACTTCTGTCACCTGCCCTTCCTTATTTCCCAAGAGGAGGTCAAGTTTTGCCCCCTCTCTAGTCGGGCCATCCACATACTGAATGAGAAATTCCTCCTGAATACACTCAACAAATTTCTCTCCATCCAAGCCCCTAATGCTATGGCTGTCCCAGTCAATGTTGGGAAAGTTAAAGTCCCCTACTATTACCACCCTATTTTTCTTGCAGCTGTCTGTAATCTCCTTACATATTTGCTCCTCAATTTCCCGTTGACTATTTGGGGGTCTGTAGTACAATCCTATCAAAGTGATCTCTCCCTTCTTATTTTTCAGTTCTACCCATATGGACTCAGTGGGCGAACCCTCGGATATATCCCCTCTCACTACTGCCGTGATGTTCTCCCTAATCAAGAACGCAACTCCCCCTCCTCTCTTACCTCCTGCTCTATCTTTCCTATAGCATCTGTACCCTGGAACATTGAGCTGCCAGTCCTGCCCCTCCCTTAGCCATGTTTCAGTAATAGCTATAACATCCCAGTCCCATGTACCCATCCATGCCCTGAGTTCATCTGCCTTGCCCATCAGACTTCTTGCATTGAAATAAATGCAGTTTAATCTAGACTTCCCTTGGTCTTTGCCCTGCTTTCTCAGACCATCTGTCCGGTCATGTTCTGTACACTCTCCCTTACTGCCTTTTGCTTCTGTCACCACTTTATTTCCCACTGACTTCCTGCATCGGTTCCCATCCCCCTGCCACATTAGTTTAAACCCTCCCCAACAGCACTGGCAAACACTCCCCCTAGGACATTGGTTCCAGTCCTGCCCAGATGCAGACCGTCCAATTTGTACTGGTCCTACCTCCCCCAGAACCGGTTCCAATGGCCCAGGAATTTGAATCCCTCCAGCTTGCACCATCTCTCAAGCCACGTATTCATCTTAGCTATCCTGTCATTCCTACTCTGACTAACCCGTGGCACTGGTAGCAATCCTGAGATTACTACCTTTGAGGTCCTACTCTTTAGTTTAACTCCTAACTCCCTAAATTCAGCTTGTAGGACCTCATCCTGTTTTTTACCTATATCGTTGGTGCCTATATGCACCACGACAACTGGCTGTTCATCCTCCCCCTCCAGAATGTCCTGCAGCCGCTCCGAGACATCCTTGACCCTTGCACCAGGGAGGCAACATACCATCCTGGAGTCTCGGTTGCGTCCGCAGAAACGCCTGTCTATTCCCCTTACAATCGAGTCCCCTATCACTATAGCTCTGCCACTCTTTTTCCTGCCCTCCTGTGCAGCAGAGCCAGCCACGGTGCCATGAACCTGGCCACTGCCACCTTCCCCTGGTGAGCCATCTCCGCCAACAGTATCCAAAACGGTATACCTGTTTTGGAGGGAGATGACCGCAGGGGACCCCTGCACTGCCTTCCTACTCTTCCTCTGTCTGTTGGTCACCCATTCACTATCTCCCTCAGTAATTTTTATCTGCGGTGTGACCAACTCACTGAACGTGCTATCCACGACTTTCTCAGCATCGCGGATGCTCCAAAGTGAGTCCATCCGCAGCTCCAGAGCCGTCAAGCGGTCAAACAATAGCTGCAGCTGGACACACTTCCCGCAGGTGAAGGAATCAGGGATACAGGAAGGAGCCCTGAATTCCCACATCCCACAAGAGGAACATGACATGGCGCTGGGATCTCCTGCCATGACTTAACCCCTAAATTAGCTTAAGAACAACGACAATGTCAAGAGAAAAAAAAAGGAAAGAAAAACTACTTACCACTCCCTTTAAGGAGTTTACTCCTTTAAATTGTTCTCAATTTAGAGAATGTTAACTACACTAGGGACCTAACTACACTAGGGACCTAACGCTGAGCTCCTGACTCCCGCCTTTTTGTGGGCCGCTCCTCTGCTCCACCGCCTCAGCTAACGCTGAGCTCCTGACTCCCGCCTTTTTGTGGGCCGCTCCTCTGCTCCACCGCCTCAGCTAACGCTGAGCTCCTGACTCGCACCTTATTATGGGCCGCTCCTCTGCTCCACCGCCTCAGCTAACGCTGAGCTCCTTACTCCCGCCTTTTTGTGGGCTGCTCCTCTGCTCCACCGCCTCAGCTAACGCTGAGCTCCTGACTCCTGCCTTTTTGTGGGCCGCTCCTCTGCTCCACCACCTCAGCTAACGCTGAGCTCCTGACTCCCGCCTTTTTGTGGGCCGCTCATCTGCTCCACCACCTCAGCTAATTCTGAGCTCCTGACTCCCGCCTTTTTGTGGGCCGCGATTCTGCTCCACCACCTCAGCTAATTCTGAGCTCCTGACTCCCGCCTTTTTGTGGGCCGCTCCTCTGCTCCACCGCCTCAACTAATTCTGAGCTCCTGACTCCCGCCTTTTTGTGGGCCGCTCCTCTGCTCCACCACCTCAGCTAATTCTGAGCTCCTGACTCCCGCCTTTTTGTGGGCCGCTCCTCTGCTCCACCACCTCAGCTAATTCTGAGCTCCTGACTCCCGCCTTATTATGGGCCGCTCCTCTGCTCCCCCATCTCAGCTAATCCTGAGCTCCTGACTCCCACCTTTTTATGGAGCACTCCTCTGCTCTGCTTCCTCGGCTAATGGTGGGGGATCCGTTGAATGTTAAGGGGAGGTGGTTAGACTCTCTCTTGTTGGAGATGGTGATTGCCTGGCACTTATCTGGCACGAATGTTACTTGCCACTTATCAACCCAAGCCTGGATATTGTTGAGGTCTTGCTGCATGCGGGCTCGGACTGCTTTATTATCCAAGGAGTTGCGAATAGAACTGAACACTGTGCAATCATCAGCGAACATCCCCATTTCTGACCTTATGATGGAGGGAAGGTCATTGATGAAGCAGCTGAAGAAGGTTGGGCCTAGGACACTGCCCTGAGGAACTCACGCAGCGATGTCCAGGGGCTGAGATGATTGGCCTCCAACAACCACTACCATCTTCCTTTGTGCTAGGTATGACTCCAGCCACTAGAGAGTTTTCCCCCTGATTCCCATTGACTTCAATTTTACTAGGGCTCCTTGATGCCACACTCGGTCAAATGCTGCCTTGATGATTCTCATCTCACCTCTGGAATTCAGCTCTTTTGTCCATGTTTGGACCAAGGCTGTAATGAGGTCTGGAGCCGAGTGGTCCTGGCGGAACCCAAACTGAGCATTGGTGAGCTGGTTATTGGTGAGTAAGTGCCGCTTGATAGCACTGTGGATGACACCATCCATCACTTTGCTGGTGATTGAGAGTAGACTGATGGGGCAGTAATTGGCCGGATTGGATTTGTCCTGCTTTCTGTGGACAGGACATACCTGGGCAATTTTCCACATTGTCGGGTAGATGCCAGTGTTGTAGCTGTACTGGAACATTTTGGCGAGAGGCACAGCTAGTTCTGGAGCACAAGCTGTTCATTCAAATATCTTCCACTTCTGATGACAGCCATCGACCTGAAACATTAACTGTGTTTCTCTCTCCACCGATGCTGCCTGACCTGAGTGCTTCCTGCATTTTCTGTTTTTATTTATATACATTAGGCTGTTTTATTATTTTCATGATTAATTATTTTTGGTGAATATTTGTGCTCAGCGTGAAAGATGTCAGTGCTGAGGAATGAAATGTTTATAATTTTTGACGCAACTAGATGGCCAAAGTAAAAGTATCTCCATCTACTCCTCCAACAATGGCGGTGAAATTCAACTGGCTTCAATGGAAAAGAAAATCGGGCTGGGTGTAAATCGGATGGGGTTTAAATCGGGCCAGGTGTAAATCGGGCGGGGTGTATATCTGGCGGGTGTAAAACGGGCGAGGTGTAAATCGGGCTGGGTATAAATCGGACGGGGTGTCAATCTGACCGGATGTAAATCAGGGGGTGTAAATCGGGCGGGGTGTAAAATGGGCAGGTGTAAATCGGGCGGGGTGTCAATCTGACCGGGTGTAAATCAGGGGGTGTAAATCGGGCGGGGTGTAAAATGGGCAGGTGTAAATCGGGCGGGGTGTATATCAGGCTGGGTGTAAATTGTAGGGTGGGGACTGCTGGGTGTAAATCTGGCAGATATAAAATGGGCAGTTGTAAATCGGGCGGGGTGTAAATCGGGCGGGGTGTAAATCAGGCAGGGTGTAAATCAGGCAGGGTGTAAATCAGGCGGGGTGTAAATCAGGCAGGGTGTAAATTGTAGGGTGGGGACTGCTGGGTGTAAATCTGGCAGATATAAAATGGGCAGTTGTAAATCGGGCTGGGTGTAAATCGGGCGGGGTGTAAATTGTGGGAGGGTGTGAATCGGGCAGGGTGTGAATCAGGCTGGGTGTGAATCGGGGCTGGGTGTAAATCGGGCGGGTTGTGAACCGGGCGGGGTGTGAATCGGATGGGGTGTAAATCGGGAGGGGTGTAAATTGTGGGAGGGTATAAATCGGGCGGGGTGTGAATCGGGCAGGGTGTGAATCGGGCGGGGTGTGATTCGGGCAGGGTGTAAATCGGGCGGGGTGTAAATTGTGGGTGGGTGTGAATCGGGCTGGGTGTGAATCTGGCAGATATAAAATGGGCAGTTGTAAATCGGACGGGGTGTAAATCAGGCGTAGTGTGAATCGGGCAGGGTGTGAATCGGGCGGGGTGCGAATCGGGCTGGGTGTGAATTGGGCGGGGTGTGAATCGGGCGGGGTGTGAATCGGGCTGGGTGTGAATTGGGCGGGGTGTGAATTGGGCGGGGTGTGAATTGGGCGGGGTGTGAATCGGGCTGGGTGCGAATCGGGCTGGGTGTGAATTGGGCGGGGTGTGAATTGGGCGGGGTGTGAATCGGGCGGGGTGTGAATCGGGCTGGGTGTGAATTGGGCGGGGTGTGAATTGGGCGGGGTGTGAATCGGGCGGGGTGTGAATCGGGCTGGGTGTGAATTGGGCGGGGTGTGAATTGGGCGGGGTGTGAATCGGGCTGGGTGTGAATTGGGCGGGGTGTGAATCGGGCGGGGTGTGAATCGGGCTGGGTGTGAATTGGGCGGGGTGTGAATCGGGCGGGGTGTGAATCGGGCTGGGTGTGAATTGGGCGGGGTGTGAATTGGGCGGGGTGTGAATCGGGCTGGGTGCGAATCGGGCGGGGTGTAAATTGTGGGAGGGTGTAAATCAGGCGGGATGTAAATTGTGGGAGGGTGTGAATCGGGTTGGGTGTGAATCGGGCAGGGTGTAAATTGTGGGAGGGTGTGAATCGGGCGGGGTGTAAATCGGGCGGGGTGTAAATTGTGGGAGGGTGTAAATCGGGCGGGGTGTAAATCAGGCAGGATGTAAATTGTGGGAGGGTGTAAATCAGGCAGGATGTAAATTGTGGGAGGGTGTGAATCGGGCGGGGTGTAAATCAGGCAGGGTGTAAATTGTGGGAGGGTGTAAATCGGGCGGGGTGTAAATCAGGCAGGGTGTAAATTGTGGGAGGGTGTGAATCGGGCGGGGTGTAAATTGTGGGAGGGTGTGAATCGGGCGGGGTGTAAATTGTGGGAGGGTGTAAATCGGGCGGGGTGTAAATCAGGCAGGGTGTAAATTGTGGGAGGGTGTGAATCGGGCGGGGTGTAAATTGTGGGAGGGTGTGAATCGGGCGGGGTGTAAATTGTGGGAGGGTGTAAATCGGGCGGGGTGTAAATCAGGCAGGGTGTAAATTGTGGGAGGGTGTGAATCGGGCGGGGTGTGAATCGGGCGGTGGGTAAATCGGGCGGTGGGTAAATTTGAAAAATCAGGAAGGCTCTCTTTCAGATCCTTTCTTTGATTTACAACTGACTTAACCATTCAGGTTTACTGTCCTGAGGATATTAAGGGCAGATGCTATGCTAAGTATCCTGGAGTGTACTCGTTTCCTGAACTCCCATGCTATTTCTTCTGTCTATTGCATTGTTTTCTTCTTTTGCAAAAACCTTTCATCATTTCAGTTTGCAGGCTAGAATGGACAAGCCATGCAATACACCCATGACATACTCTCTTTTGGTATCTCTGCTGCATAATTTATGGAGATCCATCCCAGGATTGATCTCTAGGCTTTGCACTGCCCATTGCGGCTGGCAGGGGCAGAAAATACAAGAGCTTTTTCTCAACTGCTGGCAACATTAACACCTCTTCTTATAAAAAGGCAGCTGTTAGTGGCACTCCAGTCATCACTTCCTTAGGGTGATGCCAGGCCAGCAGGTTTGCCATTGTAAAGCTACCAAGTTCACCAGCATAGTGCTAACATTGGTACAGTAAACTCCTCCATGAGGGAAAATTTCAAAACAAGTGAATCTTCTTTACATTCTTTGATCAGAGAAATTACAGTGGACCCTAGCTATGTTTTGGAGCAGACAGATCAGTATATCATAACAAGGGCACATTATAACTGACATTACTATAAAATATCAGTAAGTGTCAATATCAATACAGTCATGACATACATTATCACACTGAGACACTATTTTAAGAAATTAATATCAAAGTACAGATGTAACAAACATTTATGCCATCTCTAAGTAGTAAAACGTGGGTACCATAATGCCAGCATTTGCAATGTCCATATGCAAATATCGTATTGAAATCAAGATTATAACACAGAGCCAAGAATCATAATGGGAGCAGGATGAGTGGGAGTGAATGTATTTCCAGGCTAAAAATTTATTCTTATTATATATTATATTCTGCCACTTGGCTTACAATATTTGAGACTATTGCATCTATTACATGATTATAACTGATCAGGATTTTGTGTGGGAGTGCATATGTTTTTTCACAACATTCCTTGGTGATTTGTAAAGACTTATGGTTTCGAGACCATCTTGAATAATAAAGCTGTGGACTTTTTGACCGGAAATGTAGATATTTCTGTGACATACAGTATAACTGAACCTCAAGCCAAGTTGTGACTGAAATGTTGATTAATTAGGAAATGAACAGGTCTGACAACTGTAGAGGCCAATGTCAGGGGTACATTGCTCAAAAATATGATGAAAACAAACTGTTCACATATCAATGCATTGAGACAGCTGCAAATATGGTCTATAATTTAATTCTGGTTTTCATTAGGGAAAGAACACTGTAAAGTAGATCGTTCATTAAAACCTCCTGTGAGACTTACAGTGATGGACTATTTCCTTAGTAAGCCTCGGAGTGCAATTTTTTTTGTGACTCTACCACTGGCAAGTACACTACACATATAACCACTTGGCAGAAAGAATAAGTGCTTAACCTTTTCCCATTGAAAGAGTCCAACCATCGACCATCTGGAAGCTCTTTCAATGGGAACATTTTAATAAAATGTCTAAAATTTACAGCCCTAAATGTTAAATATACAGATCATTAAAAAAACAGAGTTTGGACTATTGATTCATCAGTATCTTGGTTTTTAGTTTACACAAATCACTTGTCACTGAAATTATTATTTTTTTTTAAATGGTGAGTTAGTTCATCCTTGGTGTATGAGCCAATGTGGGGAATTTATAAAAGCAGCAGTAAAGACTGAGTGTGGTGAATGAAAACATGGTCCATTCATTTGTGGGTTCTGTGTTCAAATCAAGCATGCACTGATGGGACGAAAGTCTGCTCTCTCTCTTCTGGCTGTAAAGGTTATAAAGATCATTTGTGAATTTTAGTTTGACCAATTTGAACTCAGTTCCTAGTAGGTGTCAACAGTGCGAAACTGCCCATAATTTGACACCAAATTGTCAGAGGGGCCATAAAAATGGCTGGTGTGGGAAGCAGAACAAATCACACTGTTGCAGCAGAGGATGCATTTCTGTGGTTGAGTTTAAACTGTGCTGACCTGGCAGTGCTCGAGGCTGACACTTGATGCCAAAAGTGGAAAAGTGTTCCACTCTCTCATGTAGCAAGCTTCCTCTGCAAGTTTCTCTAGATAATCAAGTTTTTTTATTTTAAGGTGGAGTCTGAAACATGATAGATGGCTCCAGAGCTTGTTTTACAATAAAATATTAAACAGGTCGTTATTGAAAGAATAGGAGGATAGTGGTGGTGGAATTCCTGCCCTATTGAAAGCCATTCTGCCAGGGCCGTAGAGAGTAGACTCTAGCTCAGAAAACACACTAAGAAAAGCTGAAAAAGAAATGAAAGACAAACTCCATCTTAAAAGAGAGCTAAATAAGGGGACTTTGATCTGCACTTCAATGTTTTCTCATGTTTTGCGTTCCTCAGTCAATGCTCAGTCTTGAATCCCATAATAAAATGAGTGCAGTGGCTGAATAAGCAAAGGGGTTTAGAGCACTTCCAAACCTACTCCACAGGGCAGTCACCTAAATTCCTCCAAGAAACAAAGAGAAGCTGCGAGTATAAGGCAAACTCCAGAACTTCCGCCGATCCTGATTCCTGCTAGTGGAGCTTGTGTGCCAGCAAATGTGTAATTCAACAACAGGAGTGGCGGGAGGGAGACTGTCATCCGATATGGAGACTGCTTGGAGGAAAAGTCACTGCATGGGCTCAGAGTTGGGATTGCAAGTTAGGACAGCTGCCTAATTCAATACCTATCCTCACTCTGTTACTAATCTGCCGACATTATATGTAGCAGATATTAAAGCCAAATAATAGATGCATAAATAAATCTGGTGTTTGATGTAAGTGCAGCTATGTCAGATTTGGTGAAATTATATATTGGGAGATGGGTATGTGTGTCTGAATAAATAAACATGAGTTCTATTTCTAACATTGGTATCATTTGGGTCTCAATCTAACACAGTGCCCCTCTCTAATCTGCTCGACTCAAAGGGTGGGTTCAAAACAGAAATAGACAGTTTCCTAGAAGTAAAGGGAATTAGGGGTTACGGGGAGCGGGCAGGAAATTGGACATGAATTTAGATTTGAGGTTAGGATCAGATCAGCCATGATCTTATTGAATGGCAGAGCAGGCTCGAGGGGCCGATTGGCCTACTCCTGCTCCTATTTCTTATGTTCTTATGGTCACCAAATTACATCAACACTTGATGTCAAAACGAGGAATGTCAGTGTTGACAAAAATTCATCAAAAAGTATTGAAAATATCCTTGTGGTACTAGGTAGGAATATGAAAGGGAGAATCATTTGTGAGGATTTAAAGAAAAATACCTATGCTGTTAATAATACACAAATTAGTACACAAAGATGAACAAAGGCTAATGATGGACAAAGGATGAATGTGGTAATCCATAATTAGTTAATAAATACTTAGTTTATATGGCTTATTGAAATTATTTTTAGATGTAACGTGTTTACTGTTTGAATTTTTGGAGGGACAGTTGTAACGATGTGCTTTAATACTCTTAATGAAGTCATTGAGATGGCATGTATAGAACCATAGACCCATTGAAAAGATGCAGCACAGAAGGAGGCCATTCGGCCCACCGTATCCGCACCGGCTCGAAGAACAACCTACTACCTTCCAGCACCCGGTCCGTAGCCCTGCAGCTTACAGCACTTTAGGTGCAGGTCCAAGTACATTTTAAAAGAGTTGCCTCTACCACCAATTCGGGCAGCGAATTCCATACACCCACCACGCTCTGGGTAAAAAAGTTTTTCCTCATGTCCCCTCTAATCCTTCCGCCAATCAGCTTAAATCTATGTCCTCTAGTTCTTGAACTCTCCGCTAGGGGAAAACAGGTACTCCCTGTCTACTCTATCTGGGCCCCTCATAATTCTGTATACCTCAATCAAGTCTCCCCTCAGCCTCCTCTGCTCCAAGGAAAACAACCCCAGCCTATCCAATCTCTCCTCGTAGCTGCAATTTTCAAGCCCTGGCAACATTCTTGTAAATCTTCTCTGCACTCTCTCCAGAGCAATTACGTCCTTCCTGTAATGTGATGACCAGAACTGAGCACAATACTCCAGCTGTGGCCTTAAAGCGTTTTATACAGTTCCATCATTACATCCCTGCTTTTGTATTCTATACCTCGGCTAATAACGGGGAGCATTCCGTATGCCTTCTTCACAACCTTATCTACCTGTACTGCCACCTTCAGGGACCTGTGCACATGCACTCCAAGGTCTCTCACTTCCTCTACCCCTCTCAATAAATTCCCGTTTACTGCATATTCCCTTTTACTGTTTGCCCTCCCTCAGTGCATTACCTCACACTTCTCTGGATTGAACTCCATTTGCCACTTTTCCACCCACTCCACCAACCCATTAATATCCTCTTGGAGTCTACAGCTATCCTCTTCACTATCAACTACACGGCCAATTTTTGTGTCATCTGCAAATTTGCCAATCATGCCCCCTACATTCAAGTCCAAATCATTAATATATACCACAAACAGCAAGGGATCCAACACTGAGCCTTGTGGCACACCACTGGAAACAGATTTTCATTCGCAAAGACATCCAGCGACTTTTACCCTTTGTTTCCTGTTACTGAGCCAATTTTGGATCCAAATTGCCACATTTCCCTGTATCCCATGGGCTTTTACCTTTCTGACCAATCTGCCATGTGGGACCTTGTCAAATGCCTTACTAAAATCCATGTATACAACATCGACTGCACTACCCTCATCAATCCTCCTTGTCACTTCCTCAAAGAATTCAATCAGATTTGTAAGGCATGACATTCCCTAAACAAATCCATGCTGACTATCCCTGATTAAACCATACCTTTCCAAGTGACAGTTTATCCTATCTCTCAGTTTTGATTCTAATAGTTTGCCCACCACTGAGGTAAGACTGACCGGCCTATAATTGTTCGGCCTTTCCCTCGTACCCTTTTTAAACAATGGTACTACGTTTGCAGTCTTCCAGTCCTCTGGTACCTCCCCTGTATCTAGTGAGGATTGGAAAATGATCCTCAGAGCATCCGCTATTTCCTCCCTGGCTTCCTTCAATAGCCTAGGAAACAATCCATCCGACTCTGGTGACTTCTCAACTTTCAAGGATTCCAGTCCCTCTAGTACTTCGTCTCTCATTATGTTTACTTTATCCAATATTTCACACCTCTCCTCTTTACTATGTCCGGATCAGCCCTTTCCTTTGTGAATACGGAGACAAAATATTCATTTAAAACCCTACCCACATCCTTTGCTTCTACACACTTATCATCCCTGATAGGTCCCACCTTTTCCTTAGCTATCCTCTTGTTCTTAATGTACTGATAAAACATCTTTGGGTTTTCTTTAATCTTACTAGCTAATATTTTTTCATGCCCTCTCTTTGCTTTCCTTATTTCCTTTTTTACGTCATCCCTGTACTTTCTATACTCCTCTAGGCTTTCTGCAGTATTTAGTTTTCTGTGACAGTCATAAGCTTTCTTTTTCTGCTTTATCTTGCCCCATATACTTCTAGACAACCAGGGGGCTCTAAATTTGGCAGTGCCACCCTTTTTCTTTGAGGGGACGTTTCTGCATTGTACCCGTCGAATTTCACTTTTAGTGCCTCCCACTGGCTTGCCACTGATTTCTCCTCAAGTAGTTGTGTCCAGTCCACTTCTGCCAAATCACCTATTAGTTCTGTAAAATTTGCCTTCCCCCAATTTAGAACATTTACTCCTGATTTAACTCTGTCCTTTTCCATAATAATGCTAAAACTAACTGAATTGTGGTCACTATCCACAATATGGTCACCCACTGTCACTTCACCCACTTGCCCATCTTCATTTCCCAGTACTAAATCTGGAATGCTGAAAGGCATGGGAAAACCCTAAAAAGGGAAGGGGAGAAAATATTAAATCTGATGAAAATTAATTGAATTCCATATTTTGTACGAAGATGTGGATGTTGTAAATGGCAATGGTGGAATCAATCCATATTGCCACATAGCACCGCAAATAATTCTACATTATCTGACAATGCAGACATTCTAAAACCCACAATCGCAAAAGATAGAACATGGTAACTTGGCCATTTTTAAGCAATGTTTCTACAAAATACGAGCTACATTTGAATCACAGTACTTGGACTTCTAACTAGTTGAATGACCAGAAATACAAACATGCTACACTTGGAGCTGCAATAAGTCATATTCTAACTCACTTCAAAAGCTCACAATTTCTACTTTGGGAATTTCCAGGGTAGCAAGCAAACAGGTTTGCAAGGGGAAGGGTTATGTCAGGTCAGCAATTAATTCAATAAAAGTTAATTTAGTAATTGGTAGACAAATGTTAGTTTCTGTTCAGCGACTTGCTCTGAAATTACATAACCTGCACAATATTGATAGATAAACTAGCAGATCTCCTGTGGTATTGCTCATAGTAAGTTATGTTTTATATGACAAGAGTGTTTTTCTTTATAAGACAAGTTGTTTTTTTCTTTTACCCACCATTAGTGACTGATCTTTTTTTAAGATTGTTTTACAGAGTGTGACATCTGGGTCTAGATTTCTCATCTACCCTTGCCAATTTTTCACTGGATTTGGGTGGGCAGAGCCAAAAATTTGCGCTCCATTGTGTTCCCACGTCTTCCTACACACCCCCATTCCCAGGCCTCATGGTGGAGGGTGTGCACACCCATATACGGCAGGCTACTTACAATTAAATGCAAATCAGGGAAAGACATCCTCTAGTGTCTTTCCTGAGAAATGCTTGGCTGAATACTGAATGCAAGGGAGGCCTGTTAGGCCTGTTTCTAGCTCAGAGACTGAAAGCCTACCACAGCAAAGCTCCACCCCCAATCTAGTATGACTTCTGGTGGAGACTGAGGAATCCACCTCCAAACGGCTGGTCGTGGTGGGTGGAAGTGCCCTCCCCTCCCAATCAAAGGAAGGCAGAAGGTTCTGGCCCACGAATATGACACCTGGGGCATAATTTTTACTTGGAGCCGGGAAGAGAGCAGGTGGGTAAATTTTCCCGCGGGAAACCCGGAAGTGAAGTGAGCGCATCGGAATCTGCAATCGCAACTTAATTGAAGACAGTTATTTTTGCTTCCAGGTTTTGAATCTCCAAGCTGCGCAGCAGGTGTACTGCGCACCCTCATGATGTGATCTGAAGTCCACTATTTAAAGAGCCAATGCAAAAATGGATTTTGGAGGAGAAAAGAGGAAATTAAGCTATGGATTCAAAGAGAGCAAGGTCAGCACCCGGATTCACAGATGCTTCCTTTGAAGTACTGCTGGGTGCAGTGAGGGCCAGGAGGGAAATAATTAACCCAAGTGATGGGAGGAAGAAACCTGGTTCTCCTACCAAGAAGGCGTAGCTGGAGGTAGCTGAGGAGGCGAGCAGCAGGAGCATGGTGCCCTGGTCTCAGCTGCAGTCCAGGAAACGGTTTAATGACCTAACTAGATAAGGAAAAGAGAGGACAGTTGCTTAATCACCTACATCCTGTAGTGTACAACAGCCCCCTCTCACTCTGTCTTGACAAGCATACTTCATCACATCACACCTCACACCCACTTAAGTTTCAGCAGCTCTCATCCTTCACTTTCTATGTACTTCCTCACCTCCCCATGTATCCATCACCCCAATCCTTATGCAATGTGATCCATATGTATCACAGTCATCCTCACCCAATGCACTGCATCGATCGGGTGAATACGTGACCTTCAGTCACTCACAGGTCTGTTCTATCGCCTCCTGTAGGAGAAGAGAGCGCAAAATGCAAGGGAGAGGGAGAGGATTGGAAATGGCCCTCCACAAATAGTCCAGCCGACAGATGCAGAGGAGGGGACCATGGAGATTAGTGGCACATCTGCATCCCTATCCATCAGAGATGGAGAGACTGGGAACCTGTAGGTGCCTGGTGACAGAACTTAAAGATCTTTCACACACATGATGATTTTATTTCATCAATGAATGAACTATGAGAAACTTAAGTATAATGATTGCCAAGATTGTTACTTTGCCATGACTAATTCATATCACTTTCTTTTGTCTTCCAGGGCCTTCAGGCGTACAAGAAGAATGTGAGAAGATTAATGACATTGATTCCTCAGAGGAGCTCATTCCTTCTGAGGGTGCACCATCACAGGACATACAGCCATACACCAGCACAGATACTCACACTTCGTTGGTTCAGTTAGACAGTTAGTTAGATTGTCACCTGGTGATTCACAACTCCAAATGCACACGAGCAGACACTGGTGACAGGGGCAGCTGTGGAGAGTCCGCATCAGAGGGTGCACTCCTCTTCAAGCTCTGCTCAGCTGGAAACAGATGCTGAACCCTGGAGGCCATCGTTGAGAATAAGAATGATTGAGGTACAGCTGCATTTTGCAAGGTACTAGCAAACATGCCATGCACTCTCCACAATAGCGGAGAGAATGGAGGAGTCCAGCTCCAGCACAAGTGGATTGTTGACCCAGGTAATTAGGAACATAGGAACATAGGAACAGGAGTAGGCCATTCAGCCCCTCGTGCCTGCTCCGCCATTTGATAAGATCATGGCTGACCTGTGATCTAACTCCATATACCTGCCTTTGGCCCATATCCCTTAATACCTTTGGTTGCCAAAAAGCTATCTATCTCACATTTAAATTTAGCAATTGAGCTAGTATCAATTGCCGTTTGCGGAAGAGAGTTCCAAACTTCTACAACCCTTTGTGTATAGAAATGTTTTCTAATCTCGCTCCTGAAAGGTCTGGCTCTAATTTTTAGACTGTGCCCCCTACTCCTAGAATCCCCAACCAGCGGAAATAGTTTCTCTCTATCCACCCTATCTGTTCCCCTTAATATCTTATAAACTTCGATCAGATCACCCCTTAACCTTCTAAACTCTAGAGAATACAACCCCAATTTGTGTAATCTCTCCTCGTAACTTAACCCTTGAAGTCCGGGTATCATTCTAGTAAACCTACGCTGCACTCCCTCCAAGGCCAATATGTCCTTCCGAATTGCGAGGAAGCCTGCCATGGAGAGAGTGGCCGCCTCCATGGAGCTTCAAGCACAGCTTTCAAATTAGTCTATGCAGGCCACGACCACGGCCGTGCAGACTTTGAAAACCAGCATGTCTGTTGCCTTAAACAGGATGACAGATCCGTGGCCTTACAACACTTCACTGATCTGCACCAAGCTGCTCTCCAGCAGAGTGGTAGGAGTGATGTGGCGCTGGCCCAGGAGAGGGATGATGGTGAAAGGGGACATGGAAGTGGGAACATCACTCAAAGCACTCCCACTTCTCACCCATTGCCTCCCCATAGCCAGTACCCGAAATGTTGCCTCATCTCCCGATGGCCGAGTCTGCCCCTGCACAGGTGCAGGTGGAGCATTCTTTGGCGGGGCCCTCACGGACTTCAAAACCCAGAGGTCGTAGGCCAAAAGCATCTCAGCAGTCAGGGTTCTGAGCAGCCCGTCTCTACCTTTGCTGAAGCCACAGGGGCTGCACCACGTAGAAACGGTAGGAAGTGTAAGTTCAAGAAATTGTAGTTCACCAAGGGTATGCACATGGGTATTTAAAGAAATGTTATGTTGTGCAGTTTCATTTTTTTAATATTGGCACATAACATTTATTGCTTAGCACCACTTGGTCATTATTGCGTCCTGTATGTGAAGTCGTCCTTTCATTTGCTTCATGATGAATGCCAATACACGGTGGCAGCCACTGGGTGGGTGAGCAATGGGTGTATGCATGGTTGAAGGACTGATTTGTGGAAAGGGACGGGGTGTGGGGAGGGGGGTTGGTGGTGGTGGTGGTGGTGGTGGGAGCCAGCCTGAGTATTTCAATGTCTCCTTTTTGCCACTGTCACTAAGAGACCCTGTGAGAAATGAGGGCATCCCTTGCATCTGGGACAGCAATGTGCGCAGCTGGTCTGGGATGGGTGTCCCATCTTCATAGTGCTCCTCCTCCTCTTCTTCAATGTTGTCACCATCAGACGATGATTGACGAGCACCTTCGTCATCCTCCACCTCTAATCTGCTCTGCTGCGCAATGTTTTGCAGGACACAGCACACCACAGTGATTCTCGACACCCTTGCTGGCGAGTACTGAAGGGCTCCTCCAGACCTATCCAGGCACCTGAAGCGCATCTTCAACATGCCGATGGTTTGCCCAGTGACACACCTGATGGTCATTTGGCTCTGGTTGTAGCACTCTTTTGCCTAATTGGTGGGCTTCCTCAAAGGTGTCATGAGCCAAGTTTGAAGGGGGTATCCCTTGTCTCCATTGATCCAGCCCCTAAATCTGTCTCCTGTTTGGACGAGGTCTGGAATGTTGGACTGGTGCAGTATTAAGGCATCATGACAGCTGCCAGGGACTCTGGCGCACACCTGCATAAATCTCTTCTTGTGGTTGCACACCAGCTGTGCACTGATGGAGTGAATCCTTTCTCGGTTGATGAAAATTCCTGGCTCATGTGGTGGTCCTTGGATTGCCCCGTGTGTACAATCGATTGCACCCTGCACCTGTGGGAAGCCAGCCAGAGAGGCGAAACCGACTGCCTGCTCATTCTGGCCATTGTCATCACAGGGGAAGTTCACATAAGCGGACGCCCTGGCAAACAACCCATCTGTCACCTGCCTTATACACTTATGTGCAGACGACTGACACTCCCTGGAGACGTCACTGGTGGCGCCCTGGAAGGATCCAGAGGCAAAAAATTGAGGGTAGTGGTGACTTTTACAGCGATGGGCAATGCGTGGCTACCGGGTCCAGCAGGGAGCAGCTCTTCTTCAAGGAGGCTGCAGATGTCTGTGACCACCTACAGATTCAATCTGAGCCTGCGTACGCACTGCTCCTCAGAGAGGTCCAGGAAGCTCAGCCTCTGCCTGTATAACCTCTCAAGTGGGTAGTGCCTCTTGTGACCTCGGCCCCTCTGTAGCTCCCCTCTCTGCTGTTCTCCACTCAGCTCTTCTCTCTGCTGTTGCCTAGATCTTTATTGTGCACCTCACTCTTTTGCACCTGCTGATTCCAACACTGCACGATGTCACTGCTGGGGATGGTTATTTTCCTCCTCCTCTCGAATACATTCATTGCACACCACCATCCTGATCTTGTCAATTTGAAAGGCTCCAAAGTTTTGCTAAAGCTGTCTCAACACAAGAACTCTCAGCCAAATGTTTTCCTGAGAGAACGAAGAGACCAGCTGCAATAACTGACTTTTTATTCAGATGGGGCAATCACAGGTTTACAAATTAACTATGGCCGAATCTCACCTCCATTTCACTGGCGAGATTCAGAAGCCGCGGGAAACCCATGCTGGAGACATTAAATTTGATCTTGTGTCAGTCTCAATTTAAAACAAAAATCTATCTCACCTCTCTCAATGATGTTAATTGCCCCGCTAACCGCACCCCCAATTAGTGCCCACTGGCACTAATTGGGGACGCGACTTCGTTAGCTGCGTTCTGCACATGCATCCAACACACCAACATTAAAGTCATGTTGAAGCTGGGTTCTGGTCGCGATCGAGAAACCTCCTACCCAACTCCAACTCACCCGTTCTTGAGGTTTAAAACTCCCCCCCGGTCCTTGATGGACAAAACACATGCCAGATAAAATGTGTATATTATATACATATGCAATACATCTTAACATGCGTTAATGCTCAGTCGGAAGTAATGTTTTGTTAAAATAATTCCTGCAAATAAATACCACATCCTGCACATTTCCAAGTGATGCTGACATTGACCCCAATGTGCAAATCCCACTTCTCTATCCTCTGTTCTACAGATGTTGAAAACACTCTAGTTCTATGTCTGTATAGTTCTGGATATAGTTACCTGTCTTCCTCTACATACAGAGTGTAGCTTAAATATATACCAGATTTTAGCAAGCCTTTAACTTTTGACGGTAAAATCCTTCATTCAATTTTCCTATATTACTATCCAACATGAAGATTTCTGAACTTGCCAAATTAACATTAAAATAGGTTTTAAAAATCATATTTAAAAATGTTGGTCTTTAGCATTTATTAACCTGGAGCAACTATAATAATTTATAATTCTCTAATACCAGTAGAAATAAACAGCATGGGGGTAAAGCTTCTGATATGCTGCTCCTTGATATGTCCAAGTGCTTATTATAAGATTGTGCACTCCTGGCCTATGATTTTCCATCCATTAAAGCTGATGGATGGAAAATTGTGGTCTGGGAGTGCGGAATTCTGCAATATGTGCTCCTGGCGCGTTCCATGGAGCGATACATCAGAACCTTTATCCCCATATTTCTTCTGCTATGTTGAAAAAGTTGATAGAAGTTGGTAGAAGGTCTTCTTATCATGGTTGACAATACCGTTCCACAAAGTCTATATCTGACAATGAATGAATCAGTACCATACCCACATGAGGCAGTGTTCAGAAAAAATCCATCTCTTGTTGTTGATAGTACTGTCAACCAATTAAAAAAATTAATTGCAATTAATCTTGTGATAACATTTTTAAATCTCAGTTAATCTTGGTTTTTATCGCATATTTAAGTGATACCATTGATGCTGGCATTGCTTAATGATTGTAATTTTTGCAGCTATGTTGGTTATATTGGTATCTGTTTTGGCCTGTGTGCCAATATGTCAGCCTTGTCTTTACTGTTAGCAGGGGGTGATTTGACTGCCAGGACAAAGGTTGATTATAAATTAGTACAAGGGGCATTGATGGTTATACATGTTAGAATTAACAGCATACTACAGAGACAGTCAGAAGTACTTAAAAGTCTCTTGCCTGAAAATTAAAGGAAAAGTAATGGAAAGTTACTTTTCGAGTTGTTCCCAGTCTTTGGTAAAGATATTGGCCCAGAATTTGCTGGGAAAATAATAGCAAGTTTAATGCGCTCATGAGTTGTGAATCACCATAAATTGCTGGACGATTTGCCGTTAGCCTCGCGAAAATGACACTTTGCCCTCAACCTCCCCATGAGTTCCAAGAAATTGCTGGTAGAAAGTTAGGGCTGGTACTTAACAGTGTAAGGACCCTTTTAATGATGAGATTTATGTTCCTGCAATACCACTCAGCCTCTCTGGCCCAGAAAAGGAACAATTGAAACTGTGGAGTCTCATTCCTACAAGTGGTAAATTATTCCTAGAGATTTTTTAATGTAAAATTTTGCAATTTTACGCTTTTCCTTTCTGATTCTTTTTTACCTCTCTTAATCCAATTTTTCTTTCCCTCTTTATTTCTCTTTCTGTACCTAATTTGATTCTAATTCACCCTATTGCCATCTCCATCGTTCCTCTGTTTCTCTATCCTTAAATCTCATTGGTTAAGGAGCTAGACTGTTGGTCCCATCGTTCACTAAGCTCCCAAATTGACTTCGCCGTGCTGTTATCAGCTTGCACTTCCAGCAATTTATGGCACAAACATTTTCAGAGCTGAAGGGCGCAGGAAAAAAGTCTAACTAACGGGGCACACCGCGAGATGCCCGGCTCTGGCAAATTCTGGGCCATAGAGTTCCTGCGTAGAATGTTTGGTGTAACTGACTGGATGACATCCTGCTCAATCCTGAATGGCTTTCCCATTCCCACCTTCACCCTAATGCCTCTTCTCAGGCTTTCCATCCCCGTATCCCGTTCTCATCCTCGTCCTGCTCCCTCCTCTCAGGCTTTCCCTCCCAATATCCCATTCCTGCCTTCGTCCTGCTCCTCCCTCTCCTAGGCTTTCCCTCCCAGGATCCCCTTCTTGCCCTGCTGTCTCCACTCCCTGTAACTCCTGTGATTAATGCATTAAAAACAATGATCACCGAAGAAGAACGCATTAATCGCAGAGGTTAACTGTGATTAATTGACAGCCCTAATTCCAAATTGTAACAGCATGTAGACTGATGCCAATGTCCTATTCTATGGAAGAAGAACAGTCTTCTATAACAGTCCATTAATGTGGCTGGACTGTTAGACCCCCCCATCCCCTTCTCTCTGTTGAAGATCAGGACCACAGAAACACAACAGCTGCTAATAGTAAACCAGACTTTCACATTACTGCAACAATCCAAAATGTACACAAGCAATCTTCACCTTGCCTCTCTCCCAAACAGTGTTGTCTGCTGGAACTTTAACCTTGTATGCAGAAGTATCACATCATAACCCAGTTTCAGCCGATTTTGTTGAGCTACTAAGATAAAAAAATTGAAAGAACTTGCATTATAAAATATTTATATTTGCAGAATTACTCAAACTTTTTTTCCATTGTAAACATACTACAACTGATATACATAGGGTGAGCATTTGTAGATTTTCCCTTTGCAATGGATCTATTTGTATGAATCTGCATCTCTGTAATCCATTGATTTTACCTTCTCTTGATTGATAAATTTTCATTTTAAATAAAGTTAGGCACTTCCTATTGTGATGTAATATTCAGTTGCAAGATTTTCAGCCCCCACCCATGGGCAAGCTGCCTGTCAGTGCATGTTTAGTGCTGGCAGATCACTGTTTTTTTATAATGAGGCCCAATCATTAAATTCAATCAAGCAGTCCCCTGGTTACATCAGTCAATCACTGCCTGCCCAACAACCACCCGAATCAAAAATTGCCCCCATCGATTGTTAAATTGGTTTCTTCCAACAAACTCAAAGTAAGGACAAGAAGGAACTGACTATCACCCACTGGGAAAAATAAATATTTTGAAATTCTAAGTGATGAACCTTGACATTATTACATAGAAATCACAACATTGAAACAGGCCATTCAGCCCAATCAATTGGTGCTTATCCATCATGTGAGCAGTAGTCCTAATCCTACGTGCATACCCTGCTCCTGTATCTCTTTATCCCCTTTTCTTTCAACCATCTATCTAATCTATTCTTAAAATTGACATGGGGCCCGATTTTAGCACCCGCTATCGGGTGCGTTCTCGGCGGGGGGGGCCTCGAAAATTGTGAAATCCAGGATCCCGCCTCGATCCCGCCCACTTCCGGGTTCCCCGCTGATGCGCCGGTCTGCGCGCTCAGCCCCCACTGGTGGGAATCCCGCAGGCAATTAAAGCCAGCGGGATGCCACTTGAGAGTATTTATGTAGCTATTTCAGGTCATTAACTGACCTGATTAAGGGACTGTGTGTGATTTTGGATCAACATGGGACTGTTTCCCACACTGGGGGAAACATTCCCAGATCGAATGGACGTGTTGCAGCTGTCAGCCTGTGGCAGCTGCAAAGGTCCATTTGACAGGGGGGGAGACCCTCACCCATTGCAGGAGGCCACTCTGTCACTTGGGACAAAGTTTGGCCTCCACCACCCTCTTCCTGACGGTCAAAGTCACCAACCTGCACACTTACCCCGGGGTCCGGAGACATGTACCTACCTTGCGGACCCCCTCAGATGTACATCTTGAGGATGGGGGCCGCCGTAGCTGCAGTCATGACCTCCTCGGAGGGCGAACAGCATCACCAGCCTCACCAGCCTCGCCATCCACGCCGTCCACCTCTGACACGTGGAGCTCCACAACAGAGTGCTGTGACACATCCACCTGCACAGCAGGAGGGAGGGCTACCGCAGAGAGAGATGCGTTGCAGAGGGCACTACCCTCGCCACAGGTTCCACAGACCGAGGCTCAGCCTCCTGGACCTCTCTGAGCAGCAGTTCACACGGAGGCTCAGAGTCACTCGACATGTAGCCGTGGACATCTGCAGCCTCTTTCATGCCAAGCTGCTCCTGGCTGGCCCGTGCACCATCTTCCTACCTGTTACTGTCAAAGTCACCACTGCCCTCCCAAACTTCTCCACAGCCTTCCAGGGTGCAACCGGGGACATCGCCGATGTCTCTCAGTCGTCTGCGCAGAAGAGCCCTGCAAATACACCTACACCCACTCTGCAGTGACACAATGTGTGGCATCAGTGGTGGGTCCTCATAGTGATACCCAGGAGCGGGCATTATTGCACAAACCGGACAGGATTCGCGAAGACATGGCAGTAGTGGTGCCAATATAATGTGTGATGTGAGTTGTTCTGACATTCAATAGAAGTAACAACCATGACAAACCCTCAAACACCCTTGTGCATCCCCTTCATGCTCACGACACGTTTGCCTTACGCTGCCTACTGCACATATGTGATGCATGCCCTGTGGCTGCAGCACAGGTGGTGGCAGGTTGAGTGAGGCTGGCCGTGAGAGAGATGCACGAGAGGGTGAGTATGGGATAGAGCCATGAGATTGTATGAGGATTGGGTTGCGTGGTAATGGCGGGGTGAGTACTGGTGAGGTGAGTAGGTGCAGGTAAGATGAGGATGGGGTTTGAGTGGGTATGAGGGGTGATGTGACAGAGTAGTGTTGGCAGTGCAGAAGGAGATGTGGGGTGGGGGCAGTGATGTGGCAGACGGAGTGTAGGGGAAAGACTACGTGTACTCACTGTGGCTGACCTACTGAGGTCATTGGACCGCCTCCTGCACTGTGTGCAGGTGGGCGATATGTTGGTGGCGCTGGTGACCTCCTCTGCCACCTCGAGCCAGGCCTTCCTGGAGGCAGAGGCAGGCCGCTTCCTCCCGCCCGCCGGGTGGAAGATCTCTGTCCTCCCCCTCCTCCTCACCCCATGTATTGATACCTGGGTGAGGCATCATTAAACTGGGAGCAGCCTTCCCCCTGGGCTGCTCCATGCTGTAATTTTTGCTATTTGTTGCAGCATCTGTCAGTGGAGGACTGCCCCTTTAAATAGAGCGCCTCCAGCTGACATATCTTACTACACATGTGCAGCCCGCCCGACGCGCAGATCAGCAGCGGGGAACCCGGAGGAGCAGGTAAGTGGCTCCAATTAGTGCGTTGCCTGCTACGATCGCGCGGGAAACCCACTAATTTCACCGGGCACGTTACCCACGCGCCCGCTTGCTCACCCGCCAAGAACCCGCACCCCTGCTAAAATCAGGCCCATGGTCTCTGCTTTAATCATTAACTCCAGTAGTACATTCCAGAGCCTCACAATCCTCCATCTAAAAACTTTATCCTGCTCTGTGTCCTCAAATGTTTATATTTGTTCTTGGGATGTGGGTGACACTGGCAAGGCAGCATTTATTGCCCATCCCTGAGGGTATTAAGACTTAACCACATAGTGGGGTGACTGGAGTCGCTTGTAGGCCAGACCTGGTAGGGGTTCCTGAAGCATGTTACTGAGCCAGTTGAATGTTTACAACAATCCAGGAGTTGGTGCTAGTCAACAAATTAATCAAAGTCAACTTGCCATGGTGGGACGATGAACTGTTGCTAATTCAGCACCATAATCATTAAACTATTCTCAATGTTATATCTCTTACATTTAATCTTATATCTATGCCCCCTAAATCTAGACCTCTGAATGACTGGAAATAGTTTGTTGCTATCTACTCTGTCTTATCCTTTCATAAATTTCAACAATCTATTCAATCACCCCTTAATCTCATCTGTTATAATAAGAACAGCCCCAATTTTTCAAGTCTTTCTTCATATTTGTATTTCCTCATACTAGACTGCATCTTAGTAAATCAAAGAGATAATTAGCCAGAGCTTCGGAAAGACAGAGAGTGAACCTCTAATGAGTGAATTGCTAACAGAGTGAAGATTTTCAACTGGGAATTTGGTGAGTGTGGGAATTCATTGGTAAGTAGTAAAGTGCGTTTTATTACAAACTGAAATTTAACTTAATTTAGTAACTTCAAAAAGCTGCAAGTCAGTGCTGCAAACAGTGGCAGTTAGCAGCCAATCAGCTGTAAGTAGGTTCCTAACTAGGTGTTAATTATTGTGGCTGGAAGTTGACAAACCAATTGTAACCAGGGTGTGGCAGAAAGGTATCTTGTGCAAGGATCTTTGCAAAACTATTTCTTATGTTCTTATGTTAAAACCACAGAGCAAACTGCTAACAGAGTGAGAATATTCAACTGGGAATTTGGTGAATGTGGGAATTAGTTGCAGAGGGGAAAGGAGGTGGTAAGTGATTTAAACCAAAAAACTACAGACTAAGACTGAGCGGAGCATTAAGGGAGCCACACGAGGAATCAAAACAAGGCAAGGAGAAGCGCCAAGGGTAAGTCAGTAAGTATTTAGTTTATTGGACAGTGTTTTAGTGTTAGACAAACAGTAAAGTACCTTAAAACTAAACAAATAGTTTAAATAACTGTTAGCTAATGTTGCAGGACAGCTGGGGTTCTTTGCATGCACATCCTATGCCATGTGGGAACTCCAGAACACTTCATGTGCCCTAGAAAACCACATACGCAGGAAGTGCCGCCAACTGCTCGAGCTCAGAGTTTCTGAGCTTGAGGGGCAGCTGGCATCATTACAGTGCATACAGGAAGCTGAGAGAATTGTGGATAGCACGTTTCAGGAGGTAGTAACCCCACAGCTACAGAGAGTTCAGTTTGAATACCAGTGAGCGTGTGGACACCTCGGGGAATGCAGCCAGGAGCAAACCCATGGCACCATGGGAGACTCGGCCGCACAGGGGAACAAAAAAAATGCAGTTGTTATAGAGGATTCAATAGTCAGGAGTGATAGACGGGTGTTTCTACAATTGCCAACGTGAGTCCTGCATGGCATGTTGCCTCCCTGGTGCCAGGGTAAAGGACATCACTGAGAGGGTGCAGAACATTTTGAGGGGGGGAAGGGGAGCAGCCAGAAGTCATGGCCCATGTGGGAACCAATAACATATGAAGGGAAATGGTCGAGGTCCTGCAGTCAGAGTTTCAGGGAGGAAATTAAAATGCAGGACCTCAAAGGTAGTAATCCCTGGTATACTCCCAATGCCATGCACTAGTGAGCACAGGAATAGTTGGATAAGACAAGTTAATGCCTGGCTGGAGAAATGGTGCTGGAGGAAGGGCTTCAGCTTCTTGGGGCATTGGGACCAGTTCTGGGGCAGGAGGGATCTGTTTGAGATGGACGGGTTACACCTCAACAGAGCTCAGACCAATGTCCTCACATGGAGGTTAACTAATGCATTGGGGGAGGGTTTAAACTAATTTGATGAGCAGGTTATTGGTGAGTAAGTGCTGCTTGATAGCATTGTCAACGATACCTTCCATAACTTTGCTGATGATTGAGAGTAGTCTGATGAGGTGGTAATTAGCAGGATTGGATTTGTCCTGCTTTTTGTGGACAGGACATACTAAACAATTTTCCACTTTTCGGGAAGATGCCAGTGTTGTAGCTGTACTGGAATAGCTTGGCTAGAAGCACAGCTACTTCTGGAGCACAAGTCTTCAGTACTATAGCCGGGATGTTGTCGGTTCCAGATGGGATGCATCCTAGGTTACTGAGGGAAGTAAGGGCGGAAATTGCGAAGGTTTTGACCACAATCTTCCAATCCTCCTTAGATATGGGATGGTGCCAGAGGACTGGAGGATTGCAAATGTTACATCCCTTTTCAAAAAAGGGGAGAGGGATAAACCCAACAATTACAGGCCAGTCAGACTAACATCAATGGTGGGGAAACTTTTAGAGACAATAATTTGGGACAAAATAAATTGGCACTTGGAAAAGTATGGGCTAATAAATTAAAGTCAGCATGAATTTGTTAAAGGAATATCGTGTTTGATTAACTTGATTGAGTTCTTTGAAGTAACGGAAAGGGTTGATGAAGGTAGTGCGGTTGATAAGTATATGGACTTTCACTAGGCACTTGATAAAGTACCACATTATAGACTTTTTAGCAAAATTAAAGCCCATGGGATTAAAGGGACAATAATAGCATGGATACAAAATTAGCTAAGGGACAGTAGTGGTGAACGGTTGTTTTTCGGACTGGAGTGAAGCATAGCGTGGTATTCCCCAGGGGTCAGTTTTAGGACCACTGCCCTTTTTGATATATATTAATGACCTGGACTTGGGTATCCAGGGTATAATTTCAAAGTTTGCAGATGACATGTAAGATGGAAATGTAGTAAACAATATGGAGGATAGTAACAGACTTCAGGAGGACATACAGACTGGTGAAATGGGCAGACACGTGGCAGATTAAATTTAACGCAAAGAAGTGTGAAGTGATGCATGAGGAGAGACAATATAAACTAAATGGTACAATTTAAAAGGGGACACAAGAACAGAGAGACCTGCACATACACAAATCTTTGAAGGTGGCAGGACAAGTTGAGAAGGCTGGTTCAAAAAAATAATATATTGGATCCTGGGCTTTATTAATAGAGGCATAGAACAGAAAAGCAAGGAAGTTATGCTAAAGCTTTATAAAATACTGGTTAGGCCTCGGCTGGAGTATTGTGTTCAATTCTGGACACCATACTTCAGGAAGGATGTCAAGGCCTTAGAGAGGGTGCAGAAGAGATTTACTAGAATGGTGCCAGGGATGAGGGACTTCAGTTATGTGGAGAGATTGGAGAAGCTGGGGCTGTTCTCCTTCAAACAGAGAAGGCTAAGGGAGATTTGATAGAGGTGTTCAAAATCATTAACGGTTTTGATAGAGTAAATAAGGAGAAACTGTTTCCGGTGACCAGAGGACACAAATTTAATGTGATCAGCAAAAGAAGCGACGTATGGAAACTTTTTTTTTACTTAGTGAGTTGTAATGATCTGGAATACACTGCCTGGAAGGGTGGTGGAAGCACTTACAATCGTAACTTTCAAAAATGAATTGGATAAATACTTGAAGGGAAAAAAATTACAGGGCTATGGGGAAAGAGCAAGGGAATGGGACTAATTGGATAGGTCTTTCAAAGAGCCGGCACAGGCATGATGGGCTGAATGGCCTCCTCCTGTGCTGTACCTACTATGAAAGCTGTGTGGAAGTAGGTCTTAGAACAAGAAAAGTAAAGATAGGCCAAGTCATTGATACTTCACCTACAGGCATACAAAAAGAATACAGTGATGTGACTAATAGGTTTGGTCACATACAGGTGACTATAAAATTATGTTAAGTTAAAATATATGAAAGAAATGCAGAGAAAATTGAGTTTAAAAGATTTAGATTATTCAAACTCATGTAAATTAGGGAGGTGCAATGAATTTATTTCTGACCAATTGGTGATTCCTGTTCCTTGTAAATAAAGTTAGGCACTTTCTGTTGTGATGCCATGTACAATTAATCTGTGTATGGATCACTGAAACCTGAACACCTTGGACCCTTACCTCCATAACTATCAATAGCCTGGAAATTAGGCTGTTCAATATTACTGTATAAATATTTGGTGCCTTCATTTTTTTTTTATTCGTTCACGGGATGTGGGCGTCGCTGGCGAGGCCAGCATTTATTGCCCATCCCTAACTGCCCTTGAGAAGGTGGTGGTGAGCCACCTTCTTGAACCGCTGCAGTCTGTGTGGTGACGGTTCTCCCACTGTGCTGTTAGGAAGGGAGTTCCAGGATTTTGACCCAGCGACGATGAAGGAACGGCGATATATTTCCAAGTCGGGATGGTGTGTGACTTGGAGGGGAACGTGCAGGTGGTGTTGTTCCCATGTGCCTGCTGCTCTTGTTCTTCTAGGTGGTAGAGGTCGCAGGTTTGGGCGGTGCTGTCGAAGAAGCCTTGGCGAGTTGCTGCAGTGCATCCTGTGGATGGTACACACTGCAGCCACTGTGCGCCGGTGGTGAAGGGAGTGAATGATTAGGGTGGTGGATGGGGTGCCAATCAAGCAGGCTGCTTTATCTTGGATGGTGTCGAGCTTCTTGAGTGTTGTTGGAGCTGCCCTCATCCAAGCAAGTGGAGGGTATTCCATCACACTCCTGACTTGTGCCTTGTAGATGGTGGAAAGGCTTTGGGGAGTCAGGAGGTGAGTCACTCACCACAGAGTACCCAGCCTCTGACCTGCTCTCGTCGCCACAATATTTATATAGCTGGTCGAGTTAAGTTTCTGGTCAATGGTGACCCCCAGGATGTTGATGGTGGGGGATTCGGCGATGGTAATGCCGGTGAATGTCAAGGGGAGGTGGTTAGACTCTCTTGTTGGAGATGGTCATTGCCTGGCACTTATCTGGCGCGAATGTTACTTGCCACTTATGAGCCCAAGCCTGGATGTTGTCCAGGTCTTGCTGCATGCGGGCTCGGACTGCTTCATTATTTGAGGGGTTGCGAATGGAACTGAACACATCAGCGAACATCCCCATTTCTGACCTTATGATGGAGGGAAGGTCATTGATGAAGCAGCTGAAGATGGTTGGGCCTAGGACACTGCCTTGGGGAACTCCTTCAGCAATGTCCTGGGGCTGAGATGATTGGCCTTCAACAACCACTACCATCTTCCTTTGTGCTAGATATGACTCCAGCCACTGGAGAGTTTTCCCCCTGATTCTCATTGACTTCAATTTTACTAGGGCTCCTTGGTGCCACACTCAGTCAAATGCTACTTTAATGTCAAGGGCAGTAACTCTCACCTCACCTCTGGAATTCAGCTCTTTTGTCCATGTTTGGACCAAGGCTGTAATGAGGTCTGGAGCCGAGTGGTCCTGGCGGAACCCAAACTGAGCATCGGTGAGCAGGTTATTGGTGAGTAAGTGCCGCTTGATAGCACTGTCGACGACACCTTCCATCACTTTGCTGATGATTGAGAGTAGACTGATGGGGCGGTAATTGGCCGGATTGGATTTGTCCTGCTTTTTGTGGACAGGACATACCTGGGCAATTTTCCACATTGTCGGGTAGATGCCAGTGTTGTAGCTGTACTGGAACAGCTTGGCTGGAGGTGCGGCTAGTTCTGGAGCACAAGTCTTCAGCACTACAGCTGGGATGTTGTCGGGGCCCACAGCCTTTGCTGTATCCTGTGCACTCAGCTGTTTCTTGATATCACATGGAGTGAATCGAATTGGCTGAAGACTGGCTTCTGTGATGGTGGGGATATCGGGAGGCGGCCGAGATGGATCATCCACTCGGCGCTTCTGGCTGAAGATGGTTGCAAACGCTTCGGCCTTGTCTTTTGCACTCACGTGCTGGACTCCACCATCATTGAGGATGGGGATGTTTGCAGAGCCTCGTCCTCCCGTTAGTTGTTTAATTGTCCACCACCATATCAAATTCCTCTCTCTTTTTATTTTGCATGAGGCATTTACTCAAAAACAATTCACAGCCTCTGTTAAAGATAGGAACCTGAGTGTAGATTCAGATGGGACAGAATCAGAACTGGAAATAGAAGGATGAAAATTAGTAAGTGACTTCGGAAGGCAGAGGAAACAAAGGATCGAAAATTAACAGCAAGGGTATTTGGCAGTGCTTAAAGATATATACCTCAATGCAAGGAGTCTAGTGAATAACGCAGATGAGCTGAGGGCACAGATAGACACGTGGAGGTACAATATCTTAGCTATTACAGAAACATGGCTGAAAGAGGGGCAGGAACGTTCCTGGTTACAGGGTTTTCAGACGTGATAGAGTGGGGGATTAAAAAAGGAGGGTGGTGGCAATATTGGTTAAAGAAACAATTACAGCTGTGAGGTGGGATGATATGTTAGAAGGATCATCAAATGAGGCCATATGGGTTGAGCTAAGGATCAAAAAAGGGGCAGTCACACGACTGGGAGTGTACTATAGACCCCAAACAGTCAGAGGGAGATAGAAGAGCAGATATATAGGCAAATTTCTGAAGTGCAAAAACAGTAGGTTAGTAATAGTAGGGGATTTCAACTATCCTAATATTAACTGGGATACAAACAGTGTGAAGGGTATCGAGGGCACAAAATTCTTCAATTGCATTCAGGAGAACTTTTTAGCCAGTAGGTAGCAAGCCAACAAGAGAGAGGGGGCAGTTCTGGAGGATTTAGTTTCAGGAAATGAGGCTGGACAGGTGGAAGGAATATCAGTAGGAGAGCATTTTGGTGGTAGTGATCATAATACAGTTAGTTTTAACATAGTTATGGAAAAGGATAAAGAACAGGAGTTAAAGTTCTCAACTGGGGAAAGGCCAATTTTACTAAGCTAAGAAGTGATTTGGCAAAAGTGGACTGGAAACAGCTACTTGAAGGTAAATCAATGTCAGAGCAGTGGGAGGCATTCAAGAGCTGCAGAGTAAACATGTTCCCACAAAGAAAAAAGGTAGGGCTGCCAAATCTAGAGCACCCTGGATGCCAAGGAGCATACAAGGTAAGATAAGGCAGAAAAGGAAAGCTTATGTCAAACACCGAGAACTCAATACTACATAAAGCTTAGAGGAGTATAGAAAGTGCAGGGGTGAAATTAAAAAGGAAATTAGGAAAGCAAAGAGAGGGCATGAAAAAATATTGGCAAGGAAAATCCAAAGATGTTTTATAAATACATTAAGAGCAAAAGGATAACTAAGGAAAGAGTAGGGCCTATGAGAAATCAAAAGGGTAACCTATGTGTGTAGGCGGAAGATGTCAGTATGGTTTTAATGAATACTTTGCATCTGTCCTCACAAAAGAGAGGGACGATGCAGACATTGTAGATAAGGAGGAGTGTGAAATATTGGATGGGATAAACATAGTGAGATAGGAAATATTAAGGGGATTAGCATCTTTGAAAGTAGATAAATCGCCAGGCCCAGATGAAATGTATCCCAGGATGTTAAAAGAAGCAAAGGAGGAAATAGCAGAGGTTCTGACCATCATTTTCCAATCCTCACTGGATACAGGCCTGGTGCTGGAGGATTCGAGGACTGCTAACAAAGTATCATTGTTTAAAAAGGGAGGAAGGGATAGACTGAGTAATTACAGGCCAGTCAGTCTAATCTCAGTGGTGGGCAAATTATTGGAATCAATTCTGAGAGATATGATAAACTGTTACTTAGAAAGGCACAGAGTAATCAAGGACAGTCAACATGGATTTGTTAAGGGAAGGCTGTGTCTGAGTAACTTGATTGAATTTTTTGAGGAGGTAACAAGGAGGGTCAATGAGGGTAATGCATTTGATGTAGTCTGCATGGATTTTAGAAAGGTTTTTGACAAGGTCCCACATGGCAGACTGGTCAAAAAAGTACAAACCCATGAGATCTAAGGGAAAGTGCCAAGTTGGATCCAAAATTGTCTCAGTGGCAGGAAGCAAAGGGAAACGGTCGATGAATGTTTTTGTGACTGGAAGCCTGTTTCCAGTGGGGTTCTGCAGGACTCAGTACTCGGTCCCTTGCTCTTTGTGATATATATTAATGATTTGGACATAAAGGTAGGGGGCATGATTAAGAAGTTTGCAGATGATACAAAAATTGGCCATGTGGTTGGTAGTGAGAAGGAAAGCTGTAGACTGCAGGAAGTTATCAATGGACTGGTCAGGTGGGCAGAAAAATGGCAAATGGAATTCAATCCAGAGAAGTATGAGGTAATGCATTTGGGGAGGGCAAACAAGACAAGGGAATACACAATAAATGGGAGGATACTGAGAGGTGTAGAGGAAGTGAGGGACCTTGGAGTGCATGTCCACAGATCCCTGAAGGTAGCAGGACAAGTAGATAAGGTGGTTACGAAGGCGTATGGAATACTTTCCTTTATTAGCTGAGGCATAGAGTATAACAGCAGGGAGGTTATGCTGGAACTGTATAAAACACTAGTTAGGTCACAGCTTGAGTATTGGGTACAGTTCTGGTCACCACATCACAGGAAAGATGTGATTGCAGTAGAGGGGGTACAGAGGAGATTTACGAGGATGTTGTCAGGACTGGAGAATTTTAGCTATGAGGAAAGATTGGATAGGCTGGGGTTGTTCTCTTTGGAACAGAGGAGGCTGAGGGGTGATTTAATTGAGGTGTACAAAATTTTGAGGGGCCTAGATAGAGTGGATAGAAAGGACCTATTTCTTTTAGCAGAGAGGTCAATAACCAGGGGGCATAGATTTAAAATGATTGGTAGAAGGATTAGAGGGGAGTTGAGGAAATTTTTTTTCATCCAGAGGGTGGTAGGGGTCTGGAACTCACTGCCTCAACTCATTTTAAAAAGTTCCTGGATGTGCACTTGAAGTGCCATAACCTACATGGCTACGGACCAAGTGCTGGAAAGTGGGATTAGGCTGGGTGGCTCATTTTCGGCTGGCGCATATACAATGGGCTGAATGGCCTTCTTCTGTGCTGTAAATTTTCTATGATTCTAAGTAACAAACAGAGGAATTTGATACAAACCTGTTAATGATAATGTATAATTTCCAGGGAAATGTTAATTGTGATTTTCATTCAATGTTGGATTACAATGTGTACTAAACGAAGTGCAGCATTAAAAACCACAGAATTAGCAAACACTGCAGGTGATATAAATATTACCACTTCTAAAGGTGACCAAACTCGACTTGTTATCCAGTAATCCCCTTCCATGGAAAAAATGTATTATATCACACTGCTAGTCATGGCATATCCTCCCTATATATAAGGGGTAATTGTATGATCCCCACTGCCAACATGGAGCTTTGCCCACCAGTAATACATAGTGAAAATTTTGACATGCACTGTCTACAATTTTTCAACCATTAGCTCTGTAAATCGTGTCCTGAGTTTCCGATGTATAGTGCTGCTGGGTGAGGCTCCCTAATGGCAGGGTGGACTTGTAAAATGACTCCCATTATAAACCATGGTGCTTTTTATTGGATCAGCTTAATAGTTCTAAAAACAGAAGCTTTCAGTCTCCTTCAGGCCATATGAATTAAATTGTACTAATGTCAAATAAATGACACTAACTTGTTCGCTAACATTTGATTTGCTCTTACTACTGATTCGCAATATGCAATGTGAGGCTCACTTTAGCCATAATTTTCCACTGTCTGTTGAAATGTATAAATAACTTACAAATACAGAGTGTCTAATATGCAAGCTGATATCTTATTTCCTTGTAAGACATTGTCCAGTACTAGATACTTGTGGTGTGATCTGTTGCTGTGGAGTGACAGAAACAGCTCTCTGAAATAAATGCTGGAGTAATTTAAATATCGCAAGCATTTATAGTTGTTAATTTATCCAACAGAAACCAGCTGAATCAAAACAGCCTGTACTGGGAAACTTTATTCTGGCCAATAAAAACAAACAGGGTACTAGGTTCTTTTCACAGGAGAAGTCACTACGAAACAAAACATACCATTTTATCCTTGTTTTGGTCCCCTCTCATATTGGGAGATATTGAGGCTTTGGAAAGGGTGCAGAGGAGGGCCACAATATAGATTCCCAGTTTAAAACACCTTAGCTACCAGATAAACTTAGAGCTGGTCTGTATACTTTAGAGAAGTGTAGACTCGGGCGACTTGATTGAGGTTTATAAAACAACGAAGGGACTAGATTGTATTTACATGGACAAATTATTTCAACTGGATAGGTTAGGGAGGACCAGGGGTCACGCTTACAGTTTACATGAGGGTAGATCGGGGGTTCAATTTTAGGCAGTTCTTCTTTTCCCAGAGAATAGTGGACCTGTGGAACAGGTTGCCGGCTCATGCCTGATGAATGTTGATGCACTGTATTCTTTCGAGAGAGCTGGACCTGTTTCTGACTGGGGAAGAGATCACGTCACACAAGAGGTATGTCCCCGGTAATCTAAGTCAGGATCCTGGACTTCTATTTGATCACCCAAAGGGGTCAGAGAGGAATGTTTCCAGATTTTGTTTTCCTTAATTGCCCTGGATGTTTATCTCTTTTTGCCTCTCCCTGAAGATTACATGGCTCTGGATGGGTAGGGAGTGTCAGTATCATTATGGGTAGGAACATAGGAATATAGGAACAGGAGTAGGCCATTCAGCCCCTCATGCCTGCTCTGCCATTTGATAAGATCATGGCTGATCTGTGATCTAGCTCCATATACCTGCCTTTAGCCCATATCCATTTATACCTTTGATTGCCAAAAAGCTATCTATCTCAGATTTAAATTTAGCAATTGTGCTCGTATCAATTGTCGTTTGCGGAAGAGAGTTCCAAACTTCTACAACCCTTTGTGTGTAGAAATGTTTTCTAATCTCACTCCTGAAAGGTCTGGCTCTAATTTTCATACTGTGCCCCCTACTCCTAAAACCCCCAACCAGCGGAAATAGTTTCTCTCTATCCACCCTATCCGTTCCCCTTAATACCTTAAACTTTGATCAGATCACCCCTTAACCTTCGAAACTCTAGAGAACACAACCCCAATTTGTGTAATCTCTCCTCGTAACTTAACCCTTGAAGTCCGGGTATCATTCTAGTAAACCTACGCTGCACTCCCTCCAAGGCCAATATGTCCTTCCGAAGGTGCGGTGCCCAGAACTGCTCACAGTACTCCAGGTGCGGTCTAACCAGGGTTTTGTATAGCTGCACCATAACTTCTGCCCCCTTGTACTCTAGTCCTCTCGATATAAAGGCCAGCATTCCATTAGCCTTATTGATTGTTTTCTGCACCTGTTCATGACACTTCAATGATCAATGTACCTGAACCCCTAAGTCCCTTTGGACATCCACTGTTTTTAACTTTTTACCATTTAGAAAGTACCCTGTTCTATCCTTTTTTGTTCCAAAGTGGATGACCTCACATTTGTCTACATTGAATTCCATTTGCCACAATTTTGCCCATTCACCTAATCTATCAATATCCCTTTGTAATTTTATGTTTTCATCTACATTGCTTACAATGCCACCAATCTTTGTGTCATCGGCAAACTTAGATATGAGACTTGCTATGCCTTCATCTAAGTCGTTAATAAATATTGTGAATAATTGAGGCCCCAAGACAGATCCCTGCGGGACTCCACTAGTCACATCTAGGGCACTCCACTAGGGCACAGCGACTATATGGAACAGGCTAGATGGACCAGTTGGTCTTTTCCTGTCTGACATTTCCATATGTTCCTGTGTAACATCATGGCATATGTCCCAGCATCCAGTGGGCAATTGATATTCCAAGTCAATACCATAGAAAGGAACCAAAATGTCAAAATTGAACAGCCTGTCAACATAATAATAAAAAAATAGTTTGATGCACTATTGATTTTCTGCCATTAGATGTTATTAGCACTTCAGTAAATACTTACGTTTGCAAATTATTCCAAAGATGTCTTAGATTAAACACCATAAATTGCACCATGTTTTTCCTCATTTTGACTCCTTGAATCGAACATTCTAGTCCTGAAGATTACATCTAGTAGTCTGAATGGACTCCTGTGGGGAAGATATTCATAGTTAAGTCGTAAATTAGCTCTTCACACTCATATTTACAATTGCCCTTGAGTTTCAGATACCTAGATCTGCTTCTGAGAGATCTTTACAAACAAGCCTCAACTTAGAAGAAATAGACCTTGAAGTCAGCCATGTTGGGTTTTCTTGCCTTTTACATCTTATGTGCTCAAGAAGGAGCCAGCCATACACTGTATGTAGATCAATGTATTCACACTTGCACAAGTCCAAGAAGATCTGCATGTGGAAATTAGGATTTACCACAGAAGCTGTGGCAGAACTTTGCAATAACCTGCAGCCAAACTTTGAAACTACTTCAAGGACAGAGAAATCACTATCAATAGCTGTCAAGGTGATCACTATCTATAATTTTTACACCAGTGTGCCATTCAAAACAGCAGCACAAGCTATGTGACAAATCTCCAAAGATGTAGTGCACAACTGCAACATGCAGGTGGCACGTGTACTGTTTGGCTGGGCCAAGGATTTCCTTACTTTCACCACAGATGGCTGCTAGGGGCCAACGTTGTCCACTGGAGCTTTGGCTCCTGACTCCTTTAGCACACCCACGGTGTGTTCTTTTAAACCCACAAACATTATCTTAATTAATCCAGCCCTGTCAAAATGAATAAATACACTTCTACACCTCACTGTTACGTCCTTTTTGTGCATTGCAAAGAGTTAGAATCATAGAAGGAGGCCATTCTGCCCAACATGCTTGTGTTGGCACTTTGAAAGAGTTATCCAATTAGTCCCACTGCCCTGGTCTTTCCCCGTAGCCCTGCAAATTTTTCCACCAAGTATTTATCCAATTTCTTTTTGAAAGTAATCTCCTTATTTACACTATCAAAACCTTTCATGATTTTGAACACCTCTATCAAATCTCTCCTTAACCTTCTCTGCTCTAAGGAGAATAACCCCAGATTCTCTAGTCTCTCCACATAACTGAAGTCTTTCATCCCTGGTACTATTCCAGTAAATCTCTTCTGCATCCTTTCTAAGGCCTTGGCATCCTTCCTAAAGTGTGGTGCCCAGAATTGGACACTACTCCAACTGGGGCCTAACCAATGGTTTAGCACAACTTCCTTGCTTTTGTATTCTATGCCTCTAATTATAAAGCCCAGGATCCCATATGCCTTTTTAACAGCCTTCTCAACTTGCCGTGCCACCTTCAAAGGTTTGTGTACATACAACCCCAGATCTCTGTTCCTGTACCCCCTTTAAAATTGTGCAATTAAGCTTATATTGCATCTCCTCATTCTTTCTACCAAAATGGATCACTTCGCACTTCTCTGCACTAAATTTCGTCTGCCCATTTCATCAGTCGCTCTATATCCTCCTGAAGTTTGTTACTATCCTCCTCAATGTTAACTACATTTCCAAGTTTCATGTCATCTGCAAACTTTGAAACTGTACCCTCTATACTCAAGTTCAGATCATTAATATATATCAAAAAGAGCAGTGGTCCTAATACTGATCCCTGGGGAACACCACTGTATACTTCCCTCCAGTCAGAAAAACAACGTTCACCACTATTCTTTGCTTTCTGTCCCTTAGCCAATTTTGTATCCATGCAGGAACTGCCCCTTTAATCCCATGGGCTTTAATTTTGCTAACAAGCATATTATATGGTACTTTTGAACGCCTTTTGAAAGTCCATATACACAACATCAACTGAACTACCCTCATCAACCCTCTCCGTTACTTCATCAGAGAATTCAATCAAGTTAGTCAAACACAATTAGCCTTTAACAAATCCATGCTGGCTTTCATTTACTAACCCATATTTTTCTAAATGCCAACATGAAATGTAATATTTTTTTAAAATGGGATCCAAGCACCAGTAATCTTCAAATTACAAGCCTTTTAATAGTGTGAGAAGTTAATCCATTTCCATGAATTTGATTTATTGTAACCAAATTCATGCATTCCACTAGATGATGATGGATTTTGGCAGTGTCACTTTAGTTACGTAAAATTAGTTATTGAGTTCTCAAGCATTGATAACATTTCCTAATTGTATTAACCTGTTTAATTGGCTGTAATAAACATTCTGTGCAATGCAGTTCTGTATTTCTGAGCTAAATTGAAAACTACAGATCTACCTTCACTTCCCAGCACATTCTCTCTAATAAGGTGTCTTGTCTTCAATCATATTTTTGTCTGTGAGAAAATGTTTTACGGGCCTACTCACTGGAGAGAAAGAGCCGCCAAAATGAACTCTTACACAACTCTTAGTACTAGCTGGAAGAAAGTGAATCCCCATGGAATCTAATACAGGGTGTCCAGAGGAAATCTTTCCCCCCAGGTGGCTATTTTGAGACAGATAATTCAAGCAAGGACACGATCTGCATGTGTTATATTTTACACGGTAACTGTTTTGGAATAAAACACAGAACTAGTCATATGGGGATCTGACAAACTCCTTAGCTTAACTAATCAGTACAATTTATTGACATTTGAAAATGTAACCCATAGTATTCTTTTAATTTCAATTTAAAGCCTGGTCAAGTAATAAGAATTTCATTGTGCCTTTACATTGCGTTGCATTTTAATCCACTAATGAATATGTATTAGATAAAAAGTACAAAGAGCTGTTTCTCAACACAATCACAGCAATGAGCAAATAACCTGGAGAGAAATTTAACGAGGAATATTGAGCATTGGAATTTACAAATGTCCAATTCTATTGTGTAAAGTGCACCTAAAACCTTTGAAAATCAGTGATTACATTCATAAAAAGATTTAATTACCACAAATTAACAGTAAAATCTAAAATTATGGCTCTTTCCTACTTAAAATGATCATTTTGCAGATACAGCAAGTTTACTTACATGTAAAATTCATTGCAGTTTATTTCAATTTAAAAATCATTTATCAAAATAGAGTTGGTCATATACTATACAATTTAGTTTCTAGAGGCCTTTATTTCTATTTTACCATTCGTAGAATGAGATTTTTTTTGTTCCTTTTTTTAACATTAAATATCATCATTTTTAAAAGCTATGATGCGCGGCGCAGAAAATCCTAATGTTTTAAATGCTGTTCACCATAACTGTGGGAAAACATGGGGGGAATAGATAATAAAATACAAAATTGCACACTGCACAGTAAAATTTAGAAACACAGAATGTAGTATTGATATATCTTTATGATTTCTTATGTCTGTTGTGTGCAATGAGTCGCCTACATCGTCGACAAATCTATATTCTTCCTCGTTGATATGTTTAGGTTTCTCTTTTTTTTTAAATTGGATACTTCCTATTTTTGTTATTCACCAGTCATATTACTTAAAACCTTTCTCCCCAATTTCAATTTTGCTCCCAGTCACATTCCATCAAAATCATTCTACACTACCACATTTCAGCAAAGGGAACGTTCCAAGATACAGCCGCCATGACAATTCCTCACTATGTATCCCTAAAAGTAAAGATTATCTCATAACACGTGAAAAATTCATAAAATTTACTCATTAACTTGGCTCCAACAACTTCCCCTCCCCTTCTGTGATCACACAGCGTCCCCTTCTAGGCTTCCAAGCATCCTGAACTTTGGGTACACCCTTCCCTAACATATTTCACAATTCCTACCTGATCAGGTGACTCGCCTACATTCAGAGGCTTGATGCACGAGTCCTAATATAACCCAACAAAATGTGTATCCACTGGGGTCCATTTCCAATGTCAAAGACTTCAACCATCAGATGCCATCACGCAGCCAGGCAAAAAATGGAAAGGAATGATTTCTTCTTTCTTCTTATGATGGTATGTGTCACTGAGGTCCTGGCCCATTCCCTTCCTATGTATTAAATCCATACCCTCGGCCTTCTCCTTCCTTTTGGTGTCATATATGTCAGGGATACCTCGGAGGTAAATGAAATTGATCCTATAGGAGGTGGAGAGCTACAAAATGAACTACTCTCTAATGCAAAAAAATCCAACCTAGCACTGGGGGTCTGTTGTGCTATAGAACACCAGGTAAGCATAAGAAGGAGGACATTTTATTCTTTGAAGAGATTGGATGGGTATGTGAGAACGGGAAAATTATTTTACCGGGACACTTCAATCTAACTAAACTGGGAAAATCCAAGTGGGTTACAGTCAGATTTGGTGAATGTAACTCATGACTGTTTCCGGTGGCAGAAGGGTCAGTAGCCAAAGGACACAGATTTAACGTAATTGGCAAAAGAGCCAGAGGCAACGTGAGGAAACAATTTTTTACACAGTGAGTTATGATTTGGAATACATTGCCTGAAGCAGATTCAATAGTAACTTTCAAAATGGAATTCGATAACTACTTGAAGGGGAAGAATTTTCAGGGGTATGGGGAAAGAGCGGGGGAGGGGATAACACTTTAAAGAGCTGGCACAGGCATGATAGGATGAATGGCCTCCTCCTGTATTGTATGATTCTTGACTCAGTGTGTCAAGGAGGCCACTGGGAGAAATGCTCATCCTGATCTGGTATTCATAAAAGACCCATAAAATGTACACGAAATGGAAGTTGCAGCACATCTGGGCTGCAACAGCCACAGAATGATAAAGTTTAACGTGTTGTGAGAGTCGAATACCGAAGAAGAGGAGGAGGAGTTAGGTACATAACTTTAAAAGGTTAAGGGGTAAGTTTTAATTTTTACTGCCAGGTGGAAAACTAGTGGTAGTGGATTGGCTGCCCTTTATACTTTTCCTTTCCATTGACTTCAAGATCTAAGCCATAACGCAGGGTAACCTGCAGACAGCATCTGACAGCTCCTGCCACAGAAGGGGAAGTTACCACAGCACACAATTTTCATGCCTTCACATCCTTCTAATGGATTGTGAGGAACACCTTCCACATCATGCAGTCCGCATTACATACCTGCGTCAAACAAATGACAAATGCTATGGCTGTAAAAGACAGCACTTTCATTACAGGGCACTGTAGATGGCACCCATTTGGGCATCAGGTTCTTCTTATCAACCTCATAGCCTACATCAACACAAAAGGCTTGCATCAATTATAGGGGCATCATTATACACTATGCAATGGCCACTATCCAGTAAACAGCCACATTAGCTTCATTGTGCACCATTCCACAGTGCCCACATTATTTGAAGGGGACGAAACACTGAGTGGATGGGTCTTAGAAGAACAGACCAATCCTCCACATTCATGGCTGCTGATCCCACTGAGAAATCCTTTGACAGCATAGGAGCTTCTCTGCCTGGACACCTCAGTATCTGTTTGCTGTTCCTTGGTTGCCACTTCCGCCTTTAAGAAAAGTGCACTGTGCAGTTTTGGCATAGTGAAGGAATGTATGCAAAAAGGTAATAGTTGTGCACAATGCTTCAAATGGTACCACCCAGGAGGTGCAGCACTTCCCAAATTATGGTTGTGTTATGGTTGATGAGTCCCACACAAAATCTGAAATTTGGGGGCTCCTATTATCTTTATCTTCCTCCAGATAGCAACAAACTTTTTCCTCAATTTGGAGCAAAGACAAGGGATCTAGGTTACTGCATTGACTCAGTTGCCAGCATCCCCAATAATTTAAGCTGGCTTTTCAGTGCTGCATTGAGGGAGTACTGAATTGTTGGAGGTGCTATCTTTCAGAAAAGATATTAAACCAAGGCCCTGTCTGCCTTTTACAACTGTTCAGATGGATGTTTAAAATCCCATGACACTATTCAAAGAAGGACATTGTGATATCCTGGTGTCATGAGCAGCACTTCTCCCTCAACTAATGCTGCAAAAAACAGCTTAACCAGTCACTCAACTTATTGCTGGTTGTGTGACCTTGATCTGTGTAAAAATGGCTACCATGTTTCCCTACATAACAATAGTCTCTGCACTGCAAATCATCTGATTGTGCGTGCAGGCCTTTAGACATTTCTGGGAAAACTGATGAAATACTATATAACTGCAACTCTTTTTTTTTGTTCCTAGAACAGTTAATAATTACATCCAAATGTTTTTCTTTTCTCATCTTTGCCAGGGCAACCTGTCCACTTTCTATATGATTCATTTTTTTCTCAACCAATGTGTATTATTTGCACTTAACCACATTAAATTCCATTGGTCATGCCAATCCACTTAATTTGTCCACATCTCTTTCAATGCTTGTATACTATTAACTTGGCTACATAGCTTCATGTAATCAGTACATGATAATATTGTGTTAGAATTAGCCTGCTCCATATTATTTACGAATAGTCTAAACAACAGTGGACCCAGAAATAATGCTTGTGGAACTGTACAGGTCACTGCCCTTGAGGTCCTTGTTCTGTTTTTGATTGCTAAGCCAATTTACAATTTAATTAGTTATTTTGCCATTTGTTTCATGTGTTTTCATCTTCAATCAGCCCTTAAATCAGTACTTTAGCAAATAGATTCTAAACACATGGGCTCCGAAATTCCGTAGGGATTCTTCTAATCTCCCGCCATAACTTTAGCGGGAGGTTGCCGGAAACCTCGGAGAAATGGCAGAAACAGTTGAAAACGAGTATTTACACAATTTCTCTGGGGGTTCCTCTCACCTCCTGCTGCAGTTACATTGGGAGATTGGGAGAATCCCTGAGGAATTTCCACACCATGATCTCCAATGCGAAAGCCTTGCTCACTAATTTAGTTACCTCCTCCCCATACCTGAGACATATCTATTAGAATCATGGAATTTTACAACACAGAAGGGGACCTGTCATGCTGTGCTGGCTCTGCGAAAGAAATTTCCACTTAGTCCCATTTTCTTGCCCTTTTAATTTCTTTTTTTTTCAATCTTTATCCACTTCCCTTTTAAAAGCTATTATGAATTTTGCTTCTACCAATGTTTCTATTAGGGTTACATTGAGTCTACAGCACAATCAGGCCATTCGGCCCAACTGGTCCATGCCAGCATTTATGCTCCACACAAGCCTCTTCCCTCCCTACTTCATCTGACCCTATCGCCATACCCTTCTATTCCTTTCTCTCTCATGTGCTTATAGCTTCCCCATAAATGTATCTATGCTATTTGCCTCAACTACTCCTTGTGGTAGCAAGTTCCATATTCTTACCACTCTTTGGTTAAAGAAGTTTCTCCTGAAATCGCTATTGGATTTATTAGTGACTTTCTTATATTTATGATCTCTAGTTTTGGACTCTCCCACAAGTGGAAACATTTTCTCTGCATCTACCCTTTCATTATCTGAAAGACCTCTATCAGGTTAGCCCTCAGTCTTCTCTTTTGTAGAGAAAAGAGCCCCAACCTGATCAGCCTTTCATGACAAGTGTATCCTTTCAGTTCTGATATCATCCTTGTGAATCTTTTTTGCACCTTCTCCAGTGCCTCTACATCCTTTTTATAATATGGAGACTAGAACTGTGCACATTACTCCAAGGGTGACCTAACCAAGGTTCGATACATGTTTAACATAAATTTTATGCTTTTCAATTCTATCCCTCTAGAAATGAACCCCAGTGCTTGGTTTTTCTTTTTATGACCTTATTAACCTGTGTTGCTACATTTAGTGATTTGTCTATCTGCACCCCTAAATCCCTTTGCTCCTCTACTCCATTTAGACTCATATTATCCAAGCAGTATGTGGCTTCCTTATTCTTCGAACCAAAATGCACCACCTCATAATTATCAATATTGAAATTCATTTGCCAATTACATGCCCATTCTGAAAGTTTATTAATGCCTTCTTGCATTTTGACACATTCTTACTTTGTATTAACTTCACCCCCCACCCCCCACCCAAATTTGGCGTCGTCCGCAAATTTTGAAATAGTACTTCCAATTCCCAAGTCCAAATCGTTAATGTAAATTGTGAACAGTGGCCCCAGGACTGATCCCTGTGGAACACCACTTCCCACCTTTTGCCAGACTGAGTAGCTACCCTTCACCCCTACTCTCTGTTTTCTGTTTTGGAGCCAGTTTGCTATCCATTCTGCTACCTGTCCCCTGACTCCACATGCTATGACCTTAGTTATGAGTCTACTATGTGGTACCTCTTCGAAGGCTTTTTGAAAATCCAAATATATTACATCTATTACAGCCTTGTTTACTCTTTCTTTTACTTCTTCAAAGAATTCAATAAGGTTGGTCAAGCATGACTTTCCCTTCTGAAATCTGTGCTGACTATTCTTTATTATATTTTTGTTTTCTATTACATCTTTGAGTAAAGATTCCATTACCATTCCTACCACCGACATTAAGCTAATTGGTCCATAGTTCCCTGGACTTGTTCTATCTCCCTTTTTAAATATAGGAATAACATTAGCTGTCCGCCAATCCTCTGGCACTATTCCCTTTTCTTATGAATTTTTACATTTTATGTAATGGTGCCTCTGTTATCTCTTCCCTAACTTCTTTTAATATGCGTGGATACAATCCATCCAGACCAGATTGATTAGTTTATCAATTATCTCCCCCCTTTCTATCTTAAATGTCTTTATATCTTTATTGATCTCTTCTTCTAATGTCATGCCCACTTTTAGTCTCCCTGGTAAATTCGGAGGCAAAATAACTTCACAGTATTTCTGCCATTTCCTGTGAGTTTATCTTGTGCATCCTTTGGTGCCCTATCTCTATCCTGATTCTTCTTTTTTTATTATTTATGTGTCTGTAGAATACTTGACTTTTTTTTTATATTCCTTGATAACTTAATCTCGTAGTTCCTCTTTCCTTCTTAATTGTTTTTATGACTTCTTTCCTAACCTATTCGTACATGGGTTCATGTCACGCTACACGTTACCCCACCAGCGAACAAATGTTATCTGTTTTTAATATAACGGGTCAGTTGCTGTCTTTTCTATGTTTCTACCTCTCTATCTCTGTTTTTTTTTGTTTGTTGTTTTTTTTGGTGATTTGTATATTCTGTGAGACCTGGCAGGTAACACCTGTCTGTCTGCACACTGATTGCCTTGGCAACGGGCAGTTGAAAAAACTGTCTGTAATCACCAAGCATTGTTCTGTGAATTATAAATGCAATTTCATTTCGAGGATTTCATTTTCACATCGTTCACCTGACGAAGGAGGAAGCCTCCGAAAGCTTGTGAATTTAAAATAAAATTGCTGGACTATAACTTGGTGTTGTAAAATTGTTTACAATTGTCAACCCCAGTCCATCACCGGCATCTCCACATTATTCGTACAGGATATTGCCTGTTCTAACAAACCTCTGCGTAAAAATGATGAATGCAGAGCTGGGGTGCATCTTTGGCATGGTGGGAATTAGACCCGCCACGAAGAGGCGCCTCTTACCCTGGCGATGTTTTGGCTCAGGGTCGTTCGCACGATTATTCAAACCTCCCGCACCTCTGCCAGACAGTCCATCTGGAGGGGGCACGAAGGACTGGCTTTGGAGGCCTCTGCTGCATTGTTTAGATTTCTTTTCCTTATATAAATAACAATAACATTTATTTATTTGGTTATATTCAACTTTCTTTTTGCTAGCTTTCTTTGCTGTCTACAGTAGGGTTCCACTGTCCTTTAATCATTGTTTACACAATCTGTGGCTAACAAATAGAAATTCCCATGTGCACATTTTTAAATATCAGATTAAAGCAATCAAAAAGGCTAATGGATGTTGACCTTTATCTCAAGGGGGCTGGAATAAAAAGGGGAGGAAGTTATGCTTCAGCTGTACAAAGCCTTGGTCAGACCTCATCTGGAGTACTGCATTCAGTTTTGGGCACCTAACCCGAGGAAGAATATATTGGCCTTGGAGGGGGTGCAGCGCAGATTCATTAGAATCTACCCTAGTGATTGCAGACACCTTTCAGAATCAAGCCTCTCATCTCCTTCAGATACTGTAAAGAATTCTTTGATTATTTAAGAATGTTGAGATTAGTAGAGATACATTACATAAGTGTGATATCCCATTGGGATCCTGGAGTGCATAAATACTCGATTCATTAGGAAGCTGTCATGTTTCTGCACCTACCCTTACTGTGTGTTGTAGGATTGAGGTCTGAAGGCTGTTCTAGATTGGGGGAGGAAGAAATCAGTCCTGATGCAAGGTTACTATGGGCCATGGAACCAGAATTTGCTGCACCAGGAAATCAAACACAGCAGGAATGGAAAAAGAGACTTTGTTTTTTGTTGGGGGGGGTGGGGGGTGGCTGGCTGGAGGGAGGCTGATTGGGACCAGAGATTACTCTTTTGAGAATCTTTTCAAGAAGTTGAAATTGTTTGCATGGGTGACTATTGAGTGTCTGAGGGTATTTTTGTGAAACTCATGATACTACGTTCAATATTTGGTTTTCAAGCAGCTTTGTGAAAAAGTGGTTATGAAGGTAAAAGAGAAACTTTTTAAAACTAACTTAATTTGTGCATTCTTTTCAAATGTTCTCATTACCTGGGCCAATTTTATAGCAGATCTGGCTTTAACTGAGAGATAGCTTTGGCTTTTCTTATGTCCAGAAGTCACTTACGTCTTCTGTAAATGCTGGGCCATCTGTGCTATGTTATGTTTGGCCTTCCTCCCACCCGCTATGAGATGCTTTGCAGTTGCAAAGTTCAATTGCTGTTAGAAAAAAATCCTCAACAATTGGTTCTGATGTTAAAATGACACAGTACATTGTTTATTTTAAAATGACAACTTAAAAGAACGATATCTTAAAATGCACCTTATCGTCATCATCAGTGAATTCCATAATCTACATTTTGAATATTGCTTTTTATATAATGCCCCACTTATTGATTAAAGTATATTATGATTGATATCATTGCTACAAATTGACATTTTAAAAATTATTGAGGGAATTAAACAAGGATAAATTGAGTCCAGGTTTGTTTAAAGTATTAATGCTTTGTTCAGTCGTCTTTCATCCCTTACACACTTGTGTGCTCTCTCTCTCCTCACAAGTTTATCTAAATCTTATAGACTATAGCATTTTAGCCAGAACAAGTTACGGTTTTAAGCACCATGCAATTTTACAACACCTGTGACAATTCTATTGATTTCTGAGCTACACATCTTCCATGTGAGTGATAATGACATTTATGAATTAAAAACAGCACCATGTATTACGTGGTGCTGTGTTTAATTCCAAAACGTCATTATATGGTATGTAAAGGAAATGAAAGCCATGACCACAGTAAGAAAAAAAAAGAACAGTGCACATGTAAACCTAATGGATTATTTTAAGAAGTGTATGTTGTGTCCTTTTATATGATATGTAATGCTGGAGTGCTTATTTAGTCACACACTGCTACTGAACTGCATGCTAATTAGAGTTTTAAAAAAAACTGCGATGTGCAATAGCTTGGTTCTGGCTTTTACAAAGGTGCTTGTCTGCTTTTAATCAAGACCAAATGGTGAACTTAGTTCCCAGCCTGAAAGTCGCTCAGAGAAACAGAGAGGAAGTTGTTCAAGGGAGGAAAAAAAATGGGGAAAAAAGATAAACAGATGATGGTTTAAGAAAGTCTTTTCATAAATGTGGATACATAAGCTGTGGGCAGTCCTAGTGATCCAATTCAGGCACTCTGTCAAACTGGAAAGCTCTGTTGCTGCGTGTTTTATGTCAGCACAATTCTAATATGCTCAAGATGGAGTTTGCCCTTGTGAATTTACATTGTTGGTGGTTATCTGTTGCTCTGGAGGATTCTCAGGAAAGGTAATAATGCATGTTATCCACTTTGAAACTGTGATACTTAATCTGTTATTAAATAATTACCACAATTCCTATGATAAGAAAGTCAGTTCTTATTTTTAAGCAAACCTTTTGAGACTGAAACAGATTTTATACCTTATCCATTCTTTATATTTATAACTGGTTAAAGTAAAATGAAACTGAATCTAATAGTTAGACACGATGATTTGAATCACTATACATTCTGCCCTTACGGTATCTTCCCCTTTTGCATTTTTTTTACTTTCTTTCGTCTTTTTTTCTCATGCACTCACTCACTCACTCACACATGTATATACTACTTGGAGGCAGGAAATAGTTTCCAGCCAGTCTGGGCCTGGTCATTGGGCCCCTTCACAAAACATTAGTTTCGTCTGAATTTTGGAGACAGGAGACGCTAGAAATAACTTGACAGGATTCGGTTCAGTTTAGTCTCATTCGTGCTGCAGTATGTGTGCTCTCAGTATCACACGCTAAACGAAACTGCTTGGAGTAGGTCATTGATCTCAGTAAGGCAAACAAGAGAAAACCGTTAAAACTTCTGCACCAGGATTACGATCAGATTGTGGAATATAATGATGTCAGTCATTTCTGTGGATGTGTGTAATGTAGGTAAGATCTCATTTGAAATTCTGTTTTACAGTAGTTCTCGGAGTTCAAGCCTGTTACAGCCCAAGATATTAAAGAGGTCGATGGTGAAATATATTTTACTGAATGGGTTGGCATTATGAAATACTGTACAGTAAACAAAATTATATGGGAAATGTCACTTATTAAAACTAATCATAGAAACATTAGCAGGCGGAGCAACACAGTTAGATGTTCAAATTACATCTGCAACCCGTTCAAAATCTGTAAGGAACTTCTGTTTACAATTCTAAATGCCATCAATCTACCACATAAATAAATGTAGCCTCGTGGCATATTTCTCTGTACAAATAGACATAATTTAGTGTTTAAAGATGGATACAAATGGAATGTGCTCTCTGTTATTGGTGGCTTACAGACAATAAGGTGCCCGCACCTGAACATAAAACCTATGGACAATACCAGATTTGCTCTGTTTTCGTACTTTTGATGTACGTTTGAAGTTGATTGGTTTAGTAGCGTATATAAAAATATTTAGTTGCTCTATGGTTCTCCTGTTTTGCAAGCTGCTGACATTTGGTAAAGTACATTATTTCACAACGGGTGCTTTGAGCATGTTATATCATTTTTTTTAACTGCAGTTCAGCTGTAACAAATCAGTTTTGTATCTGTATTTATGTATCTCACTGAATCTAATGGATTATCTGAGAATGAGTGCTTCATCTCTCTGCCATATCAACCAGGTCATTCAGGAAGTAGGAAGAATGCAATTTATTGTCTTTTTAAGACTGATGATCTTAAGATTGATACTTTTACTGATATTGAAATCTGTGATTAGCATTTTTGAGATATTTAGATGAAGGAGCATGACCTTTGGGAGGTAAAGTGTTTCGTAACTTTATTATTTATTGTCATTCTTTGCCTCGGCGTGTGTTCACGTGTTTGTATTCCTAAGCCAGATTCTCAGGGGACAAGTTATGTTGTCAATTTTAATTAAAACAAATGCATTGGCTCCACCAATAACTCAACTGATAAATGTGTTGCCCAATGCAGAATAAAATCCACGTTCCCCATCTCAATCCCTGCTCACTGCTCATGTCAGCTGGGGTAATGGTGGAGACTCTACAAGTGCCCCAGCGCCCTTGGGCCAGGAAGTGGACAATTTAGCTGGATTCCCATTCCAGATTGCTATCCACTAAATCCTGCTGGAATGTGCACATGTGTAGACATCAAGTGAAGGCAGGATCAGTTTGGCAGTTTTGGAATGTGGTCTCACATCTCTAGGAACTGGATTAAGGCCTCAATTCATGTATGTATATAACAATACAACAGTATTTGGAAGATACCCTCAATTGCCAAATAGCCGGCGGCATTCATTGTATAGACTGACATAGGAAAAGTTACTGCAGGATAGCTAGCATCATGGAATCATATCTCCATAGGAATCAGTGGCTTCAGGAGAAAAAAATAGAAAATTGGAGGGAAAAAAACAAATCTATTAACACTAAAGAGAAAGATCATTCAGTACTTGGAAAGAGAGTTTGAAATGGCCCAAGTTGAGCCAGTTCAGGTCCGTTGACTGCATATTTGAATATGGACCACTTTGGACCTGTCTTTTTTTAAAAAAATAGACTTGTCCATGTACAAGAGGACAGATGTCTTTCTATGTATGCATGGCAATATTTCAAAAATCCTGCTGAGGATCCTGTCTGTGACTGGAACTTCAGTAACAAAGAATCTTTTTTTTTAACTGCCTTGTGGTGACGATGCAGCCATTCATTTCTGATCATCTAGTGGGCAATCAAGTAAGTAGGCTTTAGGCTGGTATTTCTACTGTCTGATATGACATGCTGGTTGTTACCCAAGAGTACTTACACAAAAATATAATTTTATAGAGCAGTTTCACTTATGTTAAGGAGCATGGGTAATGTTTGTCACCATTTTGAGCTGACTACCCTGATTGCAAAATTTGAACATCAGATTAGGATTTGGCTTCAGAGATTCCATAAAAGTTTTAAACCCTTCCAAGAAACCAAATTTCTAAATTCTCATCCCCAAGCCTTGTTTAATATTCATCCTGCCGTGTGCTGATTTGAACTCTGAAATAAAAATTGAAGGACATTTAGTAACATAGCATTGATAAAATACAGTTATAGTACCATTAACATGTGTTTTAGAAGAATTAATTAATTTATACCTCGTTATCAAAAGAATATATTAATGTAATCACACCTTAAATTATTAATGGCAAATGTTATTAAAGTCTGACATGTACTAGAACAACAATTCAATTTCTAATAGACATATTTAAATCCTGATCCATTTCATTGTCTCATTTCGATGATTCTCTGTGCTGCTATTGGACTATTCCTCTGATGATATCATAGATTGAAATTTGGATTAACTGTTAAAAGTCATGACATCAACCAGTGGAACAGTTCACAAAATAAGAACAGAACAATTTAATTCAAGGCATAAATTGGGGATTTTGAACTTTTAAACATTGCTTTATTAAGTGACCCATTAGTTCTTGGCATTTTTTTAGGATGCTATTAGTTTAGGATTTGATTTATGAGCAGACTACGGCAAGAAATCAGCTTTTGATATAGTAAGACTTGCATTTATATAGTGCCTTATCACACATGAATTACTCCTCGAGTGCAGTGACTTATTATTTAGGCAAATGTTGCAATCATTCTCCACCAGCAACATTTTACACAAAGCCGAGAGATGAATAACCAGTTAATCTATTTCTTTTTGGTACAACTAGTTGAAAGAGGAATGTTGGCCAGGACATCCGGAACTCCCTGCTTTTCTTTGACTATTGCCATGGGATCTTTAATGTCCACCTGAATCATGAACCATAGACTTTGGCTAAATGTCTCATCCGAATATAGCATCTCCTATAATGCAGCATTCCCTTAGCACTGCATTGGCGTGCCAGCCTGGATCGTGAGCTGAAGTGCTGGTATGGCACTTGAACCCACGACCCTTTGGCATATTTTTGGAATCCTTGCTGCTGATGCTTGACTGTTTAGTATCACACATAACTCTGAGCGCTGGAGGATTCTTCCATGTATTTCTGTAAAGTTTCTTTTAAAAATTTGGAATCACAAATTTTACATGATCATTTAAGATGTTATAACAAGAGAAATGTGTGCATTTCAAAAGCTGCAAAGTATTTTCAGAGCTGAGAGAGTTAAGTACCAGGCAATGCTTCCAGGCCTGGAACTTTGCTCATACATACACTGATCAAACGTTTGATGTCTGTTAAAGGCAAAGTGATAACATATGTGCAAGTACACCCGCAAAAAAACCATGTAGAGTAAATGTTAAGTAATTTGGATGTATTAGAATCCCACATCTGTGAATGCATTATGGCTTCTGTTTTACAGCAGATAATGGCGCATGGCTACACCTCTGTCTTCCTTTCAAGCTGCTGGCTGTCAGACCTCCCGTCTCTACCCTGCTGTATGAAGCCTGCAATCCAGTGGTCAATCACAGCTCTAAAAAGGCATATCATTCCACTATCTGTTAATCTTATTTAACTGTGGGCTACTAGTCTCATGAAGAATAAGTGGTGACAGCCCTTATGTAGAGGTTAGTGGATAGAAGAAGTAACTGTTCTCCACAGCCTTAATTCCTTATTAGAGAGAGTCTATTTTGTTTTCTTCCCATGTCCCTCCTGTCTTGAAGGCACTGACTCTTGCTGGGATATGATTTCACACAAATGCCAGTGGCACTCTAATACCTTACCTGAGCAGCCATGCTTCATGTGTGAACCCTGAGAGTGAGTGACAACAGTTTAATTTGACTGTGGAGGACTCCACAGCTGAGCACGATGCTGGCCTCATCTGATAGTCATACGTGTGCCCTTGGACAAAGGTCAGCAGGAGTGGAAACTCTACCCAATTTTTTTTTTGGTTTCCTTAGCCAAGAGTCAATTTTGGCATTTCGACTGCTCCCCTGGCAGAGATTAGCTAACTCAGCACAAACCAGAGATCTTTAAGCCTTCAAGATATAACAGAAAATGATTTGCCAAACAATTTTTCATGAACGCAATGACCCTTCAAATATGTACTTGTGTTGGAGCTTTCCAGAGAATCAACTGCAATATTTGTAAATGTTATGACAATGCAACTTCATTCTTAGATACCAAGGTCACCATTGTTTGCATTATATTGGGGTGGAGTGGCCGAGGATAGCACAGAAAACTGAGGAGCCATTACTTCCGCCTTCCCACTCCTAGTGTAATTTTCAACAAAAGAAGAAAAACATTGACCTCTTTATAGGTAAAAAGTGGCTTCTGGCTTGTGAAATTTTTTTCAAGAGACAATGGTTCTGAAATTCCACAGTGGGACGCTAGCAGATAAATATTTAATGCATACGTGCCTCTCCTCTGCCAAAAGAATACTCCCAGACATTCCTTCATCCAACCCATTTCCAAAATGCTGAATTATAATTTGCACAGGCCCTTTTGCGAAACACATTTAGGGTTTTGTGCAGATGTTGACGACAAAAAGAAAAATTACAATTTGATTCATAAGTCAACTTGCTTTAGTCAGAACTACATGACACAATCTTGAAAAAACTATATGCTCAAATGAAAGTTACCGAAGCTATGCAGTTTGCAGTCCAGATCCTTTTTTAAAAAATGTGGTAAATCCTTTAGTTACACTTACAAAAGTATTTTTGAGAGCATATATTGTGTTCTGAAACCTCATGCCCTTGGTTTTCCCTATTTTCCCAACTTACAGGTTTCCTTTTATCTCCCTCCACCTTTTGGCCTCATTCGATTATATGTCCAAGAGGGCAGGGAAGTGGCCTCAGTCCTGTATCAACATTGTTCTTGGCTGACTGCCAATGGAGACTCTCCATTTGATTTTCCCTCTGCCACGTGGGGAGATGGCTGTTCTTTCCTTGGTATTACTGCTCAGTGGCACAGCTGAGAATGGGACTGCAACAAAATGGAAGATTGAACTTCTGCTTCCTGGTGCCATCTATGCATAGTAATTTGTTTTAAAAAGAAACTCTTGTATCAGCTGATGCCTGACACTGTCTGGACTACTGTTTTAAAATTACGTCTTCAAACACTACACTATTCCATTTACTGAATAAGAGTACACTATATTTTTTATTAAACTATAATTCATCCATCTTAAAACTGGTTCTTATTGGAAGATGTCAAGAGTAAGCATTCCAGTGGTTTCTTCATTTAAAAGAGCCATAGTTAAGTTCAACTTATGGCATTCAGCTTCTTTAATAATAACAAAATACATTACCCAGTATGTTGCTATATATAGATTTACTTATCTGGTTGAGTATCTCTCTGTTTTACTTTTATGCAGTTTTTTTTAATAGAACCAACTTCAGTCACTTAATATTTCCACACATCTTTTGTTCCCTATGTAATGTATATTTTATGTTTTGGGAGGTTACAAACTCTTGAGGTAAGAAAAACATCTCATTTACAAAATCAATTGTGAAAAGATGTTTGTTAGAAAATCACCTTGCCAAAGAAATGCTTTAACTAGATCTGCAAAATTAAATTTAAGAAATTTTATGAGGCAAGTATTCGAAAGACCGTGGACCAAGTGAAATCAATTCTTTAGAGAACCAGAATGCCAAATTAATAAAAGCCCTCATAAATCATTGCAATCAATATGGCACTCCTTTTTGTGAAAAAGGTCATAATGCAAATTGTGTTGGCTGGGTGAACAAAAGCCTGCATAATCCTTATGGAATTCATACATTCGTGATCTGTGATTTGTATGCCTTTGGCAACTTTTTTTCCAGTGTTTCAAGTCCCACAGGATTGGTTGCATTTCTCATACATCCCATCATTTTGAAATACCAATCACATGAATAGGAAGCAGGAAACAGAGTAAGAGTCAATATAATGCTGGTCAAGTTGGGTTGAATTCTGTTCCATTGTGAATGTCTGTTTAGATTAATATTTTATACTTTTTCCATTCTCTCTTCAGATGATAAACTTTTAACAGCATTCTGGTATGCACAGCCTGTAACCACGCATACCAGCCAGGGAACTAGCTTGTAAGGAAGTGCTGGCATGTACTGAACTCTCTCAAGAATGTTTATTCATGTTAAATGTCTCTGATTATGTTAAATATGTTCCTGCATGAACTTCTCCTTGTACTCAACGCACAATCTCTAAAGATATTCTTGCATCTGTTTACCACACTTACTTCTACTTTGTGTTGTAAACACAGACCCCCAGGTGTCTCCAGATGTTCCTATAGAATTTAATTTTAAGGACCTATACGTTTGCCCATACTAAATCTATCAACGATAGCTATAGTTTTTTCTGTAGTTCAAATATTGCCCATTTAAACAGTATTTGACAGTGAATACACACAGCAATCTCTTCATGTACTTCTCGTTAATACAATGGTACGATAATGTAGTGGTTATGGTACTGGACTACCAACCCAGAGTTTGAGTTCATTCCCACCAGGACAAGTTGTGAAATTGAATTCAATAAATCTGATAATCTGTGGAAATATTACCATGAAATCTTCTGGATTGTCATAAAATCCCAACTGGTTCACTAATGCCCTTCAAGGAATTGAACCTGCCACAGCTACCCAGTCTGACCTACATGGTTGACTCTTATTGCCCTCTGAAATCACCTAGCAAGCCACTAAGTTGTCAAATAATCGCTAAAAAGAACTACAATGGAGTGCCATCACCACAAGGACTGCAGCAGTTCAAAAAGAAGGCTCACCGTCACTTTGTCAGGACAACTAGGGATGGGAAATAAATGCAGCTTTGTCAGTATCACCCTCATCCCAAGAACAAATAAAAACAACGATACTGCAAACTAGGGGACTGGGCGGTGCATTGAGTTAGCACACTGTCCTTTCCCCTCTGCGACCTGAGTTTGAATCAAGCTGGTGAATTGAAAGTCTCCTCTCTTTGCCGACAATGGGTTTTTCATCCAGATTCCTAGTGGCTGAGTTCATATTACAAAACTCCTCATAATCTGGCACAAATTGGGACAAACATGTAAATTTCAATGGAAAACTGGTGTGGGAAATAGAAAATTCACACTAGATAGCAGTGTTTGCTCTTCTAGGGGGAATCACAAGATGATAATTATCGATGAAGAAAGCAGTTTGGCCCAACTTAATTCATTTGTTCACAGAGATCCTAGAGTTTCCCCCATTTCAGCATCCAACTGTTTCCTAAAATATTCCTTTGTTTTTGGCTTTATTATTCTCCATGGAAACCTATTCCATGCGTTGATCGTTCTTTTTGTAAAGAATTACCTCTAGTCAGTCCTTAAGTTACCTTTTACTAGCCCGAATCTGTGACCCTTCCTCTTCTCCCCAATTAATTTAAATTAATACTATGGATTTGCCTTTTCTATTCCCATAATTACCTTACGTACCCCTATAAGATCACTGCTCAAATGCCTCCTTTCCAGACTGAAAAGTCCAAGCCTCTCCAGTCTGTTCTTATAACTCAGACCCCGGCACTAGGGAGCAGCTTCGTGACTCTTCTCTGCACTGCCTCCATTACTTGCATGTCTCCCTTGTTTCTCGGAGACCGGGGCTGGACACAGCACTCACGGTGTGGTCTGGCCAGAGCACTGTACAGTTTGAGCAAGGCTTCCTCTGACTTGTATTTTACTCTTCTGGCTGCGTAGTTCAACATTCTATTGGCTTTGTTGACTCCTGTTCTGCATCGGCTCAACATATTTAGTGTTGAGTCTACTAGGTCTCTTACAGGTTTATCCTCAACACCATTCGTGGAGCATTTTTTCCTTCCTACGTGTAATGCTTTACACTTGTCTGCATTAAATTCCATCTGCCATTGTCTGATCCGTTCACATATTTTGTCCAACTCATTCTATAATTTCTAAGCTGCCCCTTCTGAGTCTACTGCCTTCTCCTAGTTTGGTCAAATTTGCAAATGATACCAATGTGTATTCAATGTCCAAGTCATTGATGTAAATTAGAAATAGTAGTGGTCCCAACACTGAGCCCTGGGGCACACAGTGCTTCAATACCACTTAACATAATTCCTGTAACAAGTGTTTGTTGTTTTTTACCTTTCAGCCAATTTCTTATCCATTCCTACGGTAATCCTGAATTCCTAGAACTTTGAGCTTAACTAAGTTTTCACTGTAGAATTTCATCAAATGTCTTTTAGAAGTCAAGGTATGCCATGTTATAGGGCTTTCCACAGTCACGTGGGCTGTCACTTCCTTAAAGAAATTGGGGAGGGGGTTGGTCAGGCAGGATCTCCCCCTTCTGTGTGTTGTTAAGATACAGCAACTTGCATTTATATAAAGCCTTTTTAATGTGGTAAAACGTCCCAAGACACTTCACCGGAGCATTACCAGATAAAATTTGACAAACAAAATACTGGTCACCATATTCAATATTATGAAAAAAGTCTCCAAGAGATATTCAAATTGTGCATCTATAGGATAGAAAATAATGTTGTTAATCATCTGATTCTATGTGTAAAGACGCTGCCTTCTTGTACCACTGTATGACTTTATTTTTCAGTCTATGTTCAGCTGAGTGCTGAAGTTAGTTGAGTAGCTGTTGTTGGTATTTGATGCCATTTTGGGTGATGACACTGTCTAAAACTAAACCCAGAGAACACTGATGGCCGCAGTCATCCCAAACATGGGATTTAAAAATAAAACAGGAAATGCAACCTTACTTAAAAACTTACTTTTAGATCTAAGAAACTACCAGATACTAGCTGAGATTTGCATATGATTTTTGTGATTCTTCCTTAAAACATTCCTTCAGATGTGTAGCATTAAAATTATATTTATGACAATGATCAATAATTGGGATTTAGCACATGATCGGTTGCTGAGTAGTTTAATTGTGCACTCACTCAAAACACGGAGAAGGGAATCATTCAAGAAGCATGTTTGCAGTTGCTAATCTGATACTTTGGCCCTAATATTTATGGGGAGGTGGGGAGGGAGCAGGAAACCTGGAAATACAGGAAAGGCAGAGGTCCTGCCAAATTTAACGGCAGGACCTCATTAGAATTTTTTTTCTCAGTTACCCGCCGCAGCTGGGCAGATTGAGAAATTGTCCAGCTGCCGGGCAGGAAGGCCTGGGGTAAAAGGCCACAGCTGGGGACTGGAGAGGAGGGAGGGAGACATCATATTGTTGGGGGGGAGGGGGGGGAAGAGATTGGATGGCGGGGGATTGGCCAAACATGGGAGGGGAGACATCGGATCGCGGGGTGTCTGTGGATTGCATGGGGGAAGAGATTGTGGGGAGTTGGCCAATCATGGAGGGAAGAGATCGAGGGGGGTTGATGGGGGAGAAGACATCAGATTGCATGGGGGAAGAGATCGTGGTGGGTTGGCCAATTACGGAGAGAAGAGATCGGGGGTTGGGGGTGATGGGGGAGAAGACATCGGATCATGGGGTGTGTGCAGATTGCATGGGGGGGAGATTGTGGGGGGTTGGCCAATTACGGAGGGAAGAGATCGGGTGGGGTGTGGTGGGGGAGAGGACATCGGATTAGGGGGTCTGGAGATTGCTGGGGGTTGGGGCGGCCAATTAGGGGAGGGGGAGGGTCTCTGGAGATCACAGCAAGTTTGCTTGGGGTCCGGGGGAAGCACTCCTGCTCCTCCTGCCCTTCAAACAGTGCTGAAAAATCATTTTCCTGCTGGATCCGGCAGTTCTCACCTCCCTTCAGCTATCCGGTTTCCCTAGCCCCGGGAAACACGGCCCGTAGCCGGTAAATCCAAATGGCTGCTAAAATCTGAGGCCCACAGCCTTATTTAATTATAATTACCGACCCGCCTCTCTAGAGTGGGTTACTTGCCCGACCCCCAACCTGCCCCAGTTAAACCAGAAGTAGATGCGTTCGTGGCAGGTTGCAGCCACTGTCCTGCCTGTCCTGGGGGCTAAAATTCGCCCCCATGAATCAAAGCATGGCAACAACAGCAATCGCTAGTGATAATCACAGTTATTTTCACAGGTACTTCCAAAATTCCCCAAACATTTGGTCTGGAATTCTGAAAAGAGCATATTATAGAATAATGGGTTTACCACCAGAGACTGTCATTGCAGCTCTACTGTTCTTCACATTTATTAACATTGTTTATCTCTCTGTTTAATAACAATCACAAGCACAAAGTTAGTTGAATAGTCATGTTCTCAATGAATGTGACTGTGAATCATCAAAATCATGTTATCTTTCATGGAAGGTAGCAGGATATGGACCATGGGATATTATGGTTATCTGTTTACTATGACTTTAAGAAATAGATATTAAACTGTACTTGGAGTTTACCATGAAGAATTAATATTGGCAACAATATTACTTATCTAGCTATGACACCAGCTTAACAATACTAAACTAACAACATGATTTCACATTTTATCATTTTTGTTTCTCAATGAAAATAATTGAGTAAGTCTATATAAAAAAAATGCACATACAATGTGTAAACTTCCCTCCCCTCCCCCCTCCAAACAAATCTCCACAGGTAAATGTCTCTTGAAGGAACTACCAAGTCAGTAGCTTTTGCATATCCTTTACACATTTCTAATAGAATTGCAGAACACGTGTTTTGGGAATTCTGAAAGTAACACAGGTGAAGAAAAACATGGTTACTATTTGTTTTATAGATTGCAATGGAGAATTATTTACCAATTCACTGTTCTTGTACTACTTGTGCAATTTATTTATATCAGCAATTATAATGGAATTAGACATCTATGTATGTTTCACAATATATTAATAATACTATTAATGTAACATGAAGTACCCCAGTCATTTTCCTTACATGTAGTATTTAAATGTGAACATTATGTTGATTTTGCAACTCACAACATAACAATTTGCAACTCTTTTTTCAGACATGTTCATGAATACTGCTGTTCATATGACCACATAAAGCTCTTTCAGTGATTCCTTTCAAAATAATTTTTGTTTCATACTTTTTAATACTTAAATGTCAGCACGCGTTCCAGTGAACAAAGTCTTGACATTCATACAGAAGTTTTTTAAAAAGGCAATATTTATCATGTTGCTATGATGTAAAAGATCTTGGCACAGAATTTTATCTGTAAATGCATTTTTGTCAAACCTCTGAAACTGTTCTTTTCTTTGCAATACAGATTCTGTTAACATGGCTTTGAGAAACAGAAACTGCCGAGTGCCCTTTATCATGGAGAAAGTCAATGGGTCTCCGTGATTCTTTTCTCCCTCTGATGTACGCGTGGAAAAATCTGTAACTCAATTGTGATGACATGTCTTTAGCTAATAAGAAAAGAAGCTGGGAAGACCATGTGACCAATTGGCCAGGCTTTTCATTTGATTCTGTTGATTCTGGTGCAGTCTGTTGTCATGGACTTGTGGCTGATAATCTAAAACCAAGTATGGAAAGCAATGAAATAGCAAAATCAGACAAGAAGGAAAGATTTTCCAGTATTTCTTTACCAGAATGTTGCCATAATTCTGATCTGTTTGGCCTTCAAGCAAAGCAGCTGTGTGACCACAGAAGAGAAGTGGATGAAAATGATAATCATGAAAGTGAGGAGTACATTCTACCATTAGAAGCAAGCACAGAGACCCTAGTCCATGTATCTGATGAAAACTCAGATCTCAGTTATGAGGATGATTATTTTGCAGGAGAAGGGCAGACCTCAGGGAATGAACAAGCTCCATTTGAGATATCATCATTAGAAGAGATCAAGCAAGTGACCAAGAATATATCTGAGAACTTTGGAATCGATAATGACCCCGATTATGATTCAGTTCCTGAGGAAGAGACAAAGGGTGATGTGAAAACAAGTGTGTCTGAACACCTGGAATCTTCTGAGGTAATAGATCTGAGGGATTTACCAAAGAAAGACCTGGATAAGAGTTTGGATGTAATTATTCCAACAGAGGAGCTTCTCCACACTGCAGTTATTGCACAGCAGCGTAGAAAACATGAAATGCCAAGAGATGAACATGATGAGGAGGTTACTAAGGATATGGCTGAATTATCTGTTAGTTCATGTCTTGTCACTAATAGTGATGCACAAGTGACATCAGAGGTTACCCCTGTGAATTGTATAATTGCGTCTCAGAGGTGCTCAAGGGAGAGTTTGGATAAACCCTTTCTGGAGGAAATCAGTCCAGATGCAGGACAAGCTGAGAATGATTCCGATACCAGAAATAATACTACAAATGTTTCAAAGCAAAATCCCCAAATATTAAACTTACAGGAAAGTACAAATAATTATAATCCTGCGGATTGCACCATCAAACTCCGAAAGAGAAAGGTAAGAAAATATTCTTTTAATTTACACTACTATATTTGATTTATTAAATGCAGGCGTTCTTTAATTGTGTTAAATCAATTATTTTTTTAGATCCTTATTTTAACTATCTTTGCTGCCTTATCTGTAGTATATTAGAAGTAAAAGGGTAGTCAAGGGTAATGTGGGCACTTTAAAAACAGATGTGGGTAATATTGCAAATGAAAATAAGGAAATGGTAGACTTGTTGAATAATTACTTTTGTGTCAGTCTTCACAGTAATATGCCTGACATTCTAGGGAGACTAATAATGAATCAAGGACTGGAATGCACTAAAGTTAAAGTAAGCAAGTAAACAGTATTAGAAAAAATAATGGCACTAAAGACCGACAAATCTCCAGGACCTGATGGTTTCCACCCCAGAGTTTTAAAGGAAGTGGATGAGAAAATTGCAGATGCTTTAGCCATAATCTTTCAAAGCTCTCTCGATTCAGGAATTGTCCCTTTAGATTGGAAAATTGCAAATGTAACTTCATTATTTAAGAAAGGTGAGAGAGAAAGAATCCAGGAAGTTATAGATCTGTTAGTCTAACATCTGTTGTGTGGAAGTTATTGGAATCTATAATTAAGTACATTGTGACTGAGCAATTAGAGAAATTTGAGCTGATTAGAGGGAGCCAACATGGATTTGTAAAGGGCAGGTCATGTCTAACGAACCTAATTGAATTTTTTGAGGAAGTAACTAAAGTAGTAGACAGAGGAATGTCTATGGATGCAGTTTATATGGACTTTCAGAAGGCATTTGATAAGGTTCCACATAAGAGACTGTTAGCTAAAATTAATGCTCATGGAATTGAAGGCAAATTATTGACCCAGTTAGGAGATTGGTTAGGCAGTAGAAGACAGAGAGTAGGGATAATGGGTATGTACTCGAATTGGAAGGAAGTGACTAGTGGTGTCCTACAAACGTCTGTACTGGGACCTCAACTATTCATTATATTTATTAATGACTTAGATAACATAATAGAGAGCCATATATCCAAGTTTGCCAATGACACAAAGATTGGTGGCATGGTAAGTCGTGTAGATGGGAGCATAAAATTACAAAGCGACATTGATAGATTAAGTGAGTGGGCAAAATTGTGGCAGATGGATTTCAACGCAGGTAAGCGTGAGGTCATCCGTTTTGGAGCAAAAAAAGGATAGATCCGAGTATGTTTTAAATAGTGAAAAGCTAGGAACAGTGGAGGTCCAAAGAGATTTAGGGGTCCAAATACACAAATCACTAAAATGTAGTAGTCAGGTAAAAAAAAAATCGAATAGGCAATGGAATGTTATCTTTTATAACTAGAGGCACTAGAATATAAAGGGGAGGAAATTTTGCTACAGCTATACAAAGTCCTGATTAAAGCACATCTGGAATACTTTGTACAGTTCTGGGCACCCCGCCTTTCTATGGTGGGGTGCCCAGAACTGTGCAAAGTATTTCAGGTGTGGAAGGAGTGCAGTGCAGATTCAATAGAATGTTATCAGGTCTCCGAGGGTTAGATTGAGAAGAGATTACATAAATTAGGCTTGTATTCCTTGGAATATAAAAGGTATAGGCATGATTTGATTGAGATTTTTAGGATTTTGAAAGGAACTGATAGGGTAGATCGAGATAAACATTTTCTGCTGGTGGGGGAGTCTAGAACAAGGGGACATAGTATCATAGAATGGTTACAGCATAGAAGAAGGCCATTCGGCCCATGCCAGTTCTTTGCAAGAGCAATCCAGTTAGTCCCATTCCCCCGCTCTTTTCCCCGTAGCCCTGCAAATTTTTCCATTCAAGTATTTATCCAATTCCTTTTTGAAAGCTACAATTGAATCTGCCTCCTCCACCCTTTTCAGGCAGCGCATTCCAGATCATAATTACTCGCTGCGTAAAAAGTTTTTTCCTCATGTCACCTTTGGTTCTTTTGCCAATCACCTCAAATCTGTGTCCTCTGATTCTTGACCCTTCCACTAATGGGAACAGTTTCTCTTTATTTACTTTATCTAAAACCTTCATGGTTTTGAGCACTTCTATCAAATCTCCTTTCAATCTTCTCTGCTCTAAGGAGAACAACCCCAGCTTCTCCAGTCTATCCACGTAACTGAAGTCCCTCATCCCTGAAATCATTCCAGTAAATCTTTTCTGCACCCTTTCTAAGGCCTTCACATCCTTCCTAAAGTACAGTGCCCAGAATTGGACACAATACTCCAGTTGTGGCTGAACGAGTGTTTTATAAAGGTTCAACGTATCTTCCTTGTTTTTGTACTCTATGTCTCTATATATAAAGCCCAGGATCCTGTATGCTTTTTAACTGCTTTCTCAACCTGTCCTGTCACCTTCAAAGATTTGTGCACATATACCCCCAGGTCTCTCTGTTCCTGTACCATTTAGTTTATATTGTATCTCCTCATTCTTCCTGCCAAAATGTATCACTTCACACTTCTCTACTTTAAATTTCATCTACCATGTGTCTGCCCATTCCACCAGCCTGTCTATGTCCTCTTGAAGTCTATTTCTATCCTCCTCATCGTTTACTACACTTCCAAGTTTGTGTCATTTGCAAATTTTGAAATTGTGCCCTGTACACCCTGTAACCTTAAAATCAGAGCCAGGCCATTCAGGAGAGAAGTTAGGAAACACTTCTTCATGTGCAAAGAGTGGTAGAGGTGTGGAACTCTCTCCCACAAAAAGCAGTAGATGCTAGCTCAATTAATCATTTTACATCTGAGATCGATAGACTTTTGCTAGCCAAGGGTATTACGGGATATGGAGCCAAGGCAGGTGGATGGAGTTAGGATACAGATCAACCATGATCTCAATGAATGGCGGAACAGGCTCGAGGGGCTTACTCCTGTTCCTTTGTTCCTATAATCGATCCAGATAGAATGAAGTAAGATTTGAGGTTAAACAAGCAAGGAATTTGTCCCTTTATGATGTCTATATGACACTTAAAGACTGCACATTTAAGCATATTGGGGGTCATTTTAACTTTAGGCGATGGTGTAAAATGGGCGAAATCAAATTGACTGCCCTGCCCGATTTTCCCTACCACTGACTTCAATGGAAAGGAAAATTCAACATAGTGTATAATGGGAGGCTAATTCAATATCGGCCATTTTACACCATCACCCAAAGTTAAAATTACCTCAATTTTGTGCAGATTTGACACGTTCCATCTCTGTGCAGCTACTTTTTATCCTATCAATTAAAATGTTGAAATTCTGGGATATCGCTTAGAATACATAAAAGATGGACTGCTGGGTTCCCAACTGTGATGATCAACTTTAAGACCAACCGTGTCTAGTACTTTAGCTCACCTGCACACAGTGACAGAATTCCAAGCTCATGGTTTGGTCACTCAATAGAGTTTTATTCTACAGCAGTGAAATGCCTCATCTCAAGTGGAGGAAGGAGCAAAGATTCAAACCAGATTAACTAGTTAGTCATACATTGCTGTTTGTGGAACCTTGCTGTGTGCAAATTATCATCAGTATTTACTCACATAACAACAATGATTGCAATTCAAAAATAATTAATTGCATGTGAAGTGCTCTGGGACATTCTGCGACATGTGATAAGTTGCTTTATAAATGCAAGTCTGTTCTTTCTTAGCATGATAAATCCCCACCCTGTTGAGGCATGTCCCATTGGACAATCAAAGATTGACATTTCAAGCAGCCAGTAGCAGAAGAACCACATATCATCCTTACAACAATGATATCATGATGCAGTTTGATGTGATGTAGATCGCTCATTTAGTGTTTGGCAAACAAATAAAAACGGCTTGCCAAAATATTTTTGCATCAAGATGATGCCCTTTAAGAACTTTCACATTCTAAAACTTCTTTCATTGCTGCCTTGCTTGTTGCATTCACTCCCAATCAGTTTACTGCCTGAAGTATTCTGCACATAAATGCTGTGTGGATTTTTGTTGGGTAGTTCTTTTAGTACAAACATAGATTCAAATATTGCCATTTAAATCTTCAATTAAACATACCCCTTAATTCTACACTGCATTAAAATCACTTGCTCCATTTACCCAATGGATTGTCCTCTTTAAAAGGTCCTGTATGTCAGGTTCCGATCATTGTGATTTTCTGACTTGCACTCTTTCACGATCTGCAATAACAGTGACTGACTGGAGGTAGATTTTTCAACCACTGACGATGAAAGTTTAGTGTTTCAGGTGACTATTGGTTTCAGATCCTAATATGGCCAGATCTAACATCCACTTTGGACTTCTGGCACCAATCTGATATTGACATCCACTAAAAATTCTAAAGTTAAAAAAGGTTACTGTCACAACCCAGCTGTTCTCACCTTTCCATTGTCATCTCTGTCTCTCTCACTCACACATCTTGTGCTGACAGATACATAGTACTGTTTCTCAACTTTGGAAAAAAAATCCCAGTCTTTTGAGTCAATCCCTGTGCTGTCACTAATGTAAATAACAGAAAACTGTTGTGTGTTAAGACAAGCTGGCTGCAGGAATGAGAACAGTTGGTGCAGTACTGGTTACTTCCCCTATCTTTCAGCTTGTCAATAAGGTAGTTTTGCAAGCTGGCAGGAACACAGATGCCAGATTCATCCAATGATTCTGACATCCAAAGTTGTGAAACAAAATATATCCAGTCAATATGTATCCTTCTCCCAATATATTTTCTTAATATGGACCATCATAATGGACACTTTTGAATTTAAATTCTCCTTATTCCATTAAAGTCTAGTTATAGGATAATAATCAATCAATATCTAACCTGTCAGGAATTCATTAGTAACGATTAATGTAATCAATAGGTAGCCCACATGACAACCTTAGAAATTCTATTAGTAGCAGACAATACTTATAATTTACAGTAGCTCACCGGAGACTATTAGAGCTACATCTGGTTCATTTCAATAGCTTTTTTAAAAAAAAATTATAATCTGTGAATGGCCAAGGCCCATAGAGTAGGATAGCACCAAGACTGACAGATGTAGTAGAAAAGATGAAGTAAGTCAAGAAGTAATGTTTTAGGTGACATCAAGTTTAGGTTTTAAAATCCATCAGGTTTTAGACAGAAGGAAAGAAATAGGGAATTAAAAAAGTCTACAGTTTTGAGCTTCTGGGAAAAAATTAATTAGAGAAGGAAGATTTACAATTATTAACAATGTTAGTTGCTTTTAGAAATACAAGTAGAACTCAAGCTTTTATCAATCAATGCAGTCATTCTTTTTTGTGGCAACAAATCATTCTGCCATGAGCATGGTTCTAGATACCTTACACAAAATGTAGTTAAACTCCAAAAGGTGAGAAGGAATTCGAAATGAGGGTCTGATTAAAGTCCATGACTGTTCAGGATTATAACAGTATTTTGGTGACATCTGTTAACAAGCTGTTTAAATGTAATCTAAAGTTCAGTATAGTGATAGAAGAATATTTTAGTAATAGCTTCATGAACTTTCCTTGTGCTTGGAGTAGTGTAAATAGATGAAACTAACTTCTGCTGCATGCTGATCAGCTGTTTATAGCTGTTAACAACAACAACAACAACAACAACAACAGCAGCAGCAGCAGCAGCAACAACAACTTGCATTTATTTAGCCCCTTCAATGTGAAAAAATGTCCTATGGTGCTTCAGAGGTGTGAGGGAAAAATTAACACCAAGCCAAAGGAGTAATTAGGAGGGTGACCCTCCTTACAAGGCTTGGTCAAAGAGGTAGGTTTTAAGGAAGGTCTTAAAGAAGGAGAGGGAGATGGAGATAAGATTTCAGATCTTATTGTAACTTTAATGGCTCAAAGTATTCAGACAATTGTCTGACATTCTTACATCTCTACCCTTTATATTTCCATATTTGTTGTGTTAGTAATAAAGTGACTACTCATTAAATTCCCCTGTTTGACCTTGTTCTTATGTAGAACTTTGTTAAAGGTAAACTCCATGAAACTAGCCAAAGAGCACATTACAAACCTTACCTGCAATCCTTTGCTATAAAAGTTTGTCAATACTTGAAATGGAAATTAACTTTTTTTCTCTGTTCCAATGCTGGAAATGGTTATTTTCTGATTTTCATTTTTTAAAATAATTCTTCAGGATGTGGGCGTCACTGGCAAGGCCGGCATTTATACCTATCCCTAGTTGGCCTTGAGAAGGTGGTGGTGGGCCTTCTTGTTAAACCCGATGGGAATCGGGCAGGAAATTGAAGTTGAGGACAAAGATCAGCCATCATTTTATTGAATGGCAGAGCAGGTTCGAGGGGTCTTATGGCCTACTCCTGCTCCTATTCCTTGTATTCTTATGTTTCTAACCACTGCAGTCTTTGTGGTGAAGGTACTCCCACAATGCTATTAGGTAGGGAGTTCCCAGATTTTAATCCAGCGACAATGAAGGAATGGTGATGTGTGTCCAAGTCGGGATGGTCTATGACATGGACGAGAACTTGAAGGTGTTTGAAGGTACTGCTGAAGAAGCCTTGGTGACTTGCTGCAGTGCATCCTGTAAATAGGACACGGTGCACCAGTGGTGGAGTGAGTGGATGAGGTGCTAATCAAGCAGATTATTTTTTCCTGGATGATGTCGAGCTTCTTGAGTGTTGTTGCAGCTGCACCCATCCAGGCTACAGCACTGAGCTCCATCACAAATCTCTATCCTTCCTCCACTCGTGCAAAGACGGTTTACAAACTGTTCATTTATCTTTTTGTCGCTCTCACACCCAGACTGAAATCATACACCAAGTCATGCTAAGCATGCTAGGAAATAAAATGTCATTTAAAAAGTCGAGCCACCCTGTTGTTGTTATGTGGTCTATTATTGATTAGGAAGCAATGATCGTTCAGATAAGATACAATGATAAAATTATTGGAATTTCCTTTTTGTGGTGTGTTTCTGTTTGCCATATTGCCAGTGATGTCAAAATGACTTCTTTGAAGTGATTTGGTTTCCATTGCCAATTGTCAAAATGAAGGATAATACCAATTTTGAAAGTGTTGAAAACAGGGCCCAGAGTGAAAAGAATAGCTCCCTTTTGAATTTCCTGGCCATTTTATACCCAATGTTTATGCAGATCTGCAGCACATGTTTGTGTTATATTAGGCACAAAAGTTCTGAAGTTGCCAGCACTGTCTAGACTGTAAACCAAAATTAATAACAGTAAAGGACATGTGTTGTATTCTTTTCTAACATTATTACTGTTACGGTCCTGCCAAAATGGAATTTGTGGTATTTGATATCTTAATATGTGGCATTTATATGTATTTCACTGCTGCATATTTATAATCAAAAAATCCTTTCACTAAACAACTATAATGATCATTACCTGAATTGTGACTTATTTTAGTGCATTGTTTCTCATCATATTTTGACTTCTATAATTAAGCAGTATTAATAAAGATCTGTTCAGTGAATAACACAGGTCACTACTAATTCAGTCCTCGCTGTATCCTGCTATTTGATTTGAAATGTATCCATTTGTGTACACCTATCAGTGAAATACTAATTAAAAATTAAGCGCTAATAATGAATGATGTCGATTTTTATATTAGATTGACATAACAAAATATCAGGAGGCAGAAGTTTAAAAAAAATCTTTTTTAAACAAAAAGGGGTCAAGAAGAATGTTTTTAAATACTGCAAAAATCTGTCAGTTTTTGTAAGTTACCAGAGAAGGACATTGAAGTAAACAGCATTAATGGGTTCAAGGTCAAACTAGTTCTGTTTGTGGAGAGGGCAGGAATTCATTGGTATGGTGAGAAGGCAGATAGGTAGAGTTGGGATCAGTCAAAAAGGGGATAAGCTTGTTGGGACAAATGGCTTTTTTCCTTACACCAAGGCCTGGATATTAATTCGGAGTCAGGAAGAGAGAGGATGGTGGGGGGAGGATTTTCAGATGGGAAACTCGGAAGTGAGGGTTTCCCACACATCCTGAGAATTTTGACGTTGGGACGACTTTAAAATTTTTTGAACAGGTTTTGCACCCGGCAGTCAGCCAGATTGACAGGCTGGCTGCCTGTCGGGTGGGAAAGCAGACGGGGAGAGATCAGAGTCTACAGGGTTTGTATAGGGGAGGTCGGGGAGAGATCAGAGTCTGCGGGGTTTGTACGTGGGAGGTCGGGGAGAGATCAGAGCCTGCGGGGTTTGTACGTGGGAGGTCGGGGAGAGATCAGAGCCTGCGGGGTTTGCATGGGGTGGGGGTCGGGGAGAGATCAGAGCCTGCGGGGTTTGTACGGGGGAGGTTGGGGAGAGATCAGAGCCTGTGGGGTTTGTATGGGGAGGTCGGGGAGAGATCAGAGCCTGCAGGGTTTGTACAGGGGTGGACAGGGAGAGATCAGAGCCTGCAGGGTTTGTATAGGGGAGATCGGGGAGAGATCAGAGCCTGCAGGGTTTGTACGGGGGAGGTCGGGGAGAGATCAGAGCCTGCAGGGTTTGCATGGGGGAGGTCGGGGAGAGATCAGAGCCTGCGGGGTTTGTATAGGGGAGGTCGGGGAGAGATTAGAGCCTGCGGGGTTTGTATAGGGGAGGTCGGGGAGAGATCAGAGTCTTCGGGGTTTGTATAGGGGAGGTCGGGGAGAGATCAGAGCCTACAGGGTTTGCATGGGGTGGGGGTCGGGGAGAGATCAGAGCCTGCAGGGTTTGTACAGGGGTGGACACTGAGAGATCAGAGCCTGCAGGGTTTGTATGGGGGGGGGGGTCCGGGGAGAGATCAGAGCCTGCGGGGTTTGTACAGGGGAGGTCGGGGAGAGATCCTATCCTGCGGGGTTTGTATGGGGGAGGTCGGGGAGAGATCAGAGCCTGCGGGGATTGTATGGGGGAGGTCGGGGAGAGATCAGAGCCTGCAGGGTTTGTACGGGGGGAGCCTGGGGAGAGATCAGAGCCTGCAGGGTTTGTATAGGGGAGGCCGGGGAGAGATCAGAGCCTGCGGGGTTTGTATAGGGGAGGTCGGGGAGAGATCAGAGCCTGCGGGGTTTGTATAGGGGAGGTCGGGGAGAGATCCTATCCTGCAGGGTTTGTATGGGGGAGGTCGGGGAGAGATGAGAGCCTGCGGTGTTTGTACAGGGGAGGTCGGGGAGAGATCAGAACCTGCGGGGTTTGTACGGGGGGAGCCTGGGGAGAGATCAGAGCCTGCAGGGTTTGTATAGGGGAGGCCGGGGAGAGATCAGAGCCTGCGGGGTTTGTATAGGGGAGGTCGGGGAGAGATCAGAGCCTGCGGGGTTTGTATAGGAGAGGCGGGGAGAGATCAGAGCCTGCAGGGTTTGTATAGGGGGGGGGTCTGGGGAGAGATCAGAGCCTGCGGGGTTTGTATAGGGGAGGTCAGGGAGAGATCAGAGCCTGCAGGGTTTGTATAGGGGTGGGGTCTGGGGAGAGATCAGAGCCTGCGGGGTTTGTATAGGAGAGGCGGGGAGAGATCAGAGCCTGCAGGGTTTGTATGGGGGAGGTCGGGGAGAGATCAGAGCCTGCAGGGTTTGTATAGGGGAGGTCGGGGAGAGATCAGAGCCTGCGGGGTTTGTACGGGGGGGTCTGGGGAGAGATCAGAGCCTGCGGGGTTTGTATAGGGGAGGTCGGGGAGAGATCAGAGCCTGCAGGGTTTGTATAGGGGAGGTCGGGGAGAGATCAGAGCCTGCAGGGTTTGTATAGGGGGGGGGTCTGGGGAGAGATCAGAGCCTGCGGGGTTTGTATAGGGGAGGTCAGGGAGAGATCAGAGCCTGCGGGGTTTGTATAGGAGAGGCGGGGAGAGATCAGAGCCTGCAGGGTTTGTATAGGGGGGGGGGTCTGGGGAGAGATCAGAGCCTGCGGGGTTTGTATAGGGGAGGTCGGGGAGAGATCAGAGCCTGCGGGGTTTGTATAGGAGAGGCGGGGAGAGATCAGAGCCTGCAGGGTTTGTATAGGGGAGGTCGGGGAGAGATCAGAGCCTGCGGGGTTTGTATGGGGGAGGTCGGGGAGAGATCAGAGCCTGCGGGGTTTGTACGGGGGAGGTCGGGGAGAGATCAGAGCCTGCGGGGTTTGTACGGGGGAGGTCGGGGAGAGATCAGAGCCTGCGGGGTTTGTATGGGGGAGGTCGGGGAGAGATCCTATCCTGCGGGGTTTGTATGGGGGAGGTCGGGGAGAGATCAGAGCCTGCGGGGTTTGTACGGGGGAGGTCGGGGAGAGATCAGAGCCTGCGGGGTTTGTATGGGGGAGGTCGGGGAGAGATCCTATCCTGCGGGGTTTGTACAGGGGAGGTCGGGGAGAGATCCTATCCTGCGGGGTTTGTATGGGGGAGGTCGGGGAGAGATCAGAGCCTGCGGGGTTTGTATGGGGGAGGTCGGGGAGAGATCAGAGCCTGCAGGGTTTGTATGGGGTAGGTCGGGGAGAGATCAGAGCCTGCGGGGTTTGTACGGGGGGAGCCTGGGGAGAGATCAGAGCCTGCAGGGTTTGTATGGGGGAGGCCGGGGAGAGATCAGAGCCTGCGGGGTTTGTATAGGGGAGGTCGGGGAGAGATCAGAGCCTGCGGGGTTTGTATAGGAGAGGCGGGGAGAGAGCAGAGCCTGCAGGGTTTGTATAGGGGGGGGGTCTGGGGAGAGATCAGAGCCTGCGGGGTTTGTATAGGGGAGGTCAGGGAGAGATCAGAGCCTGCAGGGTTTGTATAGGGGTGGGGTCTGGGGAGAGATCAGAGCCTGCGGGGTTTGTATAGGAGAGGCGGGGAGAGATCAGAGCCTGCAGGGTTTGTATGGGGGAGGTCGGGGAGAGATCAGAGCCTGCAGGGTTTGTATAGGGGAGGTCGGGGAGAGATCAGAGCCTGCGGGGTTTGTACGGGGGGGTCTGGGGAGAGATCAGAGCCTGCGGGGTTTGTATAGGGGAGGTCGGGGAGAGATCAGAGCCTGCGGGGTTTGTATAGGAGAGGCGGGGAGAGATCAGAGCCTGCAGGGTTTGTATAGGGGGGGGGTCTGGGGAGAGATCAGAGCCTGCAGGGTTTGTATAGGGGAGGTCGGGGAGAGATCAGAGCCTGCAGGGTTTGTATAGGGGAGGTCGGGGAGAGATCAGAGCCTGCGGGGTTTGTATAGGGGAGGTCGGGGAGAGATAAGAGCCTGCAAGGTTTGTATAGGGGAGGTCGGGGAGAGATCAGAGCCTGCGGGGTTTGTATAGGGGAGGTCGAGAAGAGATCAGAGCCTGCAGGGTTTGTATAGGGGAGGTCGGGGAGAGATCAGAGCCTGCGGGGTTTGTATAGGGGAGGTCGGGGAGAGATCAGAGCCTGCGGGGTTTGTATGGGGGAGGTCGGGGAGAGATCAGAGCCTGCGGGGTTTGTATGGGGGAGGTCGGGGAGAGATCAGAGCCTGCGGGGTTTGTATGGGGGAGGTCAGGGAGAGATCAGAGCCTGCGGGGTTTGTATAGGGGAGGTCGGGGAGAGATCAGAGCCTGCGGGGTTTGTATGGGGGAGGTCGGGGAGAGATCAGAGCCTGCGGGGTTTGTATGGGGGAGGTCAGGGAGAGATCAGAGCCTGCGGGGTTTGTATAGGGGAGGTCGGGGAGAGATCAGAGCCTGCGGGGTTTGTATAGGGGGTGATCACGGGTGTGGGGGAAGTCGGACATCTTTTGGCGGGGGGTGGGGGGTTGGCCAATTGCGGGGTCCTTAAAAGGTAAGCTTGGTGAGCCGCGAGGAAGCGCTCCTGCTCCTCCTGGCCCTCAAGCAGTGCAATAAAGGCCTCATTGATCTGGACCTTCTTGTCTCCATTTTACTGGTGAGATTCATGAGCCACGGGAAACCAGTACTGGAGACGTTAAGTTCAAAGGTCTCTTAAATTCAATTTAAAAACACCTACTTAATGTCTTATAATGAGGTAAATAGCTCCTATAACGACCCGCCCATCTGCGCTAGTTATGCAGCCGTCTCCGGCGAACAGCTTACTCACACATCCAAATGTGCCTCCGTTAAACCCGGAAGGAGCCGGGTTGCGGTTACGCTGGAAAAATCTATTATTTTAACTTCCCACTCGCCCCCAACCTACCTGTTCTTGGAGGTTCAATTCCCCCCCCCCCCACAAAATGTCCTTATACCTTTGTATTTGGAGTTTCATTAAGCTACTTTAGCGAGTCAGGGAGCAATCACTTCAACTACTTAGAAGTTTTATCTGTGATTGTTCACCCCACTCTCTCAAATAAGGTGAGTCAAGTCGATTATAAGAAAATTGGCTAGGGTTTGTGCAAAGAACATGTTGCATGGGCTGAATGCTCTTGCTCTGTACATTCGTGTGTCCATGTTTAGATTTGGTGTTAGTTCATGTTACTGATTTCAAATGGTGATACCATTGTAAAACTCACATACATTTCAGTCTTCCAATTTTCTAATTTGATTTCAACACCGAATCCTTGTAGACAAGACTATAATTTACAATCTAACACATACTGCATTTATCAATTATGTAAAGGAAGTATAGTGTTGCTGATTATCTGGAAAGTTACAAATTCTTTGCAAGTAGTGCTTGAGTTGTGAGTAGGAATTCATTTCCTGTTAGTAAAAGTTGCTCTAAAATGAAGTTATGTATTCTATTCTTACTGATAAGTTACTAAAATAGAGTTTAATCTTTTTATCAGACCAGTAATACTGCAATTATTAAAATGGTTCTTTTTTCAAATTCCCAGTGGCTTTATAGTCTTAATCTGAACATTCTATTCAATTTTCTCCTTCTGTTTGACACATTAGAATTCTGAGTTACCTAATTTCTTATGTTTCATTGTTTTAAAAATAAGTTTTTAAAAAATATTATAAAAGTAGCTATAAATTTGTAAGGACAAATATGGCCTTTTTGAGTTTCTCAACATGGAGCATTGAACATAAAGCAACATTTATTATTGACCATATTTTTCAAACTTTTGATGGATGGCTACGTTGGGGACCTAAGAGTTGTCTGCCATGAAGGCATTTTCAATGGTGCTATTTGCTGGCTCCCACTTCCGGGTTCCCCAATGACACGAATCGGTGTGCGCGCAGCCCCCGCAAGCGGGACTCCCACTGGCAATTAAAGCCGGCGGGATGACAGTTTAGATAGTTAGGGAGGTTCTTGAGGTCATTGACAGACCTCATTGGGAAGAGATTTTAGTAGGGATGTGATTTTGGACTCTCCTCAGCATGTTTCCCATGCTGTGGGAAACACTCCCTGTTGTTGCAGTCGTGTTTCAGTCAGCAGCCATTGGGAGATGCAAAGGATTCCTTGACAGTTGGGGGGAATACCTCATTCATTGCAGCAGGGCATTCCGTCACCTCAGACAAAGTTTTGCCTGCCACACCATTGTCTCAAGGTAAGTGGCTTCAACTCTGCTGTCCAAACACATTTACCTACTTTGCGGACCCCCTCACACTCACAACGTCAGGATGGGGAGGGGGGGGTTCCATAGCTGCATTCATCACTCCGTTGGAGGAAGAGCAACATCACCAGCCTCGCCAGGCACGGTGCGTGATATGTTGGTGGTGCTGGTGATCTCCTCTGCCAAGTCGAGCCAGGCCTTTGTGGAAGCAGAGGCAGGCCCACTTCCTCCCGTCTGCCAGGTGGAAGATCGCCCTCCTCCTCCTCCTCACCCCATCCAGTAAGTCCTAGAGTGAGGCATCATTAAACCTGGGAGCAGCCTTACCCCTGGGCTGCTCCATGCTGTAATTTTGCCTATTTTCAGCAGCCTCAGTCAGTGGAGGACTGCCCCTTTAAATAGGGCTCCTCCAGCTGATAGGCTATGATGCGGGTGCGCAGTCCGCCCGCTGCACAGCTTTCCAGCGAGAAACCCGGAAGCCAAGGTAAGTGGCTTCAATTTACTTACAATCGCGTGCCAAACCCATCGATTTCACTGGGCGGGTTACCCAGCGCCCAGTCGACATCCCCCGCTGCCAACCCGCCTCCCTCCTAATATCGGGCCCTTTATCTTTTGCTTGCAGCTGGATGCACTAAGCCCGTGCTTTGGAAACCTGGTGCTAGCTGTACAATGAAAAATGCCTATTGTGTAAGCACAAGTTCAATCTCACAGTGACGCCTAAAGTGGTCAGATAGCCTGTTAACCTTTTTTGTTTAGACTCATACGTGACAAATGGGCAATTGTACAAGGTACTAATGCCTGTAGAATCATGCCTCAGTGAGTGTCAGTGCCTTCAGGATAGGAGAGGATAAAAAAGGAATAATAAAAGAAAAGGCAATGTATATTTCATGTCAAAACATGAGTTTACAGTTGTTGTGCTACACATGAGCTGAATGACACTTTTGAAAAGCAGAGATTTAGGGAACTGAGCACATGGTGGGTTAGTACACCATCTTTTTACCTCTGGAACCCAAGTTTAAATCCAGCCCAGATCAGTGGATGAAGACACCCAACTGCCAAATGGATGTGTTCTATGTGGAATGAGTTTGATTATCCCTAGTACAGAAAACTGCCCATAACTGACGCACATGGCTGTAACTGAGAAATCTCAATCAGAGAGTCCACGACAATGTCCTCTGGCATGTCTTGAACCCCACCTGTATTTCTGGGTTCAGGTCATTTACATTGGCCAAACTCTCCCTCACTGCAGGCCCAGTCCCTGGTACAGCTAATCACCTGGAAAGTTGGGGAAAAACGTTAGCTATTGCCTGAGAGATCTGCAGTAGTAGTATTGGCTGTCGGCTGCATGTCCTTCTGGCTGCTGTCCAAAAACACCAGCCAGAAGGCCTTCAGCCCCAATTCTCCTCTTCCTACACCTACAAAAGAAGGTACTTGCAATCTGCATGGCTCCATCAGAGATCCCCAAGACCTGAGCAACAAAAAGGGGATGGTGACCTGCTGCAATGAGTCTCCACCCCTTTCTCTAGGAACTAAGCATTTCCTGCACAGCAGAGAAAAATCGTTCCTTGGGTTTTAAAAAAAATACTTATTTTCGTACAGTTTTTTATTCCCCTAGATGTGAAAAGTTCCTTAAAGGGCTCACAGCGCCAGTGAGCAATACAAGGAGGAGTGGGATGTCTTGGGACAGGTGGACGTGGTCATTTTTTTTTTAGCCACTGCTGATTTAACATTCTCCTACAGTAGTTTACATTTGGACCTGGTGCCTTCAACATTTGGAAACCCACCAAAACAGTTTCAGTTAAGACATCCTTTTTTCTTCTCTCAATGTTTATAGTGGTGAACAGGAGTTTAATCATTTGTTCATTCAGCTCCTTATAAAACAGTTTAAATGAACTTATTTATTATTTCAAATACAGAACAGCACGTTATTTTTCTGCAGATTTTCTTTTTTTTTATCCCTTATACCTTTTTCCCCATTCCGCCTCATTTATAGGTCTTGGTTTCTGCTGGGGTAAAGTTACACGGATGCTGGTTGCCCTCCATACTTTGTACAAAGAGCCATTCTTCATGTATGAGCCCAGATGACAAACAGGATCACGGTCAAGCCAATTCCAGAGGTCACTCAAGCTAATTGTAGCAGACCTACTGCCCCATCCCACCCACCTTGCCCAGTCAATATTAGCTAACTCAACACAGGACATGAATCAAACCTAGGAAACTCTGTTTTGCATCAGTCCATTACATGCTGCCTTTACCAACTTAGTCATTAGGAAGGCAAGCCTCCGCTACCCTCTTGACAAGTGTCAGGAGGCTGTTTGACTATGGAGGACATTATAACTCAGCTGAACCTGTCCACAGCCAACACCCACACTTCCCAGCAGGTGTCATTAGTCAGCATGCAGGAACAGCAACCTGGTTGATTTTTCTATGGTCTCCCAACACTGCCCTGGCTGAGATTAGCTAACTCATCATGGATGGAACTTGAACCTGGGACTTTACCCATCTCTACCCACTAGACCATTAGAGGAATTCACAATCTGCTTTTCCTACTGTCATTTTTTAAATATATTCCCCCTCAGTATATATACTCCAATAAACAGAGTAAAATAATTGTGGACAAATAGTTCAACATGTAACAAGAATGCATTTGGCATTTTCAGAATAATAAAAGTAGCCTACACAAGTATTTATATGCACTTTTAGTGGATATGACTAAGGGATGCTCAGAGACTGATATTGCTGACAGCTAGGAAATTCGAGAGATTACAAATAAGCACCTGAGACAGGAGGGGACAAGACTAAAGGCCTGAGAAAGAACAGAAACAATGGCCTAAATTTTAACACTGAGCTGGGAAGACAGCAATGGGGAGAGGGGAATTCCTGACGGGAAACCCAGAAGTACGGGTTTCCCGGATGTACTTACGATTTTGACGTAAGAATGTCTTTTTTTTGTCGGCTTCTGGCCCGACAGGTCAGCCTGATTGACAGGCTGGCTGTCAGTCGGAGGGGAGAAGAGGAAGGAAGCGGATGCACAAAGGTAAGTCTTAGATGGGGGGGAGGGGTTGGCCATATGGAGGGGGTCGGGGTCAGGGCCGAGAGCCATCGGGGGGTCAGGGTCGGGACTCATTAGGGGGGGTCGCCTCCTCTCGTGGTGTGAAGCAGAAGGCCCGGGAATCCTGGCCCCCAGGGGCTAAAAATAAAAAAGCTGTAAAAATGGAGGCCTGCAGCCTCCTTGAAAGCCATCAGTGACCGACCCTGTTAAAACCGGAAGTGGCGGGTTGGGGTCAGGTTTTAGATTTTTATAATTTTTACTGCCCCCCCCCCCCCACTGCCCCCAACCCAACTGTTCTTCCGGGTTAAAATTTAAGCCACTATGTATCTGAACCGAAGGCGGAGGCAAGATTCCAGGTAAGTTGAATTAGTTATCAGGGAAGGCTATCAATGTGCACAATATAAATGGGTTCAAGATGTAGTTCAGGAGAGAAAAGGAATTGAGATAATTAGAAGGTTGGTAAATGGAGTTGAGATCAATCAAAAAGGAACAAGTTTACTGTGCCTTTTCCTAAAATTTCTTGCCTTCTTAAGTTAGGGGACAAGAATGAACTGCTGGAAAGGTCAGAACTAAGAAGTTAAAAAAACACAAATGACAAATGTGCAATAAAGGTAGTTAGAGAAAATGAAATGATCTAAAATAACCGGAACAGAAACTGAAGATAAACAAGGCATCAGATTCAAGGAAACTAATAACAGAGGGCCTGACTTGGGAAAAATGCCTGGGTTTTAGTAATTAGCAGAAACAGCCCATCACAACACACCTGCAATCATAATCCTTTAACACTTCTTATGCAGCTAACAAATGGCAAAAAGTCCATTAATCCAGTTGTGGAATATACAATCTTTGTTGAAAACGGCTGAACGATAAGTGAGAAAATCCTGATTTAAGAGCAGGCCCCTACATGCGCTAGCAACTTCCGTTATGAAACAATATGAGTATGTGGCAGAGGGAAGCAGGTACCACATATCCAAAGGAACCTATACAGTTGTGGAATGCTACAAAAGTTCATAATTAATGGCATTTAATAAAGTCCTTAAAGCAAAAATTAAACCTTTTTTTCACTTTTTGTTAACTTTTTGAATTTTTTTTTAAAGGGTTAGAAAGCTCAAATCAGCACTGAACATAGACAGATTGGCCATTGGTGATTACTCCCAACATTACACCACTGTTTATTCATGCTTACCTTTTCGCTAGAATCAAAAAGAGGGGAATAGCAGCTCACATATTGAGCATAAGCAACAGGACAAGCAAAGTCAGGGAAAACTGATACTTATCCTAGTGCACTTTCAGTACCATAGACAAATCAAAATCTGCCAAATTCTGGTATCCAAAGTATAATATAAAACCCCTAGTGCTGTTTCGATCTTGTTAGTAATGGCATTTGTTAGTAGTGAGACCCCCAGAAAGAAATGAATTACTGGTGGTCTTGTATTGTGCCAACTGCCGTACAATTGCAAACAAGCATCTTGCTCTAATTTAGTCCATGTATCTTTGCAATTGTAGTATAATGTTACAGTTAAACAGCTATTGAACAACCATCCACTGTGACTTGATCAATGTTGATGGAAAATGACAAAAAAATCACATATATTCAAATGAACAAAACCCGAAAAATGTACTACGATACATTATTTTCTTATCCAATTATGATACAGACCAGGTAACATAATAGGTTAGCATGCAAGTCTTTCAACTCTGGTTTATATATTTTACTCCAGGCCCAATTAATGGGATGATAGCTCTTCTCTGTGCCAACTTTATGGGTACCATGTAAAAGAAATTTGGGCATCTCAACCTATTATATATATGACACTTCTGCACCACACAAAGCTACCCATATTTTGGCACAAATTGGCAATCCCTTGTCAGGGAGGTCATTTAAAAAATGTTTGGGACGGATCATTGAAGAATTCAGATTACTGCTTAAGGCGACTGAGACATATTGTTGGGGCACAGTAGAGGAAGCTTTATTCTGCATCTGACTTATGCTACACCTGGCTTCAGGGCACTAGTTGCTAAGACTGAGCGCCAAAAGTGGAAAAGTGGAAAAATTTCATGACATCACTTTGGTAAACAAAAATAAAAGAATTATGATAACTTCTGCTCCGCACAGATTCTACTGCAATTGAATAAGAAACAGCCAGCAACTACACAACTTTTCCTTCATGAAAGACTCTAGAAAGATTACTGCTTAGCCATTTCTGGCAAGAAAAAAGAAAAGTGCTTGTGAATGTGTATGCGTGTGCTTGAGATGAAGCACAATGTAGTTTTAAAAATTTGGCAGCTGTTGCTGGGCAATGATGCATGAGGCCTGTATCTCAAGCCCGAAATCAGCATGCACTGATTTGGCCAACACGGAGTGCAATAGTTACTGAGTACAGCATAAGGACATAGCTGTAGGCTATTGGGCCCAGCAAGCATGCTCCACCATTTTTGTTAGCCATGGCAGTTCTATCTTTTTAATTCCAATGAGAAAGAAAATTCACACACACACACACACATATATATATAATATGTGTGTGTATATATGTATGTTTTATGTGCTTAAAGGGGAATGGAAGGTGATTGGGAGGAGCCAATCGGGAAGGAAGGTGACGTGGATGAACGGCAATCAGGAGAAGGGCAATCAGGAAGGAAGATGATGAAGTGGGAGGTGATCGGGAATAGAAACTATTATTAAGGATGTAGTAACGGGGCACTTAGAAAATCACAATATGATTAGGCAGAGAAATTGTGTTTGACAGATCTATTAGTTTTTTGAGGACGTAGCTAACAGGATAAATTTGTGGCCTTTCTGCCGGAGGTGGGGGTGCTTTTTCTCTCAATTTTCACTCCTCCTCCCACAAAGGTACCGATGCTTGCTGTGTATGATTCTATGATGCAGAGGCTTTCTATATGAAGCCGCCTTTGGAACGATGTGTGTGGAACTGGGATCTGAATAAAACTTGAAGAGAAACCCTTCCTTTTGCAAGATTATTCTGTCCCTAAAAATCTGATGTGGATCACACTTTCTGGGGTCAGGAGGAGGTCCCCTGATTTTCCTACCAATGGGAGGCAGTATTAGGCAGCATTATCTAGGGCCCTTGCAATAGAAAGCATGTCAAAAAGTTAATCGAAGATGGTCAGGCCAGAGGGGATGTTGCAGCCCCAGGTACTTTGTAAGGGTGCTGAATTAAATTCTTTTCGGAGGTCCAGGCCCATATCTGCCTCTGGTCAGTAAGGTATGTCTGGTCTGATCAAGCCTACCTCCGTTGACCATATGGCTGGTCCCACTGAGGGTTGAGGAGGTGGGAACTCTTAATGTAGGGAGTCTCTGCCCTGATCCCAACCCCTCCTACCCTGATGATTTTGCAAGCGGCGGGTAGCGACTCTGCCTCCACAAGGCCATCTGGAAAGCTGAACAAAAGGCCAGGATTGGGGTATCCAAGATCTGACCAGGTTTCCAGTCATTCCGGCGGACTCCTGCCAAACCGACTGCGGGAGTTCGATAGAAGGGCTTCAGATTTTTGGGTCTTTATTCATTCAGTAGTCCATAATTAACTTGCTGACCAGCCAGAAGCTCGTCAAATGAATGGTGGCATTATCTCCATGATTATCTGCTTTTGCTGGATACACGATGTAGTTTTAAACGCTACAGGCTGGAAGGGAGAAAAGGGGCTGCTTAGGAACATGAGGGTAAATTTTGCAAAGCTGCACTCCCAACGTGGATCTTTGCTCAACAGGAGTGCAGCCTTGTAAAATTCCCTCTGATCTAGAATTTGTTTTACTGCTATCCCAAATAAACTATCGAGAATCCTGACTGTGCTTTACCTATACCTTGACCACACTATGATCACAAAACATAGAACTGACCATGCTCATTGTCCCTGGATATTGTTCAACTTCTCTGGGAGTGTGATGTTACAAATCTCAAGAGATGACAATTTTACAAGCTCTTGCAGCTTTTATAGAAACTTTTTTTTTAAAAAATCACCAAATTTTCTTTTACAAGTGGGCCATTTGAACCTTAAAACTGAAAGCTCTCTTTAACTCGGTTTGGCCTTATCACTTCTCTTTGTTTTATTTCCAATTTCTGGTTAAATTTGCTTTCATTGCCTAACTTAATTTAATAAAAAAAAAACATATACCAGAATCTGATGAAGGAGCCTTGTGACCTGAAAGCAGCAATGAACTGCAAGGCACACAAACAACAAGGTTTTATCAGGTCAGTGCTTATTTTGGCAAGATGCAAAACCAACGGGTTACCACTATTTTTAATGAAGTAAATAAACTAGTGAACAGCTGACTCTATTCAGTCCAACTGTATCTCCATTCCTGGGGTTGGTCTCTTTTTCTCTGTTACATAAGCCCTGAAAGTCCTCGGGCCTTCTGACACACTCCCACCATAAGTCAGGCAGAGGTGCAGTGCAGAGCCCACAAACTAGGGCTGAACCTGGATACACTGGGTCCCGGCTTGAGTTGCCAGTATCTGCGGGGCATTGCTTGGGATGGAAACTCCATCCATCCCACGCATAAGAACATAAGAAATAGGAGCAGGAGTAGTCTGCTCCTGCCATTCAATCAGATCGTGGCTGATCTTCGACCTCAACTCCACTTTCCCGCCTGATCCCCATATCCCTTGATTCCCTTACAGTCTAAAAATCAATTAATCTCAATCTTGAATATATTCAATGACTCAGCATCCACAGCCCTCTGGGGTAGAGAATTCCAAAGATTCACAACCCTCTGCGTGAAGAAATTTCTCCTCATCTCAGTCCCAAATGGCCGACCCCTTATCCTGAGACTATGCCCCCTAGTTCTAGACTCTCCAGCCAGGGGAAACAGCCTCACAGCATCTACCCTGTCAAGCCCCCTCAGAATCTTGTATGTTTCAATGAAATCACCTCTCATTCTTCTAAACTCCAGAGAGTATAGGCCCATTCTACTCAATTCATCAGAGTGGGTGCGGCCGAGGGGAAGGAACACCCTGACCAGGGGTTTCTTTATCCCTGGCCTGGGATCTGCCGGGTAGCTGGTAGGCCAGGTGAGAGAGGCAGGCATCTCAGCTGGTGAAAATGGGGCTCACCCGGGTGCCCAGGCCTGAGTCTTGTCCTAGACCCTTCCAAAGACACAATGACAAATCAGCAGCAGACAAAAAGCCTCAATCTCATTGGCCCGGAACGTAGACGCAGGTCTGCAGCTGTACTCCTACTTCCTGTCCAATGTTTACGTGCCGACCCAGCCAGAGGTGAGCCTGTACTTGGAATTGCATGGCCCAGGGAAGGAAAGACATGGGCAGCTGCTTCTTCATATATCGCATCAGCAGGTGTCTATAAAGGGAAAACTACCCTATCCACGCCTTAAATTCATATAACCTTCCTAATTATAAATCACGCAAAAGTGATAATCACATCAACATCATAAACAAGAGACATCAAAGGAAGAATTCCAATTCTCTTTGAATATTGTGAGTTGAAATGCTAATGGTATGCTATACTGACAAACAGTAACAGCAGTTACTGTTACAACAATAATCCAATTTGCTTTTTAAAGAACAAGAAAACTTGCATTTATGTAGCACCTTTCATGACCTCAGGACATCCTAAAGTAATTTTGTAATCGCTGTTGTAATGCAGGAGACGTGGCAGCCAATTTGTGCACAGCAAGGTCCTACAAAGAGACAATGACCAGATAATCTGTTTATTAATGATGTCAGTTGAGGGTTAATATTGCCAGGACACCAGGGTGAACTCCCCTGCTCTACTTCGAATAGTGCCATGGGATCTTTTACATCAATCTGAGAGGGCAGACAGAGCCTCGGATTAATGTTTCATCTGAAAGACGTGCCTCCAACAGTGCAGCACTCCTTCAGTATAGCACTGGAGTGTCAGCCTAGATTATGTGCACAATTCTCTGGAGTTGAACTTGAACCCACAACCTTCTGACTCAGAGGTAAGAACGCTACCACTGAGCCAAGGCTGCACATCTGTGATATATTGATCGCTGCAGGTGGAAAAAATACAAAATATATTGGCCCCAATTTTCCAGATCAAATTGCAGGTGCGTTGGGGAGTGGGTGAGGAAGCCGGCCCTAACCCGCCGACTTCCGTGTTTCCCACAGACGCGCCTGTGAGCGCACTTGCTTCCCGAATGCGGAAGTCCCGCCGGCAATTATAGCCGGTGGGATGATAATTAAAAGAACCAAAGAACCAAATGTACGTCATTGAGGTACTTAAGGTACTTTATTTCTGACATAGTAGATAGTTAAAACGATTTTAAACTTACCTGGGCGGCTTTCCCACGGCTTCCGATTCATGCCTGGTTTTACGCCAGATCAGGAAAAAATTAATTAATTAAAAAACCACTGCACAAAGTTTAAAAAAACGAAATAAACCTACCTTTTCACCGATATCACCTGCACCCCCCTGCTCCAATGTCCCTCTCTTCCGCCCAATGTCTCCCTCTCCGATGTCTCCCTCAGCCCCCGATATCTCCCTCTCCAATGTCCCCCTCTCTCCCCTCCCCTCTCTCCCCCCCCATCTCTCTCCCTCGGCGTTGCAGCTCCTGTCGGCGGCCAGCCTGTCAATCAGGTTGGCTGCCGGGCACGAAACCTGGAAACAAGTTTAATCACCATCAATTACATCGCAATCGCGTCAGAAAAGGTTTTTTTTATTCAGGTTTGCCACACGCACCTTCACCGCCCCCGTCCCCTCCCACTGCCAACCCGCCACCATTTCAAAATTGAGCACATTTACATTGCACAGAAGATGTATTTAAAGTGACAATGCTTCCAATGTCATAAAGCTGATCAATAATTAGATATTGGTTTCTAAATAATCACAGATCTCACCAGCCAATAGAAATATATATATGAATTGCTTTGCTTATACAGAGTAGCCTATATAATTTGATCCATTAAAAGCAAGATCCTGTTCAAAGTTATGAGCACATAGTTACCAGTTCAGATAACTATGTGGAAATATTGGTTTTCTTTTTGAGCGTACAACTAAATTAAAGCTATTCCTTTAATCCATAATTGTTTTTTGAAGTTCCATATTTATTGTTTTTCAATATATTTTTTATAATTCTAATAAGATTTGGAGTTGGTTTTGTTCCGTTCAGCACTGACATTTCAAAATCAAAGATAAGAATTCATGTGAAATAATACTTACAGTTCAATCTTAGCAAGAGCATCTCCTGCAATGGCTTCTCTTCCCACCCTTACCTCTGGAGTCTTCCAAGGATTTATCCTTGGCCCCCTCCTCTTCCTCATCTATATGCTGCCCCTTGGCAACATCATCTGAAGACATGGGATCGGCTTTCATATGTAACTAACAATGCCCAACCCCACCTCTCTCGACCTCTCCACAGTCTCTGTGCTGTTAGACTGCTTGTTCAGTCTTGGATCAGCCGCAATTTCCTCCATTTAAACACTGAGAAGACCAAAGCCATCATCTTTAACCCCTGCAACAAATTCCATTACCATACCACTTTCTAGCCACTGCCTCAGGCTGATCCTAACTGTTTGCAAACTATTCATCCCCAAGCTTGAATGAGTGCAGCTCCAACAACACTCAAGAAGCTGGACACCATCCAGGACAAAGCAGCCCGCTCGATTGGCACCCCATCCACCACCCTAAACATTCACTCCCTTCACCACCGGCGCACTGTGGCTGCAGTGTGTACCATCCACAGGATGCACTGCAGCAACTCGCCAAGGCTTCTTCGACAGCACCTCCCAAACCTGCGACCTCTACCACCTAGAAGGACAAGAGCAGCAGGCACATGGGAACAACACCACCTGCACGTTCCCCTCCAAGTCACAAACCATCCCGACTTGGAAATATATCGCCGTTCCTTCATCGTCGCTGGGTCAAAATCCTGGAACTCCCTTCCTAACAGCACTGTGGGAGAACCGTCACCACACGGACTGCAGCAGTTCAAGAAGGCAGCTCACCACCACCTTCTCAAGGGCAATTAGGGATGGGCAATAAATGCCGGCCTCGCCAGCGATGCCCACATCCCATGAACGAATAAAAAAAAAGCTGAGCTTCCGACCCCATATCCTCTCCATCACAAGGCTGCCTCCCACCGCCTCTGTAACATTGCCTGCCTCTGCTCCACCTCAGCCCATCTGATGTCTATATCTTCATCCGTTCTTTTTTCACCTCCAGACTACCACGCTCCACGCTCCATAAACTACAGCTCATGCAAATGTCTGCTGTTCGTATCCTATCCTGCATCAAGTGCCTCACCCCTATCCTCGCTGACCTACATTGATTCCCGGTCCCCTAATGCCTCCAATTCAAAATTCTCACCCTCACGTTTAAATCGCTTCATTACCTTGTCCCTTCCTTCATCCCACCATTGGTGGCCATGCCTTCAGCCGTCTCGGCCCCACACTCCCTGTATTTCCTTCCCTGAATAGCCTTTATCTCTCCATGTCTTTTTCCTCCATTAAAGCACTCCTTAAAATCTACCTCTTTTGATCAAGCTTTTGGTCACCCCTCCTAATATCTCCTTCTTTGGCTATGCGACCATTTTTGTCCGATTATGCCTCCGTCAAACGCTTTGGAATATTTTTCTATGTTCAAGGCACCATATAAATGCAAGTTGTTGTTGTAATATTCAGAAACAGCACACAGCTTTCCCAAATTCACTTGAAGCTTTGTTTCAGGCTCTACAAGAAGTACACAACCGTTTAATAAACAGAATGACCCTGAAATTAGCAGGGGTTCCAGTGGCCTCTCACCATAACCCCCACGGGAGACCAATGGAACCCCCAAAGAAATATTTTCAGACATTTATGATGTTTCCCTGGCAGTTCTGCTGACGTTCTACCATTGAGTTATGTGAACACTGGTAGAAGTCCCTCACCGAATTTCAGGGACAATATGTCACCAGTAGTAATGGATTCCTACGTTCCCTTTCATTATTGTGATTGGCTGTCCTCACTTGTTCTTGCCTGCTGAGTTCATGAGTTATGGATCTGACATGTTTGTGAAAGAACATTAGAAAATCACATTCACTGGTGACATATTTTGTTTTGATATGGCTTACCAAGGAACCTTAAACAAATCTTTAAATTAATTCTGACAAACTCTCAGTGCCTCTGACTATTATGGATATAGAATCATAGAATCATAGAAGTTACAACATGGAAACAGGCCCTTCGGCCCAACATGTCCATGTCGCCCAGTTTAAACCACTAAGCTAGTCCCAATTGCCTGCACTTGGCCCATATCCCTCTATACCCATCTTACCCATGTAACTGTCCAAATGCTTTTTAAAAGACAAAATTGTACCCGCCTCTACTACTGCCTCTGGCAGCTCGTTCCAGACACTCACCACCCTTTGAGTGAAAAAATTGCCCCTCTGGACCCTTTTGTATCTCTCCCCTCTCACCTTAAATCTATGCCCCCTCGTTATAGACTCCCCTACCTTTGGGAAAAGATTTTGACTATCTACCTTATCTATGCCCCTCATTATTTTATAGACTTCAATAAGATCACCCCTTAACCTCCTACTCTCCAGGGAAAAAAGTCCCAGTCTGTCTAACCTCTCCCTGTAAGTCAAACCATCAAGTCCCGGTAGAATCCTAGTAAATCTTTTCTGCACTCTTTCTAGTTTAATAATATCCTTTCTATAATAGGGTGACCAGAACTGTACACAGTACTCCAAGTGTGGCCTCACCAATGCCCTGTACAACTTCAACAAGACATCCCAACTCCTGCATTCAATGTTCTGACCAATGAAACCAAGCATGCCGAATGCCTTCTTCACCACCCTATCCACCTGTGACTCCACTTTCAAGGAGCTATGAATCTGTACTCCTAGATCTCTTTGTTCTATAACTCTCCCCAACGCCCTACCATTAACGGAGTAGGTCCTGGCCCAATTCGATCTACCAAAATGCATCACCTCACATTTATCTAAATTAAACTCCATCTGCCATTCATCGGCCCACTGGCCCAATTGATCAAGATCCCGTTGCAATCCCAGATAACCTTCTTCACTGTCCACAATGCCACCAATCTTGGTGTCATCTGCAAACTTACTAACCATGCCTCCTAAATTCTCATCCAAATCATTAATATAAATAACAAATAACAGCGGACCCAGCACCGATCCCTGAGGCACACCGCTGGACACAGGCATCCAGTTTGAAAAACAACCCTCTACAACCACCTTCTGTCTTCTGTCGTCAAGCCAATTTTGTATCCAATTGGCTACCTCACCTTGGATCCCATGAGATTTAACCTTATGTAACAACCTACCATGCGGTACCTTGTCAAATGCTTTGCTGAAGTCCATGTAGACCACGTCTACTGCACAGCCCTCATCTATCTTCTTGGTTACCCCTTCAAAAAACTCAATCAAATTCGTGAGACATGATTTTCCTCTCACAAAACCATGCTGACTGTTCCTAATTAGTCCCTGCCTCTCCAAATGCCTGTAAATCCTGTCCCTCAGAATACCCTCTAACAACTTACCCACTACAGATGTCAGGCTCACCGGTCTGTAGTTCCCAGGCTTTTCCCTGCCGCCCTTCTTAAACAAAGGCACAACATTTGCTACCCTCCAATCTTCAGGCACCTCACCTGTAGCGGTGGATGATTCAAATATCTCTGCTAGGGGACCCGCAATTTCCTCCATAACCTCCCATAACGTCCTGGGATACATTTCATCAGGTCCCTGAGATTTATCTACCTTGATGCGCGTTAAGACTTCCAGCACCTCCCTCTCTGTAATATGTACACTCCTCAAGACATCACTATTTATTTCCCCAAGTTCCCTAACATCCATGCCTTTCTCAACCGTAAATACCGATGTGAAATATTCATTCAGGATCTCACCCATTTCTTGTGGTTCCGCACATAGATGACCTTGTTGATCCTTAAGAGGCCCTACTCTCTCCCTAGTTACCCTTTTGCCCTTTGAGTATTTGTAGAAGCTCTTTGGATTCACCTTTGCCTGATCTGCCAAAGCAATCTCATATCCCCTTTTTGCCCTCCTGATTTCTCTCTTAACTCTACTCCGGCAATCTCTATACTCTTCAAGGGATCCACTTGATCCCAGCTGCCTATGCACGTCATATGCCTCCTTCTTCTTTTTGACTAGTGCCTCAATCTCCCGAGTCATCCAAGGTTCCCTACTTCTACCAGCCTTGCCCTTCACTTTATAAGGAATGTGCTTACCCTGAACCCTGGTTAACACACTTTTGAAAGCCTCCCACTTACCAGACGTCCCTTTGCCTGCCAACAGACTCTCCCAATCAACTTCTGAAAGTTCCTGTCTAATACCATCAAAATTGGCCTTTCCCCAATTTAGAATTTTAACTTTTGGGCCAGACCTATCCTTCTCCATAGCTATCTTAAAACTAATGGAATTATGATCACTTGTCCCAAAGTGATCCCTCACTAACACTTCTGTCACCTGCCCTTCCTTATTTCCCAAGAGGAGGTCAAGTTTTGCCCCCTCTCTAGTCGGGCCATCCACATACTGAATGAGAAATTCCTCCTGAATACACTCAACAAATTTCTCTCCATCCAAGCCCCTAATGCTATGGCTGTCCCAGTCAATGTTGGGAAAGTTAAAGTCCCCTACTATTACCACCCTATTTTTCTTGCAGCTGTCTGTAATCTCCTTACATATTTGCTCCTCAATTTCCCGTTGACTATTTGGGGGTCTGTAGTACAATCCTATCAAAGTGATCTCTCCCTTCTTATTTTTCAGTTCTACCCATATAGACTCAGTGGGCGAACCCTCGGATATATCCCCTCTCACTACTGCCGTGATGTTCTCCCTAATCAAGAACGCAACTCCCCCTCCTCTCTTACCTCCTGCTCTATCTTTCCTATAGCATCTGTACCCTGGAACATTGAGCTGCCAGTCCTGCCCCTCCCTATGAATGATATGGTTGGGCAAATTCAGACTGAAGTACTTAAGGAAATGTAACAACTTTTTGCTTGAAAAGAGACGGCTGAGGGTTGACCTGATAGAGGTCTTTAAGATTATGAAAGGGTTTGATAGGGTAGATGTAGAGATGTTTCCACTTGTGAGGAGTCTAAAACTAGAGATCATACATATAAGATAATCACTAATAAGTCCAATGGGGAATTCAGGAGAAACTTCTTTATCTAAAGAGTGGTAAGAATGTGAAACTCGCTACCACAAGGAGTAGTTGAGGCAAATGGCATAGATGCATTTAAGAGGAAACTAGATAAATACACGAGGGAGAAAGGAATAGAAGGATATGCTAATAGGGGTAAATGAAGTAGGGAGGGAGGAGGTTCGTGTCCAGCATAATGCCAGCATAGACTATTTGGGCCGAATGGCCTGTTTCTGTGCTGTAGACTCCATGTAATGCCATGTAACTCGATGTAATCCATTGGTTTAACAATTGAAAGATAGATTTGTTTCTTTAACCATGTCCAAATGCAAAGTCAAACTTTTATAAAGACAGTTGCTAAAGGAACCACCTATTGTGGATCTTAGCCATACAGACCAGAAAGGTCTATGATCCCCAGTCTGTGCTGAATCAGCTGATCTCAGCTCAGGGGCCACTCGGAATCCTGGAATTGGCCGTGGTATAAAAATCTGAACTGGGGCGGGGGGGATATCAGCCAAGGTTGCCATTTCTGGTAGCTATTCAGTGGTTCCTGCTGGAAGGTGTGTGTCCGTAGACATTGAATGCACCCCACAACAAAATAGCCTTCTGATCCTCACAGTCTAGGCGAATGCAAAAAAAATGGTCATTAAGGTGATGTGGCAGAAAGCTGTGTGTATCTGTGGAACTGCACCTCAGTATGGGTCAGCACCTTCAGGAGAGGACGGAGAAAATAAACTAATATAATCTGCCTGAAATTGCTCAGCCATTCCCGTGAATTCACAGGAGTCCAGCAGAATGGCCGCAAACTCTGCGGGTCCCAGATTGGCATCAGTTTCTGGTAGCCTTGTTTGGAGGTGGAGCCTCCACCCATCCTAAAAAAGGCCCTTGACACAGAGAGGGGAGGGGCTAGGAGTGGGGACTCACTACCCTGGGAGCTTCAAAGCGACCTGGTGTAAGTCTGGAGTCCAGTGTGCTAGCAAGATGAGACATTCCAGCCTCCAGAAAGTGGGCTTCACCAGGGGGTCCAGACCAAAGAAACAGCCTGAACCCTCTAAGACAAGGTAAGAAAGATCTTTAGTATTTACTGACATAAAATCATCTTTCTGAAGAGACTGGGCACCATCCCCTTTACCTCCCCCATCCCCCCAGATGGTAGCAGGGGCCAGAGCGTCTGGCCTTTGTGGGCTGGCAAGCACCCGAGATGCACTCCTAGTGGCTGATTATGTGCTTTTCTCTTGATCCTGCAAACTCTGGTAGAATCAGCATTGGAGGGTGCTAGCAATCCTAGTGTAGTTGCTGGGATCACATTCCCAAGCAATTTCAGGGCCAGTATTTTTAGGATCACACGCAACAGGAAGATGCAATCTGCACAATGATCACTACAAATGTTATCTAGTACCCATGGATGGCTCTGCCTTGTTGGTTTACCTCCATTTTTATTCTGTTATCACATGCCCTGATGGTTTTAATACTCTGAAGGAAAAAGTCTACCCTCCTCCCAGCAAATGGCTGTGGACCAATATATTCATCAGAAACTGGATATCACTGGATAAGAAAATACTGTTCTGTACTTGATCAATCATGGGACATAACAGTTTTCTCTTCCCTCAGAGACTGACAAAAGTGTTTGACCTCGGGGCAGTCTGATCCAGTAGATATCTGCATGCAGCATAAGAGCTGATTCGAATTTGTATTAGTTTGACAGTCTCAGTGAGAAGCTGGGCAGCTGGAGGACAAGACTGCATTTAATCGTCTCCATACAGTAGTGAACCTTATCCTATGCAGGAAGACTTTATATTGCCCCTAGGAAAATCAGTGCATTCATCAGCATTGTTAAGTCATCTCTTATTTAAACAGTAGTACTGATTCAAATTGAAAGATGAAACAAATTGAATTTCACTATTTTTGAGAACAAATACTGGTCTTTGATTGATATAAAATTGCTGTAGATGGACTGGATGGGATTGGTAGTGACACCCGTGTGAATGAATGATTAAGGTTTATATGAATTTTACAATGATGTCAGTTGCTATATTAATCAGTAATTCCCAGTGATGTCTATAACTGCCAGTTATATGAAAACCATTCCTACTCATAAAGAATCTTCCAGTTGCATAAAGTTAAACATTTTCCATTTGGCTTCACTGAAAACTGAAGAAAATGGACATTTTCCACATTTGAGTTTGAGGACCTTGTATAAGCAGCTGTAGTTTTTCCTTAGTACTCTCAAGTTCGGAAACATTTGAAATGTGATTAGTCTCAGAAGTGCCTTCAGTTTGAGGTTTAGCCTGGATACTGCTCTCACTCTGCAACTCTAAGGTACTGATCCCAGCTGATTCCACTATCTGTGGAAGTAACCTATTACTGCGTACGTTAGTGTATTAAATCCTAGGTTAAGTCCTATTTTTAATAATCAGAAAAATCTGTAGCTTGGAAGTTATTGTATGTGAAATTAGTGGATGAATACTTAATGCACATGTAGAACATTACTTTGTGCATTATTTTAACAGAGGTATTAACCCATTTAAAATAGCAGACAAAGTAAGATCATATGAATATGTTAAGCATTCGTATGCAAATATCACACGCCGCAACTTCTAGACTTATATCATTTACAGTGATGAAATTATATACAATTGAGCCTATTTGTCACTTCAGTAGAACCCGCTTGTAGTGATTAAGTGGATGTAGTGTTGAATTTGTAATGGCCAAAACTGCACTGCACTGCAATCGACAATGTACTTTTGAAACCGTTTGTAGCAAACACCACAAGTCAATTGTGCTGATAATTTTCCAGGGTTACCCATTGTAGTCATTTCAGAATGAAACTTTTACCCAACATTAATTTGCTGTAAAATCATCACATCTTTTTTCCTGAGATTATCTTCCTTGTAGTGATAACAGGAAATGCTTTGACTCTGGGTTGGCATGAATGATAGAGTGCTCTAGGTCTGAGAGTTGGCATGAATGATAGAGTGCTCATTAGTTACAAATTCATTAGCGCAAATTGGCATAGGGTCAAGCAAATCAGAGAGTTAAATGCATGGTGTGGGAGACAGGGGTTTCGATTCATGGGGCACTGGCACCAGTACTGAAGAAAGAGGGAGCTGTTCTGTTGGGACAGGCTCCACTTAAACCAGGCTAGAACCAATGTCCTGGTGTCTGTGGAATTTGCTGCCCCAGGAAGCTGTGGAAGCTACATCATTGAATAAATTTAAAACAGAAATAGACAGTTTCCTAGAAGTAAAGGGAATTAGGGGTTCCGGGGACCGGGCAGGAAATTGGACATGAATTTAGATTTGAGGTTAGGATCAGATCAGCCATGATCTTATTAAATGGCGGAGCAGACTCGAAGGGCCGATTGGCCTACTTCTGCTCCTATTTCTTATGTTCTTATGAATCGAATAACTAGGGCTGCAGATAGGGCTTTAAACTAAAAAGTGGGGTGGGGGAAGAGGTCAGGTGAGGGGAAATTTAGAAATCTAAAGAGAAAAGTCAAGGCAACAGAGAAATGTAGCAAATTGGATAAAGATAAGCAGTGTAGGACAGGAAGGGACAGAGAGTTTAACAGTAATAGTGCATCAGCAAATAAGGTCAAAGCAGGGGAAAATTGTAAAAAGTTAAAATTAAAGGCTCTTTATCTGAAAGCACAAAGCATTCATAACAAGATAGAGGAATTAGTGGCACAAATAAAGATAAATGGGTTTGATCTAATAGCCATTACAGAGATGTGGCTGCAAGGTAACCAAGGTTGGGAACTAAATATTCCAGGGTAGTTCACGTTTTGAAAAGACAGACAAAATGGGAAAGGATGGGGGCAAGCCCTGATAATAAAGGATGACATAAGGATAGTAGTGAGAAAGGATCTTGGCTTGGAAGATCAGGAAGTAGAATCAATATGGGTGGAGATAAGAAATAATAAGGGGCAGAAAACACTGGTGGGAGTAATTTATAGACCCCCTAACAGTAGTTATACCAATGGACAGAGTATTAATCATAGAATCATAGAAAATTTACGGCACAGAAGGAGCCCATTCGGCCCAACATATCCGCACTGGCCAAAAATGAGCCACCCAGCCTAATCCCACTTTCCAGCACTTCATCCGTAGCCATGTAGGTCACGGTACTTCAGGTCATATCCAGGTACTTTTTAAATGAGTTGAGGGTTTCTGCCTCTACCACCCGTTCAGCCAGTGAGTTCCAGACCTCCACCACCTTCCGGGTGAAAACATTTTTCCTCAGCTCCCCTCTAATCCTTCTACCAATTACTTTAAATTTATGCCCCTGGTTATTGACTTCTCTGCTAAGGGAAATAGGTCCTCTCTATCCACTCTATCTAGGCCCCTCAAAATTTTGTACACCTCAATTAAATCACCCTTCGGCTTCCTCTGTTCCAAAGAAAACAACCCCAGCCTTTCCTCATAGCTAAAATTCTCCAGTCCTGGCAACATCCTCGTAAATCTCCTCTGTACCCTCCCTAGTGCAATTACACTCTTCCTGTAATGTGGTGACCAGAACTGTACGCAGTACTCAAGCTGTGACCTAACTTGTGTTTTATACATTTCCAGCATAACCTCCCTGCTGTTATACTCTATGGCTAATAAAGGAAAGTATTCCATATGCCTTCGTAACCACCTTATCTACCTGTCCTGCTACCTTCAGGGATCTGTGGACATGCACTCCAAGGTCCCTCACTTCCTCTACACCTCTCAGTATCCTCCCATTTATTGTGTATTCCCTTGCCCTGTTTGCCCTTCCCAAATGCATTACCCCACACTTCTCCGGATTGAATTCCATTTGCCACTTTTCTGCCCACCTGACCAGTCCATTGATATCTTTCTGCAATCTACAGCTTTCCTCCTCAGTATCAAGCACACGGCCAATTTTTGTATCATCCACAAACTTCCTAATCATGCCCCCCATTTGGACATTTTAGTCCAAATCATTAATACATACTACAAAAAGCAAGGGACCTAGCACTGAGCCCTGCAGGACCTCACTGGAAACAGCCTTCCAGTCACAAAAACGATAATCGTGGGTGACTCTAATCTTCATATAGACTGGACAAATCAAATTAGCAAAGGTAGTCTGGAGGACGAATTCATGGAATGCATTTGGGACAGTTTCCTAGAACAATACATCGTGGAACCAACCAGGGAACACGTTATTTTAGATCTTGTATTGTGTAATGAGACAGGGTTAATTAGTAATCTCATAGTGAAGGATCCTCTGGGGAAGAGTGATCATAATCTGATAGAATTTCACATTGAGTTTGAGAGTGACGTACATAAGTCCGAACCTAGAGTCTTAAACTTAAATGAAGTCAATTGCGTAGGTATGACAGGCGAGTTGGCTAAGGGCAATTGGGAAATTAGATTAAAAGGTATGACAGTAGATAAGCAATGGCAAACGTTTAAAGAAATATTTCATAATTCTCAACGAATATACATTCCATTAAGAAATAAAAACTCCACGGGAAAAGTGATTCATCCGTGGCTAACTAAAGAAGTTAAGTATAGTATTAGATTAAAAGAAGCGGCCTAAAATGTTGCCAAGAAGTGCAGTAAGCCAAAGGATTGGGAGAGTTTTAGAAACCAGCAAAGGGTGACCAAAAATTGATAAAAAGGGAGAAAATAGAATGAGAGTAAACTAGCAAGAAATATAAAAATAGATTGTATGAGCTTCTACAAGTATGTAAAAAGGAAGAAAGTAGCAAAAGTAAACATAGGTTCCTTAGAGGCTGAGACAGGAGAAATTATAATGGGGAATAAGGAAATGGCAGAGATGTTAAACAAATATTTTGTATCTGTCGTCACAGGAGAAGACACAAAAAGCATACCAGAAATAATGGGGAGCCAAGGAGCTAATGAAAGTGAGGAACTTAAAATAATTAATATCAGTAGAGAAAAATTACTAAAGAAACTAATGGAAATAAAAGCAGACAAATCCCCTGGACCTGATGGCCTACATCCTAGGGTTCTAAAAGAGGTGGCTGCAGAGATAGTGGATGCATTGGTTGTGATCTTCCAATATTCCCTAGATTCTAGAACGGCCCCAGCGGATTGGAAGGTAGCAAATGTAACTCCGCTATTCAAGAAAGGAGGGAGAGAGAAAACAGGGAACTACAGGCCAGTTAGCCTGACATCAATAGTCAGGAAAATGCTGGGATCCATTATTAAGGAAGTGGTAACATGGCACTTAAGAAAATCATAATATGGTTAGGCAGAACCAGCATGGTTTTATGAAAGGGAAATCGTGTTAGACAAATCTATTAGAGTTTTTTGGGGAACCAGTGCATATATAATATATTTGGATTTTTAAAAGGCATTCGATAAGGTGCCACATAAAAGGCTGTTACTCAAGATAGGGGCTCATGGGGTTGGGGTAACATATTAGCATGGATAGAGGATTGGTTAATGGACAGAAAGCAGAGAGTAAGGATAAACAGGTCATTTTCAGGTTGGCAGGCTGTAACTAGTGGGGTGCTGCAAGTTTGCTGACAATACAAAGCTAGGTGGGAAAGTAAGCTGTGAGGAGGACACAAAGAGTCTGCAAAGGGATATAGACAGGATAAGTGTGTGGGCAGGAAGGTGACAGATGGAGTATAATGTGAGCAAATGTGAGGTTATTCACTTTGGTAGGAAGAAAGGAAAAACAGAATATTTTTAAATGGTGAGAAACTATTAAATGTTGATGTTCAGAGAGATTTGGGTGTCCTCGTACAAGAAACACAGAAAGTTAGCATGTACAGCATGCAATTAGGAAGGCAAATGGCATATTGGCCTTTATTGCAAGGGGGTTGGAGTATAAGAGTAAGGAAGTCTTGCTACAATTGCACAGGGCTTTGGTGAGACCATACCTGGAGTACAGTTTTGGTCTCCTTATCTAAGGAAGGATATACTAAGAGTTGGTGCAACGAAGGTTCACTAGATTGATTCCTGAGATGAGAGGGTTGTCCTATGAAGAGAGATTGAGTAGAATGGGCCTATACTCTCTGGAGTTTAGAAGAATGAGAGGTGATCTCATTGAAACATACAAGGTTCTGAGGGGGCTTGACAGGGTAGATGATGAGAAGTTGTTTCCCCTGGCTGGAGAGTCTAGAACTAGGGGGCATAGTCTCAGGATAAGGGGTCGGCCATTTGGGACTGAGATGAGGAGGAATTTCTTCACTCGGAGAGTTGTGAATCTTTGGAATTCTCTACCCCAGAGGGCTGTGGATGCTCAGTCATTGAGTATATTCAAGGCTGAGATCGATAGATTTTTGGGCTCTAGGGGAATCAAGGGATATGGGGATCGGACGGGAAAGTGGAGATGAGGTTGAAGATCAGCCACGATCTTCTGGAATGGTGGAGCAGGCTTGAAGGGCCGTATGGCCTACTCCTGCTCCTATTTCTTATGTTCTTATGTTCTTACATGCTGAGGAGAGGAATAATTTGAACTTATGCTGATAGGGTTAGATGAAGTGGGATGGGAGGAGGCTCGTTTGGGCGTAAACACTGGCATAGACCAGTTGGGCTGAATGGCCTGCTTCTACGCTGTAAGTTCTGTTTAATTCTATGTAAAACATTGCAGTGTGATTGGTTCAGTTTACACATTACAAAGAATGTACAGCACAGAAACAGGCCATTCAGCCCAACAGGTCCATACCTGTTTATGCTCCATTGACAGTTTCTTCCTAAATAAGTGTTATAAATGTCATGGGTCTACAGGTAGCTATTTTCTCAGGTTCAGCATTACCGTTCACTCCCTTAAGTGGACCTTCTGCTCCTTTTGATCTGGAGAGCACCTGTATGACCCAATATCTAGTTAAATGATAGCATGTCCCAGGGATCATAACAATTGAAACCTCATTGTGTGTGCTGGATATTGTGATCTCACTTGTGTCACCACATATATTCTGCTGTCTTTTCTGAAGGCAGGCTGAAAAGCATTCTAGAGAGACAAGGCCGATTGTAAACCAACAAACTGGTTTATTTTACATGAAATACATGAATAAACAGAATACAGTTTTCACAGTGAGAATCAATCATTGCATTGCTGCACCTCACACCATAACATAACTCATTCAAATCTGCACCTATTATAGACTTTTCTCACTTACAAGTTAGTTGTTGTGACCTAACTTCCTCTGTTTCAGCTCTGAAATCCCTGTGCCTGGCTAAAAAGTGAGATCTCTGTATATAACACTGCTTCAGACTGCCTGCTCTAGAGAAAGAGAGGGAGAGGGAGATGGAAACTCTGGGCTGAGACTGTAAATGACTAAAATCTACCCTTGCAATCAAACTTAAAAATATGAAGCTTGATTTTCCTACCCTCACAGCCTGCTTGGGCACCAGTCAGGTGAAGCACCCAAAATGTCATTGACAGGAGAGTGCGTTCAGAATCACAGGCAGAAATCCAGCTGCTGCTCCAGGCCTGAGAAGCTTACCGCGGTAGTAATGGCTATTGGCTGCGAGGCTGCTGGGTGCTGTCCTAAAACACAGATCCGTTTGCTGCTCCTGTGAAAAGAAAAGGGGCATTTATCCGCATGGACCCTTCATTTCCTTGCTGCCTGTTCCTCTCATATCCTCCAATCTGAGCTGGAGGAGCTAAGCCTAATGCCAAATTCTTCTGGGTGCCCCTCCAAATGGGCACCACCGCACATGGACAGAGGAAAATAAAGTGGGAGGTAATGATGCGTCACTCCCATCTCATCTCCATCTGATTTCAATGCTTGCCTCCACACCCTGGTCTCTGCCCCTTTTTCCTCTGCTTTGCACATGGGGAATAAGTGGCTCCAGGCGCAAAGCAGAGGAAAATTGGCCCTATGCTGTATCATATCTACATCCCTCATTAAGAATGATTCTTTTTCCAATAAGAGTCATCATCTTCAAGTACAAAGCTCGAATTGGTAAAATTACCCTTTTAATGACTCTAGGATTACAATAAATTATAAGATTACTCTTGCAGAATTTAGATCTGAAAGCATTTGCCGTCAGACTGGCTATACATGGCTAGCCTGCTAATATAACATCATTTAACATTAGACACAGATATAGGGGTGAGCATTCAATTATATTTGGCTTTGATGTTCCAAATTAAAAGGGCAGTGTGCATTAGGAAGACAGCATCATTTACACTGCTATGGATTAATGCCTTCAACATAGCTCCTAAGTTTCAGCCTTATTTTATCACTCAACTACAGAGTATCCGACTCATAATGATAATCAACCTCCAAAGTTCCAGACTCATATACTGTCACTGGATCTTTAGGATTACGCCTGCCACAAATCTGTCAGGAATCAGAAGCATATCTTCAAACTGTTGTCAGGTCTGGTATGTACATGTCCCACCATATGTGGCTCTATGCTGAAGGCTGGTATAGTTATAGTGTGTATATCTGTGTATGTGGTGTGATAATCTTTGGTAGCTCCAAGCAAAAAAGGTATAGATTAGTAGAGCACTACAGAGGTTTCATTTCACATTCAAAAGTATTTCACATGTGTAGCTATTGAAAGGCAAATCATGTTGTATATAACACAAGCATGGATAACCAGAAATTTTCCAACTATTATTGTAAGCTCTGCTTAATATCGGTTAAGGTCTGATAAACAATATTACAGAGATGGCATGTGCCAGATCCAATGGCACAGAACATAATTCCAGCCTTTGTTGCCCCTTTCCATAGTTCTTTCATTTGCTTTTATTTCCGCTTTTTAATTGCTTAATCTCTTCCTCAGTGATTTTCATGGCCTGGTGGTTGTAAACAACTTTTTCTTTGCTATTCTTTTTTGCATTGTTAAACATTTTAGAAATATAGGAACAGTAGTAGGTCATTTAGCCCCCCAGAGCCTGTTCCGCCTTTCAATGAGATCGTGACCTAACTCCATACACCCGCCCAATCAAAAGCAAAACACTGCAGATGCTGGAAATCTGAAATAAAAACAGAAAATGCTGGAAACGCTCAGCAAGAGAGGCAGCATTTGTGGGGAAAGAAACAGAGTTAACGTTTCAGGTCGAAGACCTTTCGTCAGATACCCGCCAAATACCTTATGCCCGCCATATACCCGCCTTAGCCCCATATCCCTTAATACCTTTGGTTAACAAAAATCTATCAATCTCAGATTTAAAATTAACAACTGAGCCAGCATCAACTGCCGTTTGCGGAAGAGAGTTCCAAACTTCTACCACCCTTTGCGTGTAGAAGTGTTTCCTAACTTCACTCCTGAAAGTCCTGGCTCTAATTTTTAGGCTATGTCCCTTAGTCCTAGACTCCGCAACCAGTGCAAATAATTTATCTCTATCTACCCTATCAGTTCCCCTTAATATCTTAAAAACTTCGATCAAATCATCCTTTAATCTTCTAAATTCTAGGAAATACAACCCTAGTTTGTCGCCTCATAATTTAACTCTTGAAGTCCAGGTATCATTCTAGTAAATCTACGCTGCACTCCCTCCAAGGCCAATATATCCTTCCTAAGATGCGGTGCCCAGAATTGAACACAGTACTCCAGGTGTGGTCTAACCAGGGCTTTGTATAGCTGTAGCAAAACTTCTACCCCCTTGTATTCTAGACCTCTAGATATAAAGCCCAGCATTTCATTAGCCTTTTTGATTATTTTCTGTACCTGTCCATGATATTTTAATGATTTATGTACACAGACTCCTAAGTCTCTTTGGACCTCCACTGTTTCGAGCTTTTCGTCATTTAGAAAGTACTTTGATCTATCCTTTTTAGGTCCGATAGACTTTCAAACAAATGTAGGATTCATATTCTAATTCTGCCAAATCCAGTGACAGTTTGGAATATTAAACATGGCAGACTCCCAAACTTGGACTTTCATTTGAGTCATGGACCAAATTGAACAGGTAAACAAATTCTACTCCAAAATTCCACATGCCTAAGGAAAAAAAGCTATCACTATCCTAGAAAGAGAAAGACAGCTTATTATATTTCGGGTGTATATTCTTCATGAGTTCTGATGTCATGAAACATCATATCCAGTCTTTTCTCTTTACAGATGTCCTGTTGTATACTTCCAGCATTTTCTGTTTTTCCTTTTTATTGTTCAGAATGTCATTGTTGGCTAATGATTAATGCTACAGCTCTCCCTTACCTGTCTTGGTCACTGGGTGGAGGCTGGCTGCACAAAAAAGTAATGTTCCTGCACTTATTATGCATGTCTAGCACATGTACACATCACTTACACACATGGTGCACACGAAACATGATGGACAGGAAAAGACCTGCTGATCCATTCAGCCTGTCCCACACAATTGCGATGTCTTGTGCATCACAATACATAAACACTCCCCACCCGGAAGCAATGTAATCTCCTGAGAGAGGCGAAAAACCAGATAAAAATCCAGGTCAATTAGAGGAGCAAAATCTGGAAAATTCCTCACCGACCTCCCACTGCTTACACACAGTATTTGTACATATATTCCTTAGACACTTAGGAACATAAGAAAAATCAAGGATGAGACAAGTCCATTTGGCCCATCTCCTTTAGTAATTGTAAACAATTTTACAACACCAAGTTATAGTCCAGCAATTTTATTTTAAATTCACAAGCTTTCGGAGGCTTCCTCCTTCCTCAGGTGACCGAAATGAAAATGAAAATGTGTCCTTTAGTACACATACGCCTGAAATTTCCTCTGAGGATCTCCCAATCAGCTGTCGTAACTTCAGCAGTATGTCAGCGGAAACGATGATCATGCATCTATCTAAGGAAATTCCTGATGGTAGTGCCTTATTTTAGTGGAGGTGTTAATCTGTGGATTAACGCCTCCACTAAAATGGAGGAGAAAGGAATTTCAGATGATATTTAGGTGAATTTATGTATGATTCTGATCTCTATGCTTTTTGATGGCACAAAAGCCCACGCATATACCCTGTTACAATGAATGATACATGTTAGAGGCATGGAGGCCAGCGGGTGAAATCTAGCATTAATAAAAGATAAAGATATACAAGGGACATGCTGGCATTGTGTGTACAAAGCCTGGCACTTCGTACTCCGTTATCCCACACTAAAAATTCAGGGCCATCATATTTGCACATGTGGTCCTTGTACACACAATGCTTGCACAACCATTGTATAGTTTTATCTTTTATCAATGCCAGACCTTAAAACCTATCTCTTTGACCAAGCTTTTGTCAAATTTTTTTTGATAACGCTCCTGTAAATGCCTTGTGTCGTTTTACTACGTTAAAGGCGCTATATAAAAGCATGTTGTTGTTGTTGTTGTTGTTGCTGCTGCACGAGCCGATCTTTTATAAATTTTTACTTGATTATGATGTTTAACGAGTTGACAATTTGCATATTTTGCTACCTTTGAATTTTGGAATTGGCACCTGGGTGCATGTTGTAAGAAAAACGTTTGCATTAAATAATTAAGTCTTTACTTAGTCCAACACATCAGCAAAATTCACGATTCACTAATTTGAATTGTAGAATAAAACTTATTTCTATTAAACCATCATGTTTGCTTAATAAGAACTTCAAACTGATGAAACTAAAACAAATGATGAATGCAACATTTGATTATTAAAATTGCTGGTTATTAAGAATTTCCTACTACAGAAAGGTTTGGAAAATGTATCATTCTTGACCTGGTATAGGCCCATAATGCCTCATTAAGATCATAATTTTCTTATTTGTGGCTTTACTGGCTACAAAGTAATACTTCAGGCTCATGTGTTTGACATCACTTTCTAAATGTAAATAATTGACAATGGAGTATTTTGTATATTCACTTTATCTGTATCTCAAACAGCAATGCTAGCTATTCTTATTCTCTGGAGTTCATGAGTCAATACTTGCTTTGTAATAACATCCATGATAATTATTTTGCAACACACTGTACAATAATAAAGTTGGTTTTAAAAAAAAGCAAGATATTGTGCTTTGAACTGCAAAAGCCTTCATCAAATGATTAGGAAATTTCCACTGATAAATGTGTTGTTAAGAAACCCAGGCAGACATGGAGATATAGATCCTCCATTCTTTCAAGGAGAAAGCAGACTGTCTCTAATTAACTCTCTGAGGAGTCTGCTGTTAATTTTTCAAGCTGTGAAAAGTAGAGCTGAGCTTATTTACTGACCAGGCTATCAGAGGACAAGGATTTGGAGACTTTTTGAATAGACCACCTCTGACTCTGGGAGGAATCCAGATGAGGTCAACCCGGCACCCTCTATTTCCTGTCCCAGAGACATTCCTGATAAACATGAATGTTGTAAACTCTTTGAAAATCTCATGGGAATGCTTTCTGGTATTTATGCACCACTGACCCCTTTTCACTTAATATGCACTCATGCAACTCGTGTTACATAAATAAGTATGAAAACAAGTATTTTAAAACCGTTATATTAGATCTCTTGAAATGCATTAGAAAGAAGAGATGAGGAGTAAATGTTCTGACTGGTGCAGTGTTGAAACACCTTAACTGCTTCAGTTATGAGATTTATTTTTTGTCTATCACAAAATATAATCCAATGTATGTCAAGCCAAGCTTTATCATTATTTACCTTTGATTCAAATATTTTCACTTAAGCTGTTGTCTTTCATCACTCTTTTTAGAACAAAGAGTATTCCAGAAATCAGAGTCTTAATATTGGTCCCCTTTATGATCATAAACATTCTTTTCAAATGTAGACAGGGGTATGTGTTTCTGTTGATAACTTTTTTGTATTACATAAAAAATAAATCTATAAAGATAGGAAGCATACAATATCGCTTCACAAAGTACATACTTAGAGGATAGTAATATAAATGCACTTTAGTCAGAATGGGTCATAGGGAAGCTACATGGCTCTGTGCACTTGTTGTAACAGAATTGAGCACCCATTTATTAAAGATACCATAAAAATTTCACTACACCTAAATGCACAGAGAAAATCTTACCCACAGATATTTAGAATATATCCAATTATGCCCTGTTTAGTCCGAGTGCAGGTAGATCTGAGATGATTAGAGTATCAAAGTGGTTCCACACAAAACAATTTAGGGAAGATTTTCCTCTTTGTACACCTGGAGAACACTCATTTCCCAGGAGCAGCGGAGAGGAAATGAGGGCCACAGGATTTCCTGGAGTTCTCCAAACTCAGCACTGAGCCTAGAGTGGGTGTAGGTTCAGTATATGCGTGGTAATGAGGTGCTTAGTCTGATAAATTCATGCCAGAATTCTAAACTTTGGTGAAAGAGAAAGACTCAAAGTTTTGCACTGAATGGTGGTAGATGGTTCTAAATATATACGTGAGGTACATTTACATGTGTGGTGTGTAAGACGTTTTCTACTAAAATAAGTGCATGTGGCTAAAGCAGTGTTGCCGTGGCCACGCCTGTGATAAGTCAGTGATTTCTATAGGACAACACTGCCTTATAAGTTCAATAGCTGACAATGTAACATTGCCCAGGGGTCAAACTGAACCTCTTTATTACTTTCAGTTGCTCACTGGAACTGCTATAAGGCCTGTGGCTTTCAGATAACAGAAGAATATATTACTCTATCGGACTGTAATTTATGGTATAAGCTGTGAATCAGGTTTATTTAAAGAAAACTTTTAATTTTCACCTCCTCTGACACTAAGATACTATTTTAACTCTTCTACTAATAATAAATCTGGACCCACATTTTAACACAAATTCATGCATGAGGTTTAGTCTACTGCCACGTGCACACCTCTGCAGTACAGAGGCACGGAAAGAACTGGAGGAACTTTTGCTAACAAGGATAGGATACCCCCCACCCTTTGAAGTTCAAAATGCTGCAGGTTCAAATAGGTGTCTTTCACAATTAAATGCCCCTGTCAATCAATTGTAGAATTTAAAACAGAGATTGCCTGAAAATGCATTCCTGCTGTGTCAGTAGACACAAAATTGATTAACTTGTAACAAAAACAGAAAATGCTGGAGAAGCTCAGCAAGTCAGGCAGCATCTGTGGAGAAAGGAACAGAGTCAACATTTCAGGTCAAAGATCTTTCGTCAGAACTGGACGATGTTAAGAGTTAATGTTTTTGAGCAAGTACAGAGCCAGGAAAAGTGGGGGAGGGTGGGGAGGGGAGGAAAGAACAAAAGGGAGGGCACAAGTGATTAATTGACAAAAGGGATGATGGTGCAGGCAAGGAAGGTGGTAATGGGACAGGTTAAGGAACAAAATATTGATCAGGAGTAGCTGTAAATGGCAGCAGCAGAACCATTACCAGCACTAGCTGAGCGAAAAAATGGGAGCAGTGGTTAAGATCTGAATTTATTAAAATCAATGTTGAGTCCAGAAGGTTGTAAAATACATAATCGAAAGATGAGGTGCTGTTCCTCGAGCTTCTATTGAGCTTCATTGGAACAGTGTAAGAGGCCAAGGACAGAGAGGTCAGAGTAAGAGTGGGAAAGGGAATTAAAATGGCAAGTGACCGGCAGGTCAGAATCATGCTTGCAGACACAGCGGAGATGTTCAACAAAATGATCACCCAGCCTCTGTTTGTTCTCCCCAGTGTAGAGGAGACTGCATTGTGTGCAGCGAATACAGTATACTAAATTGAAAGAAGTACAAATAAACTGCTGTTTCACCTGGAAGGAGTGTTTGGGGCCCTGGACGGTGGGAAGGGAGGAGGTGAAGGGGCAGGTGTTGTATCTCCTGCGCTCGCACGGGAAGGTGCCGTGGGGAGGAGAGCCGGTGTTGGGGGTGATGGAAGAGTGGACCAGGGTGTCGCGGAGGGAGCGGTCCCTTTGGAATGCTGAAAGGGGAGGGGAGGGGAAGATGTGTTTGGTGGTGGGATCACGCTGGAGTTGGTGGAAATGGTGGAGGATGATACATTGAATGTGGAGGCTCTGGGGTGGAAGGTGAGGACAAGGGGGACCCTATCATGGTTCTGAGAGGGAAGGGAAGGGGTGAGGGCAGAAATGCGGGAAATAGGACAGACACGGTCGAGGGTACTGTCAACTACAGTGGAGGGGAATGATGACAGGGATGAGGGACTTCAGTTACGTGGATAGATTGGAGAAGCTGGGGTTGTTCTCCTTGGAACAGAGACGGTTGTGAGGAGATTTGATAGAGGTATTCAAAATCAAGAAGGGTCTAGACAGAGTAGATAGAGAGAAACTGTTCCCATTGGTGGAAGGGTCAAGAACCACAGGACATAGATTTAAGGTGAGTGGCAAAAGAACCAAAGGTGTGATGAGGAAAAGCTTTTTTATACAGCGAGTGGTTAGGATCTGGAATGCACTGCCCAAGGGGGTGGTGGAGGCAGATTCAATCATGGCCTTCAAAAGGGAACTGGATAAGTACTTGAAAGGAAAAAAATTGCAGAGCCACGGGGATAGGGCGGGGGAGTGGGACTAGCTGGATTGCTCTTGCATAGAGCTGGTGTGGACTCAATGGACCGAATGGCCTCCTTCCGTGCTGTAACCTCTCTATGATTCTATGATTACCACCTTCCTTGCCTTGCACCATCATCCCTTTTGTCATTTAATCACTTGTGCCCTTCACCCTATCACAGACCTTCCCTATTGTTCTTTCCTCCCTGCCGCTCCCTTCCCCCCTTTCCCTGGCTCTGTACTTGCTCAAAAACGTAAAATCTTTTAACATCTTCCTGTTCTAACAGAAGGTCTTTGACCTGAAATGTTAACTCTGTTTCTTTCTCTACATGTTTTGTTTTTAATTCAGATTTCCAGCATCCACAGTATTTTGCTTTTGATTGATTAACTTGTCTCCTTCCAATGATCAAATTTAACTCTTTCTAGTACCTGAATAATTCCTTACTTGAATAATTTCAAACTAAGGCAAGAAGGTAAATAACATTGCAATTATAACTAAGAACATTTTGGGTAAATATTACTATTTAGCACTCCCGACGTAGAGTTTTGTTGGACGTGTTGAGATATTGAATGTGAAAATCAGTGTGCCTGAATATTGACCCATACAATTTTCCATCCGTTAATTAAAATTTACCTTGTTGCCTCAATACAGCCTCTTTAATCAATTTGATTCTCGGGGCAAATACATTGGTGTAATGAAATGTACAGCACCCAAATTATTACTTTTTAAGAGAACCTGGATACTCTATTATTGTCACACAACCTTCTAATTGGAAATAGGGTGTTGTGGGGAAAAAATCAGTCACAACAGCTGCTGCTGTAGTTTACTATATCCCTGGTGGACATATAAACCCTACTTCTCAAGAGGATGCATAGTTAGAATCTTAAAATTCCTCAGCCTCTGCTCTTCCTCTCCCCCCAACCTAATATCATAACTATATTCCACACCCCAGACTACTCATGAGCAATATCAGAAATCAATGGACTTTAATCTATAATTTCTATTCCTGTGTCCACAAACATATTTTTCTGATCAAAAATAAAATGGAATCGTCTTTTTTTTAAAAAATTGTTTGCATGGAGATAGGTCATTAAACAGATTGTTAAGAATTTTTTTTCCAGGGGCTTGTTTGAGTTTATTGGTTCCAAAATTCCGTGGCGGGGGTGTGGGTGGAGACAGAAGGGCAAAACTTCTTGAGGCGAACTGGACTTTTTGACGGGCTCTGGGTCCACCGGAGATCCATTCATGTTGCGCTCTATTCTGCTGCTGGAAAGAAATGCACCCACCCATTTTTGGACAAGTGCTCAAAGTCTTCAGAATGAGATTCCCAATAGGTATCCTACTGTTTATACCCTACTTTATTAGAGAAGTCTTCAAGTCATGAGTGATCCACCTCTTGTCATTGCACTGAAATCCCAAGGCTCACCACTGTCCTATTGCTGCCATCCATTATCAATCCCTCCACTTGACAAATATGATTCTATGATTCTATTTTCACTCAAAGGGTGGTGAGTGTCTGGAACGAGCTGCCAGAGGCAGTAGTGGAGGCGGGTACAATTTTGTCTTTTAAAAAGCATTTGGACAGTTACATGGGTAAGATGGGTATAGAGGGATATGGGCCAAGTGCAGGCAATTGGGACTAGCTTAGTTCTATAAACTGGGCGACATGGATATGTTGGGCCGAAGGGCCTGTTTCCATGTTGTAAACTTCTATATAACGGTCTAAAAAAAAATAGAATGGGCCAATCATTATTACCAGTACAGTTCATATTGTGCTCATGAAATACAGAAATAATAACAAGATTCAATACATCAGAATGGTTCTGGAACAATTTGATGAAATACAAACTATGAATCTACTGAATTAGTACTGCCAGTAACCAGGATTGTGTTTTTTAAAATCAAAAAATCCTTTTTAGTTCTTCAAAAGCAGATGGGATTTTCCTATTCTATTTGTGTCCATAGGGTGCTGCTAGTACTTTGCCAAATGTTTTGTACTTCATATTTACTTAATTGTACTTAAATATATTAATTATTTTTGTCTCTGACCATGCTTAGTATCCACCATTCCAAATGGATGTGATAGTGTAGCACAAGATTACAATTAATCAACTGAACTGATTACTGAAAGTGACATTAATGTTTAACTCCTCAGATCACAAACTCTGCAAGGGCATATTACATAAAAAGTACAGCTTCTGGATTTCGTATTTAAGAACTGCAATGAAACAGCTAAAAAAGAGAATGGTTCTATAAAAATCTGAAATTGTCAATGACCAATACTAAAAATGTAAAGGTGGTCCAGAACACTGACATAAAGGCCCTGAAATTCCATGGGGGTTCTCCCGGGATCCTGCTGCAACTCTGGCGGAGACCAGCGGAACCCCAGGGAAACGGCATAAGCTGCTGATCAATGGCCATTTGCCTCGTTTCCCTGGAGTTATGGCAGGAGACCAGGGGAACTCACGTGGAATTTCAGGGCAAATGTTTTTTTTCTAAAAATGGGTTTACAGTGGTTGAGATACACTGCTGCCAGAATGGAGCTTGAACTGCGTTAACTAGCTCTCTGCTTGCCAAGATTTTGATTCACCTCAGACAGGCTATTTCAACCCATAGTTCCATTGCTCCTTTCAGATTTTCAAGTACACACCATTGATCTTGACATTCAGGAGAATCTCTGCTTGTTCTTCAGAGGGCCCATGAGATTATTCTGTGCAAAACCATTACCTAAAATAGCAGCTGATTCTTTCTATGCCTGCCTGCTCGCTACATCATGAATTAATTGAAAAAGCAAAACTTAAACAGTAACTAACTTTTGGATAAACAAAAGCTCTTTTTTTGGCTAACATTTGAATTCCCAAGTATTTGGCGCAGCACTAAAGTGTAGCTTTTCGAAATGAAATCCTTGTACTCTAGGCCATGCCACTGTTATAAGGAAGCAAATATTTGAAGGAGTGGTCTTGGATACAGTAACCAAAATACAAAAACACTTCTTGGCAACCACTTTAGACATGTTGTAGATCTATATTTTGTATCAAATAGTTTCTGAAATGTTAGTGGAAAATGTTGTTTAAGCCAAGAGCATTTGATGAAGAGCTACTGCTTTTGTTACTGTGTATGTTTAGTGATAATTCAAATATGTGGTAAAATTACATGATCTGTTTCATAGCACAAACTGGAAAAAAGTAATAAATGTAAGCAGAACATCGAATACCCTTGTTTGTCGTGCCAAATTTAATGCTCTAACAACATACAGTCAGTTGCAAATTTGGTTAAACAAATAATGGCATGGAGCCACTGAATCTGGCTACTATTTAATGGACTTCCTCCACTGAGGCCCACCTCAAAGTGATGGCCTGGCAGTGGAATAGCTTTGTATCTACTCAAGTCTAACCAACTGGAGCTCTCACACAAACCCCAAAATCTCATGCATTGAAATTCAGCTTGGGCTGGTAGTTAGTGAGCTAGTCGGTAGGTTACAATCTGTGTGGTCAGGTTATATGAGCCGCACACACTGGCGGTAATTTTCACTTAGTGCGATAGTGTAAAACGGGTGATAGCGAATCGGCAGCTCATTTTACATCTCTCCCCATTTTTATTTCCATTGACTTCATTGCCCAGATTAAATGGAATGAACAACTGACAATAGAACCATAGATCATCAATGGGAAGTATTTAGACAGAAGTTGAAATGTAACAAACCAAGTATATTCCAGTAAGGAAAAAGGGAGTGTATCAAAGGCTGGGTTTTGAATGGGGAGATTAAATCAAATTTAAAACTTAAAAAAGAAGCATTTAGTGCTTACAGGGCAAATAATAAAAAAGAAAACCAGGAGAAATACAAAGAATATAAGAAGTTACAAAAAGAGAGATTAGAAAGACTAAGGAGGGTGGTTGAGAGAAATTTAACAACAATCATAAAGAGCAATGAAGAGACTTTCCACAGGCACAATAGTAATAAAAGGATAATCAAGGTAGGGGTAGGGCTACTGAGAGATGAATGAGACATGCATGGAGAGTGAGGGAATGGCAGACATACTAAGTAAGTATGTTGCTTCAGAATTCACAGAGAAGGTGGATATTGGGATTGTATAAATACCATAGATGGGTGTAGAACAGTTAATGGAGGTTACTATTCAAGGAGAAATAGAACTAAAGTAGTTACTCAGACTTTGCGCTTATTTACTCTATACGTAAATATCCTGAATTTAGGAATTGAGGGAATAACATCGGTAAGCTAACACAATGGGCAGGTAGGTGATTTTTTGATATCTGCTGCGACCAGGTAAACCAGTGCACCTAGATGTAGGCCCAGGGAAATCTCCCCTATCAAACTATATCTCATTTCTCAACAAAATAATTCTATGAAAATATTTAAATATGCAGCTTTTCTTAAAATATTCATCCTTTTGTGTTGATCAACAACATAAGGGATTGAATAAAACAAGGGAAAAGACCAGTTTGATTTGCAAAAGCAGGCTTTGGTATTTTGTAACAATTCTATGACATAAGTTGACATAAATCTTGTACATGTCTTAATGAGCATTAATGAGATTAATTATTAGCTATTGGAACATGCTGTAGATGGCATTTAAGTTAAGATCGTTTGATGCTATACTTATTACTTGAAACCTACTGAACTTTATTTACATGCACACAGAGACAAATTGCTCATTTTATACATTTTATGTGAAATTTGTTTTATTTTACTTATAGAAACTTACTGTACATCTTATATGGCAGGCATGCTGCTAGTATACAGATAAATGAGGTGAAATTGCATTGTGTGATGTTATCATATGGACATTTTGATGTGTTTGTATGAAATTCTCTTGTTTGCCATTTTAACTAAGCGGTTAGCATGTTTAAATGAGATAACACCTTCACTAAAGTGCTGTTAGGGAGTTCCAGGATTTTGACCCAGCAACGATGAAGGAACGCCGATATATTTCCAAGTCGGGATGGTGTGTGATTTGGAGGGGAACATGCAGGTGGTGTTGTTCCCATGTGCCTGCTGCCCTTGTCCTTCTAGGTGGGAGATGATGTCGAAGAAGCCTTGGCGAGTTGCTGCAGTGCATCCTGTGGATGGTACACACTGCAGCCACAGTGCGCCAGTGGTGAAGGGAGTGAATGTTTTGGGTGGTGGATGGGGTGCCAATCAAGTGGGCTGCTTTGTCCTGGATGGTGTTGAACTTCTTGAGCGTTGTTGGAGCTGCACTCATCCAGGCAAGTGGAGAGTATTCCATCAAACTCCTGACTTGTGCCTTGTAGATGTTGGAAAGGCTTTGGGGAGTCAGGAGGTGAGTCACTTGCCGCAGAATACCCAGCCTCTGACCTGCTGTTGTAGGCTGGTCCAGTTAAGTTTCTGGTCAATGGTGACCCCCAGGATGTTGATGTTGGGGGATTCGGCGATGGTAATGTTGTTGAATGTCAAGGGGAGATGGTTAGACTCTCTCTTGTTGGAGATAGTCATTGCCTGGCACTTGTCTGGCGTGAATGTTACTTGCCATTTATCAGCCCAAGCCTGGATGTTGTCCAGGTCTTGCTGCATGCGGGCACAGACTGCTTCATTATCTGAGGGGTTGTGAATGGAACTGAACACTGTGCAATCATCAGCGAACATCCCCATTTCTGACCTTATGATGGAGGGAAGGTCATTGATGAAGCAGCTGAAGATGGTTGGACCTAGGACACTGCCCTGAGGAACTCCTGCAGCAATGTCCTGGGGCTGAGATAATTGGCCACCAACAACCACTACCATCTTCCTTTGTGCTAGGTATGACTCCAGCCACTGGAGAGTTTTCCCCCTGATTCTCATTGACTTTGATTTGGTGAAATTCTCCTAAGGGAGCAGATGCCTACCTTCAACAAGATCATTGATCACCTCAGTGATTAATTACCTGTGCTTGCAGAAATTTTTGAGGCGTTAGCAACGCCCTTAACGAGAACTCAAGCTAGCTTTCAGCCATTAGGCCTGTCGTAGGTGTAATTGGTGGACTTCATGAGATAATCTAGCACAGACCAGGCACACCAGCTGACCCACCGGTGGTTATGGGGACCACAGGGAGGTCCAGGCTGGAGTTGTGGCCTTAATCCCAATAGATTGTTTTTTTTTCCCTTTTTAAAACAGCTCTCTTTGTAAGGGGATCATGAGGGAAACTAAATAATGTTGCTGGGAGGGGAGGTGGGATTTACAACTTTCTCTCAGCCTGTGCACTTATAACTGACTTGCCAGCTTTGCAGCAATGACTCTCATCCCAGATGCACCCTTAGTGGCGCAGGCGCCAATGGCAATGAAATGAAGGGACCTCTCCATGACCCCGTGAACTTTGATGGAGTCAGTGGCAGACGTCCAGGGCAAATGCATTTCAGCACTTAGAACAAGAATCTCCTCCCTGTAATTTTTGGGACCAATGGGTTTATTCTGTGGGTCCAAACCAAACTGGAACAATGTTATTTCATATATGGTGGAGACTTACTGTTACCGTGATGAGGTGTTCAAACTGGCTACGTTTTCTTCATTGCTTTGAAATAACAATGTTCAAGAAGATGGATACTGCAGCAAAGATCAGATAACTCTAACTGATCAAAAATTCCAGAGTGAATATTCTGAAACACACAATGCTACGCACAGTTACAGGAGTCAAAAAACTCATTGGCTTCTAAAAGAGATGACTGTAAATAAATCATGTTTACATACAGGCATCTATTTTAACAGCTAATGTTTTCCCTCAGTTGAGAACATAAGAACATAAGAAATAGAAGCAGGAGTAAGCCATACGGCCCCTCGAGCCTGCTCCGCCATTCAATAAAATCACAGCTGATCTTCTACCTCAACTTTCCAGCCCTATCCCCATATCACTTGATTCCCTTAGTGTCCAAAAATCTATTGATTTCAACCTTGAATATACTCAATGACTGAGCATCCGCAGCCCTCTGGGGTAGAGAATTCCAAAAATTCACAACCCACTGAGTGAGGAAACTTTTCCTCATCTCAGTCCTAACCGGCCGACCCCTTATCTTGAGACTATGACCCCTAGTTCTAGACTCTCCAGCCAGGGAAAACAGCCTCTCAGCCTCTACCCTGTCAAGCCCTCTAAGAATTTTATATGTTTGAATGAGATCACCTCTCATTCTTCTAAATTCTAGAAATATAGGCCCATTCTACTCAATCTCTCCTCATAGGACAATCCCCTCATCCCAGGAATCAATCTAGTGAACCTTTGTTGCACTCCCTCCAAGGTAAGTATATCCTTCCTTAGGTAAGGAGACCAAAACTGTACACAGTACTCCAGGCGTGGTCTCACCAGAGCCCTATATGTGTGGTATAAAATATATCATTACATTATTGAAATAGAACTTGGGTAACCAGGATGCTGAATGAAGTCCATAATGGTTTATTTTGGACCACAATTTAAAATTCACTGTATGATGATTCATAAGTGCTCTCCTTGGAAATCATGCTCCTTTTTGAAATGAAAATATAAATCTCTTTATCTAATATCATCTAATTAAAGAAAGAAATAAAAGAAAGAACTGCCTTTCATGATCTCAGGGCATCCAGAGTGCTTCACAGCCAATGAAGTACTTTCTTGAAGTACAGTGAGCATTGTAATGTGGGAAAATGTGGCAATCAATTTGACACAGCAAGATCCCATAAACAGCAATGAGGTAAATGACCAGATCATCTTTTTTAGTTGTGTTAGTTGAGGGATAAATATTGGCCACGGGGAGAACTCCCCTGCTTTTCTTTGAATAGTGCCGTGGGATCTTTTACATCTACCTGATAAACCAGGCCCTATCTGCTCTAACATCTCATCCAAAAGATGGCATCTCCAACAGTACAGCACTCCCTCAGTAATGCACTAAAGAGTCAGTCTGCATTATATGCTCATGTCCTGGAGTGGGATTTAAACCCATGACCTTCTTTCTCAGAGTTCAGAGTACTACCACTGGAGCCAAGGCTGACGCTTTTTCACAATAGCTCACACAGGAATTTTGCATTGGCCAACACATTGTTAATACCACAGAGCAGCATTTTAATTTCTGTTCTATTACTCAGGATAAAGGTCTGCCATTATACAGAAGCATATAGGGGTAATTCTGTGCTCCTGCACTTCCAGCAGGGATGGAGATGGGTTACAATATTGCAGCTCTGAATCTCTTACCTACGTTCCCTGGAAGTGCAGGGTGGCGGAATGACCTTAATCAAGTAGTTGGGACATTATGCTAACCCTGTTCTCTCACCTCTGGATCTGAAATTCAACGAGCTTCATATGACACCTTCGTCTTTTAATAAATTTTATTGGTACAAAGGGAAAAAACAGATAGCAGCAATCATCGGAGCAGCCTTTTGCTGTGTATGTTCTTGCTGCGTACTTGTGCTGTTGTGTGTTTAGCTAATTTAGTTAAATGATAACTTATTTTATCACTTGTAAACAATTTTACAACACCAAGTTATAGTCCAGCAATTTTATTTTAAATTCACAAGCTTTCGGAGATTTTCTCCTTCCTCAGGCAAATGTTTGCCTGAGGAAGGAGAAAATCTCCGAAAGCTTGTGAATTTAAAATAAAATTGCTGGACTATAACTTGGTGTTGTAAAATTGTTTACAATTGTCAACCCCAGTCCATCACCGGCATCTCCACATCATTATTTTATCACATTATTGCTTCATTGTCAAACTCATTGTGATCTTGATTATCGTCATTGGCAGCCAAGTTCTTTTTATCTTGTCACAGCCACACAGTGTAAATCTCTGCCATTTCTGGATACAGCTCAAGTACATTAGATCAGGGCGGCAGTAGGGCAGCTACAAATGGCCTCAGCACCCTTCAATCAGGGAGGGAAAATTAGTCAGGGTTCTTGATATTCCGCAACCTATGCTGGGAAATGTACTTGTGATTGAAGACAGAATTGGGCTAGGTCATGATGCCCTCCACAGTCAAATAGCCTGCACATATTTTCTAGATTCACACATGAAGAATGGCCAGTTGGACAAGGTGCTGAAGAGTGACCGTTGCGCCAGTTGAATGGATCCCAGCAATCAGCAGCACCTTCAGGACAACAGTCCATTCTGTTTTTCACACTGCTTTTCTAACAGAAGAAAGTGATTCAAAAATAACATTTAAAAAAAATAACATTAATGAAGAGGGTGAAAGAAGAATGAAAAAGGCGTGTAAGATTAGGGGGAAATAATTTACAAACAACACATGAAAATGGAAGATGATAAATTTACAGAGGAATTGACAATTATTTTTTAGAACAGTGTCTACACTTCAAAAGCTCTTCACTGGCTGTGAAGCACTTTGGGGTGTGCTGAGGTAGTGAAAGGAACTCGATAAGTGCAAGTTCTTTTGTTTCTTTATCTTAGAACAGAAAGAAAAAGGAGAAAAATAAAAACAGAAGGAAAGTAAAGGTATCAATAGCATAGCAATTAAATGGAATAAATAATGGAAAGGGAAAGGAAAACTTACAGAATAAAGGAAGGCACAAGAAGAAACCAATAAAAAGATATTTTAACACTAAGTGGTGAGAATGTGAAACTTGCTGTCACATGGAGTGTGATAACATTGATACATTTAAGGGGATGCTTGATGCATGGTGGAGAAGGTAATAGAGGGATATGGAGGCAGGGTGGGAAAGGGTAATTAGAATTAGAAGAGGCTTGTGTGGAGTATAAACACCGGCACAAACCAGTTGTGTCAAATGGCCTGTTTCTGTGCTGTAGATTCTATGCAAAAAAGATTAGATGGCAACACAATCTGATAGTTTGTACCATTTTCTGCCAAAGGTGAAAGATCACAAATTAAACTCATGCAGCCGACACAGCTGGCATGAAAGACTCTGCTCTGTGACTGCAGTTAATAGGGCTTGGTCTGACATTATGGCATTAGAAGCTATGATTCATAGCAGTGTCATGCGCATACTTTGCAGGGCTGGTCACAGAGTGGATAATGTTCGATTGTCTTGCCTGTTGTGTATGGAAACACTTAAGATGATGTCATGCACAACCACCTTTACTGTAGTAAAACTTTGGCTTTATCTGAACTGTTGCAAACATTCTGCTGTCTCCCCAGTCCCCAATGAGGTGAAGTAACCACTTCGAGAGAAGTACTGCCTTCAATAAAAAAAAGGTTAGCAAATCTGCTTTTGTTTGCAGAGAGAGAAGAGGCATCTACCTCCATTGTTTGTAGGCAACATTTCATGGATTTACATCACCGTATTGCTTGCTTGGTAAAAAATGAAACTGGGGTTTCTGAATATTTTCTGTGAGGATGCTGTCCATTTAACAGTCCTACATGAGGCTGGTAGAAACTAAATGCAGTTTTACCATGAAAGTGCATTCCCACTAAATGCCATTTCACAGTATAAAATTAGCTACTGAAATCACACACGAATGGTCCATTAAAATGGTTCTAGATATGATGCTTAAATTTATTATCATCCATCTCCAAAGTAAACAATGACGTACTGTTATTCTACCAAATCAATGTGTGCCCTGACAATGACTATCAGATGCATTAATGTATAATCACTAATATAATGACCCCATTTTACAACTTATAACACTATGGCTATGAGGATTCAGAATCTGGATGAATTGTGCACTTCATTAAAAGAAAGGGTTTTGCTCCCCTGATGGCTCAATTTTTTTCAAACCCTGCTTGAAACTGACAGGCAAGCATACCAGAAAGGGCTTAGGTTTGATCACTGATCTGTGCTGAGTACAGCTGGAGTGATGATATGGAATTCCAGGTTGGGTTGTTGCCCTACTGGATTAATGATGTGGAGATGCCGGTGATGGACTGGGGTTGACAATTGTAAACAATTTTACAACACCAAGTTATAGTCCAGCAATTTTATTTTAAATTCACAAGCTTTCGGAGGCTTCCTCCTTCCTCAGGTAAACATTTACCTGAGGAAGGAGGAAGCCTCCGAAAGCTTGTGAATTTAAAATAAAATTGCTGGACTATAACTTGGTGTTGTAAAATTGTTTACTACTGGATTAAAGGAGGAACAAAATCAGCCAGGTTACTCACTCCTGATCACTATTCAGTGGCTCCTGCTGGATAGTGCATGTGTGTAGGTGTTGGGTGAAGATAGGACTGGGTTCAGCTCTCATGGTCCACACATTTGAATAGCTGCACAACTGTCTCGCTATTTTAATGTTTTTCATAAGATATATATTTAACTGCCAAAGTAACTCGAGCTGAAATTAGTTCTCATTTGAATCATCATCTTCCCAGCAGTTTATTTGCTTCTGAAAAATGATGTAGGAATGAGAAGTGGTCCATTAACTGCTTTGATTTTTCTCATTTGGGGCCATATTCTGTAACTACTCAGATCGTTTTTCATATCCCTCCTGCCTCTGGGATCAAATTCCTCTTGATATTTTGAACAAACAATGTCAGCATGAGCAAGCAGGATTCCCATTTTGTACTCGTGCCAGCTTTACCATTGAAAGTATCGGCAGCTGGACTCTCACCTTCCTGTCCATTTCTCTATGCTTCCTGAAATTAGGAACCTATCCTTTTGTTTGTGAATGTTTTAACTGAGGATGCATTCGCCGCACTAGAAGAAAGAAAGAACTTTCATTTATATAGCCCCTTTCATGACCTCAGGATGTCCCAAAGCACTTTACAACTAATGAAGTACTTTTTGAAGTGAAGTCACTGTTGTAATGTAGGAACCACATTTAATGCAGGAATTTGTGCACTAGGTGCAAATCAGGGAATCTAACCCTACATTAACATTACCAGCTTGCTACTGGCATCAGCCCTGACTCTGGTAGCAGTGCTGTAATCTAAATGAGATGGAATACAAACTCAGTGGGTGCCTTTTTTGCCACATTGCTGGAGCACAACACTGCTGGCAGCAAATGGAAATGGACTGCCATTTCATCTGAACTCTTAGCCCAGTCCATACAAGCTAGCAAGGCAACTTGTACTCTGCTGGTCTGTACAGACTTAGGAACATAGGAACAAGAGTAAGCCATTTAGCCCTCGAGCCTGTTCCACCATTCAATCAGATCATGGCTGATCTGTGACCTAACTCCATATACCCGCCTTAGCCCCATATCCCTTAATACCTTTGGTAAACAAAAATTTATCAATCTCAGATTTAAAATTAACAATTGATCTAGTATCAACTGCCATTTGTGGAAGAGAGTTCCAAACTTCTACCACCCTTGGCATGTAGAAATGTTTTCAACTTCACTCCTGAAAGTCCTGGCTCTAATTTTTAGGCTATGTCCCCTAATCCGAGATTCCCCAACCAGCGGAAATAGTTTCTCTCTATCTACCCTATCAGTTCCCCTTAATATCTTGAAAACTTCGAACAAATCACCTCTTAGCCTTCTAAGTTCTAGGGAATACAACCCTAGTTTGTGTAATCTCTCCTCGCAATTTAACCCTTGGAGTCCAGATATCATTCTAGTAAATCTACGCTGCATTCCGTCCAAGGCCAATATATCCTTCCTAAGGTGCGGTGCCCAGAACTGAACACAGTACTCCAGGTGTGGTATAACCAGGGCTTTGTATAGCTGTAGCATGACTTCTACCACCTTATATTCCAGTCCTGTAGATATAAAAGCCACCATTCCATTAGCCTTTTTGATTATTTTCTGTACCTCTTTGGACCTCCACTGTTTCGAGCTTTTCACCATTTAAAAGTACACTGATCTATCCTTTTTAGGTCCAAAGTGGATGACCTCACACTTGCCTACAGTGAAATCCATTTGACACAGTCTTGCCAATTCACTTAATCTATTAATATCTCTCTGTAATTTTATGCTTCCATCTACACTGCTTACAATGCTGCCTATTTTTGTGTCATCGGCAAACTTGAATGTGTGGCTCTCTATCCTTTCATCTTATTCGTTAATAAATACAGTGAATAATTAAGGCCCCAATGCAGATCCCTGTGGAACACCACTAGTCACATCCTGCCAATTTGAGTACCTGCCCATTATCCCTACTCTCTGCCTCCTGCTGCTCAGCCAATTTCCTTACCAGGTCAATAATTTGCCCTCAATTCCATGAGCTTTAACTTTAGCTAACAGACTGATATGAGGGACTTTATCGAATGCCTTCTGGATGTCCATATAAACAATATCCATAAATATTCCCCTGTCACTACTTTAGTCACCTCTTCAAAAAATTCAATCAGGTTCGTCAGACATGACCTACCCATTACAAATCCATGGCCTCTCTCTAATCAGCTGAAAATTTTTAAGGTGTTCAGTCACTCTATCCTTAGTTATAGACTCTAGTAATTTCCCCACAACAGATGTTAGGCTAACTGGTCTATAATTCCCTCGTTTCCCTCTCTCACCTTTCTTAAATAACAGAGTGACATGTGCAATTTTCCAATCTAAAGGAACGGATCCTGAATTGAGAGAACTTTGGAAGATTATAGTTAGGGCATCTGCAATGTTCTCACCTACTTCTTTAAAACCCTGGGATGGAAACCATCTGGTCCTGGGGATTTGTCACTCTTTAGTGCTATTATTTTCTTCATTACTGTTAATTTGCTGACGTTAATTATGGTGCATCTCCGTGCCTGATTCAAAATTAGTTTCCTTGGGATGTCCGGCATGCTATTCTCTTCCTCTACTGTAAATACTGATGCAAAGTAATTATTTAACATGTCTGCCATTTCCTTATTTTCATTTAGAGTATCACCATTATCAGTTTTTAAGGGGCCCACATTACTCTTGACCACCTTCTTTTTCCTAATATAATTGTAATCATTTTTTGTGTTGATTTTTGATATCCCTTGCAACTTTCGCCAGCCAGCAGGAAAAGTCTGCGGCAGGAAAATTAAAGTTGCAATCTTGACTTCTTTGTTTCAACGCGTGCCTTTGTGTCTTCGATCTTGATCTTCCCTGCTCCTTAGTTTCTTTAAAATAAGCCCTGAAGAGTTGTTCTCACAAATATGTAGTAAAATACAAAGACTCACAGAGGAAACTTAAAACTTTCCAGGATGACCTTTTGTTACAGTGAAGTACATTAGAATGCTTTGGCTTGGGTTAATGCAACGGATGTTATCCTTGGACTTGTTGGACTTTTCATAATTACCATCATCACATTGTCTGACGAATATGTATGAAACATTAAATATCAAGGCTGTGATAATATGGGAAGAGTCATGATGAGGTAAAGCATTCCTACTGGAACAAACAGACTCCAAACGTAAAATTATTCTTGAAATGAAAAATGGTAGAAGGCTTGTTTTTCACTGAAATGAAATTGCGGGTTTGCATGGCTTTGAAATGTGTTATTTATCAGAATTATTTTGTTGGCATATCATTCATTTTGGAGAAAAACAGGGATTCTACCATTTTTCACTAAAAGAGAAATTTCACCCTTGAATAATTCAGTTCAGTGGTCCCGTTAAAATGATCTGAATCAGAATCACTTCGGACTTTGCAATTTGTGTCAAGTATTTGTGTTATAATTTAGAAGGATTAACCATAACGTCTGTAAGTATTGTTAACATACAATAACTGTGGAGGTAGTTTTCAACATTGGCGGGGGGGGGGGGGCGCTGAAACCTGGCGGTAGCAGAAAGATTGGCCATTTTACTTCTTACCTGACGTTTCTTTCCACAATGTAAAGGGAGATCGGGGAGGGGGGGTAATTATGGGCGGTCAATCCACTACTGCCAGGTTTCAGCCCCCATCGATGTTGAAATTACCCCCCATATCTTTAATTTGACTGGATTGTTTCTCATAAAACATGATGGATAGATTGTAGTTGTAAAATAGCACCAGCTGGGGTCACTAGAAACCTGTGCTTCTCTGGAATTCCACCAATGTCTGAGTGTCAGAAATTGTTAAGCGGACTTGTAGGTGGAGCAAATAAATGTAAATGTAAATTTCTTTTTTTTTGTGTATCCTTAGTAACAATTGACAAAGGATGCTTGAGACCCAATGTATCTGACAACAGATTCATGAAACCCTGAGGGTTGTTAGTTTTAAAGTAAACATTATAGTTGCAAGATCCATTTTAAGTGTCTCTCTTCCGAGCTTTCCCAGTGGTAAATGTACTGCCAACGCTCAACCTATCCAATCACTACAGAGCAGCAACCAACAAAGGAAATAGAATGCTGAATTAAATAGATAAAATGATAGAGTACAAGTTGAAGGACACTATGCTCAAACTGCATAGTGCTCTGGTCAGACCACACCTTGAATATAATGCCCAGTTCTGGTCACTGAGACATATCAAGCCCTGGACTTGTGAATGTCATGAGATTGATCACTAACATCAGAGGATTGAGATATGAGGAGGAAAAATTTGGACTTTTCATCCTTGAAAGGAGGTGACTGAGAAGTGATGTTTTGGAGCATACAAGGTGGTAAACAGTAAAGAAAAAGTAAATCTAGAAAACTACTTCTAATTAAACCGTGACAGTAGGACAAGTGGCACAAACTAGTAAAAAGCAAATTTAGAACTGATGTCAGGCAGATCTTCCTCACACAAAGAATGATCAACATGTGGAATGAACTTCCGGGTGAGACAGTGGGCGCAAAAAATGTTGGAAACATTTAATAAACAGTTGGATGCAGTGATGGAACTGTGGAGTCTTTCTGGATGGATGAATTAAGATGGACCAAATTGTTGTGGTCATCTTCAGTATTTATTTTGTGATCCCATTTACTAAACTAGAAAATATAATTGGTCCCTGCCGCTTCAGGTCCCTATGATAACAGAAGGAAGTGAGCGACCTCAGTGTTTGGGATGAAATTGCACTATGTGAAATTAGTAACAAACACTAAAACAGATTTGTTAAATAGCAGACAAAGGAATGTCTCGAGTGCATTAATTATTAATAACTTGGTGAAATTTCAAACTACTGACTCGAGGACTGTTAGCTGAAATTATTTCATTTTTTAAATAAATATGGATTCCTATACTGATTCATTTGCCCTTTCTCAAAAAGATTGTATTTTTTGTTTGGATACAAGTTATATTCCTAATTAAAATGTTACTGGAGATTTCCACAGTACAGATGCAGAGAGATCAACAATCCAATCTTTGTAGCATACAGTGGCTGTGTTTACATTGGTTCCTAACATGGCTCGAACAGGCATACTATTTGGACTAGTCTAAGGTCAGCAGCATTTACAATACTCAAAGGCTTGATATTTTAAGTTAAATTACGCATACTGGCAAGGTAGCAAGACAGTAACATCAGGTCACCTCACTGCTATTTATTATTACGTGCTACGGCTCTCTGCAATGTGAGATGAGACCAGTGCTGATACCGAGCAGAGTGTATGTTCAATTCACTCTAGCACCAACCTGACAGCACTGGTGAGGTAAATCAGTGCATAGAATTGTTACACACTCCAGCAAAAAGGAACCGATCGATCTTAAATGTCCTATTGGAGTTGAGTCATTATTAAGCGAACATCACTGTATATGTGTGCGTGCGAGCATGCACCCTCTGTGTGTGTATGTGTGTGTGTGCCCACATGTGAGAGGGGTGGGAGGGAAGCATCACATCCAAACGTATCCAGTCCTCTAGCACTGGACATTGGACTGTAATCAGGAGCACGACCCCTAGTTGATTGCAGTGCCCCACTGTTGCTGTGGCTTTGATAAGCTGACTTGGTGGAGTCCAAGAATCAAGTCTTAATGGTCCGGGCCACACAATGATTTTACCCACTGAGCCACTCGGGTAGCTGAGACATATTTTTGGGATGAGTTAGGGAAAGCTTTATTCATTCATTCAAAGCCATTCGAAACTTGACCCTGGAGTGCTTGATGCTGACACTGCATGTGCAAAATGGCAAAATGTCACCTTGCCCAGTGTGAACATATCTTACCTTGATGAGCTCAAAACTACAAAATAACTAAAAACTATATCTATATTTCCATAACACTTCCACGGTCTATTGGCAAATAGAAAATCTGTCGCTTGCAACCTTCTACCCAGTAACCTTAAAGATGTCATCTGTACGATAATTGTACAAGGTATGATTGCCATTACTAGTCTAATGACTCTGTGTATACATGAGTTTCCATAGGTTATTGAGAATCTATCGTATTGTCACATGTTGGTATATATATATAATCTGGAAGCATGAGCTTAAATTGGCTGAAGGAGCTTTTTTATTCAAACCTATCTTGTGATCTACCCATGTGACCACTTACAGGGAATTTGTTTTCTTTAAACTCAGCTACTCTCATAACTGTGTTTTAATAGGTATTAGTCTGGCACCAAGCTTTGGCGGGATCATGTCAAAGAAATGTTTTTAAACCATCCTTGTATTAGCCTTAAAGGGGCTTTTATCTTGCCTAAATGAAAGTGATAAAACCAAAAGCTGTGTTTGTAAATATAAATGTTCTTCCATAAGTGTTCTCACACAAAAATTAAAGAGTGCATTTTCTCAGGCACTGAATCGTTCTCTACGCAGAAGCTTTTAATTCCTATACACCGCTACTCAGGACACAGCCTGGCCCCTCCTCCATTTCATTGTCAAGTTTTGGACATGGTTCAGTAAAATAAGTTTGTTAAGACATAAAACCAGGCTGGTATCAGTACAGCAGGCCATATGGCCAAGCCTGAGCCACCCAAACAAAATTATACCAGCTCCTGTTTTAGCAGGTTCCACTATTCATACAATGGAGCAAGACTTAAGTCAATAAGTCAAATACAACATCTAAAGTCAAACATGTGGCATATTTTGTAGGCTACTCCAATAGTTCAGTAGTAAATTAATTCACATTTTGTGAAACCTAGTCATTGCAACCACAAAGGTCCTACTTTTAAAAGCTACAATTAGCCACATTAAAATATATAATGGGGGTAAATTTCTGTAAACTGGGATTCCACCAAAGTTACGTTGGTGGAGCGGGAGCAGTTCTGAGGAAATTCACCCCTCCCCCACCCCAGTGTTACACTTTCTAAACATTTGCATAAGTTTAAAAATTGAACAGGATGTTCAAGGGACCTGTGAACACTTCTTTAACCATGTTTCACACTGGAATTATACTCCATGTAATGTCAAACGCAAGCTACATGAGAGCTTCCCCTCCAGCGGGTCACTCACCACTTCTCTCAAGAATCAGATCAGGACTAGCATCAAGAGTTATACTAGAGCTTTAGGCCGGGAATTCCCTCGGGGCTACTTCCGCTCCACGTACCGTAAATTTGGTGGAAGTTCAACAGAAATCCCATTTCCACGGATCGGGAGATGCCCCAAGGAAATTCCCAGCTTTAATGTTGCTGGGATGCAGTGTAAACGAACTGTGTAACATTTACTTTAATTGTAGTCCGGCAGTATTGTAACAACTGCCACATCCAGTCATGAATGGTGGTGGACAATTAAACGACTAACAGGAGGAGGAGGCTCCGTGAACACCCCCATCCTCAATGATGGCAGAATCCAGCACGCGAGTGCAAAAGACAAGGCTGAAGCGTTTGCAACTATCTTCAGCCAGAAGTGTCGAGTGGATGATCCATCTCGGCCTCCTCCCGATATCCCCACCATCACAGAAGCCAGTTTTCAGCCAATTCGATTCACTCCACGTGATATCAAGAAACGGCTGAGTGCACTGGATACAGCAAAGGCTATGGGCCCCAACAACATCCCAGTTGTAGTGCTGAAGACTTGTGCTCCAGAACTAGCCGCACCTCTAGCCAAACTCTTCCAGTACAGCTACAACACTGGCACCTACCCGACAATGTGGAAAATTGTCCAGGTATGTCCTGTCCACAAAAAGCAGAACAAATCCAATCCGGCCCCATCAGTCTACTCTCAATCATCAGCAAAGTGATGGAAGGTGTTGTCGACAGTGCTATCAAGTGGTACTTACTCACCAATAACCTGCTCACCGATGCTCAGTTTGGGTTCCACCAGAACTACTGGGCTCCAGACCTCATTACAGCCTTGGTCCAAACATGGACAAAAGAGCTAAATTTCAGAGGTGAGGTAAGAGTGACTGCCCTTGACATTAAGGCAGCATTTGACTGAGTGTGGCACCAAGGAGCCCTAGTAAAATTGAAGTCAATGGGAATCAGGGGGAAAACTCTCCAGTGGCTGGAGTCATACCTAGCACAAAGGAAGATGGTGGTGGTTGTTGGAGACCAATCACCTCAGCCCCAGGACATTGATGCAGGAGTTCAGTGTCAAATTTTGTTTGATAATGTTCCTGTGAAGTGCCTTGGGACGTTTTACTGTGTTAAAGGCGCTATATAAATGCGAGTTGTTGTTGTTGCTGCCAATTCAACAACAACCACCCAATGGATACCGCAGATCAGGGGGTAACCCGTACTCAGGGTGGGGATCTTCGCCTGACAGGGCTGCATATGGGAAGTTTGGGCGTGCACTGTGCATGATTTTCTAATTCAAATTTCTTGGAAGAGTTGCCGCAAGAGAGGCTCCCCACCAGGACCAGAAAGTCAGATAATTACTCCTGACAGGTTTGTGGGAGGTTTGACTCAAGGTACAATGATGAGCTGCTCTGAATTGTGAGCATTTCACTTTTTGGAGTTAGCAATTTTTGAAAGTAGCAAAGACCATGGGGGGAGTTTTAACCCCCAAGAACGAGTGGGTTGGGGGCAGGTGGGCAGTTAAAATATTTGATTTTTGGAGTGCAGCCACAATCATAGAAAGGTTACAGCACGGAAGGAAGCAATTTGGCCCATCAAGTCCATGCTGGCTCCATGCAAGAGCAATCCAGCTAATCCCACTCCCCCACCCTATCCCCATAGTCCTGCAATTTTTTTTTCCTTTCAAGTACTTATCCAGTTCCCTTTTGAAGGCCATGATTGAATCTGCCTCCACCAGCCCCCCAGCAATGCATTCCAAATCCAAACCACTCACTGTGTAAAAAAGTTTTTCCTCATCTCACCTTTGGCTCTTTTGCCACTCACCTTAAATCTATGTCCTCTGGTTCTTGACCCTTCCGCCAATGGGAACAGTTTCTGTCTATCTACTCTGTCTAGACCCTTCATGATTTTGAATACCTCTATCAAATCTCTTTGCAACTTTCTCTGTTCCAAGGAGAACAACCCCAGCTTCTCCAGTCTATCCATGTAACTAAAGTCTCTCATCCCTGGAATCATTCTAGTAAATCTCTTCTGCACCCTCTCTAAGGACTTTACATCTTTCCTAAAGTGCGGTGCCCAGAACTAGACACAATACTCCAGCTGTGGCTGAACCATTGTTTTATAAAGGTTCATCATGACTTCCTTGCTTTTGTACTCTATGCCTCTATTTATAAAGCCCAGCATCCTGTATGCTTTTTTAACCGCTTTCTCACCCTGCCCTGCCAACTTTAACGATTTGTGTACAGATACCCACAGATCTCTCTGTTCCTGTATCCCTTTTAGAGTTGTGCCCTCTAGTTTATATTGCCTCTCCTCGCTCTTCCTGCCGAAATGTATCACCTCTCGTTTTTCTGCGTTAAATTTCATCTGCCACGTGTCCGTTCATGCCACCAGCCTGTCTATATCCTCTTGAAGTCTATCACTATCCTCCTCACTGTTCACTACACTTCCAAGTTTTGTGTCATGTGCAAATTTTAAAATTGTGCCCTGTTCACCCAAGTCCAAGTCATTAATATACATCAAAAAAAGCAGTGGTCCTAGTACCGATCCCGGGGAACACCACTGTATACCTCCCTCCAGTCTGAAAAACAACCGTTCACCACAACTCTCTGTTTCCTGTCACTTAGCCAATTCTGTATCCATGCTGCCACTGCCCCTTTTATTCCATGGGCCGCAATCTTGATGACAAGCCTATTATGCGGCACTTTATCAAACGCCTTTTGAAAGTCCATATCCACCACTTCAACTGCATTGGCCTCATCTATCCTCTCTGTTACCTCATCAAAAAACTCAATCGAGTTAGTTAAACATGATTTGCCTTTAACAAATCAATGCTGGCTTTCCCGAATCAATCCACACTTATCCAAGTGACTGGTAATTCTGTCCCGGATTATTGTTTCTAAAAGTTTCCCCACCACTGCGGGAGGAGGTATTGGCGGTTTTAGCAGGCCTAAAAATGGATAAATCCCCAGGTCCGGACGAAATGTATCCCAGGCTACTGTGTGAGGCAAAGGAGGAGATTGCGGGGGCTCTAACACATATATTCAGAACCTCTCTGGCCACAGGGGATGTGCCAGAGGACTGGAGAACCGCTAATGTAGTACCATTATTCAAGAAGGGGAGTAGGGAAAAACCGGGGAACTACAGGCCAGTGAGCCTAACATCAGTGGTAGGAAAATTATTGGAAAAAATTCTGAAGGACAAAATTAGTCTCCACTTGGAGAAGCAAGGATTAATCAGGGATAGTCAACATGGCTTTGTCAAGGGAAGATCATGTCTGACTAATTTGATTGAATTTTTTGAGGGGGTGACTAGGCACGTGGATGAGGGTAACACAGTGGATGTGGTATACATGGATTTCAGTAAGGCCTTCGATAAAGTCCCGCACAGGAGACTGGTCAAGAAGGTACGAGCCCATGGAGTCCAGGGTGCCTTGGCACTTTGGATACAAAACTGGCTTAGTGGCAGAAGGCAGAGGGTGATGGTCGAAGGTTGTTTTTGTGACTGGAAGCCTGTGGCCAGTGGGGTACCACAGGGATCTGTGCTGGGGCCCTTGCTGTTTGTGGTCTACATTAACGACTTGGATATGAATGTAAAAGGTATGATCAGTAAGTTCGCTGATGATACAAAAATTGGTAGGGTGGTAAATAGCGAGGAGGATAGTCTCAGTCTGCAGGACGATATAGATGGGTTGGTCAGATGGGCGGAACAGTGGCAAATGGAATTTAACCCGGAAAAGTGCGAGGTGATGCACTTTGGAGGGACTAACAAGGCAAGGGAATACACAATGAATGGGAAGACCCTAGGCAAGACAGAGGGTCAGAGGGATCTTGGTGTGCAAGTTCACAGATCCCTGAAGGCGGCGGAACAGGTAGATAAGGTGGTAAAGAAGGCATATGGGATACTTGCCTTTATTAGCCGAGGCATAGAATATAAGAGCAAGGAGTTTATGATGGAGCTGTATAAAGCACTGGTTAGGCCACAGCTGGAGTACTGTGTGCAGTTCTGGTCGCCGCACTACAGGAAGGATGTGATCGCTTTGGAGAGGGTGCAGAGGAGATTCACCAGGATGTTACCAGGGCTGGAGCGCTTCAGCTATGAAGAGAGACTGGGGGACATGATTGAGGTGTACAAAATTATGAGGGGCACAGATAGGATGGATACTAAGGAGCTTTTTCCCTTCGTTGAGGGTTCTATAACAAGGGGGCATAGATTCAAGGTAAAAGGCGGGAGGTTTAGAGGGGATTTGAGAAAGAACTTTTTCACCCAGAGGGTGGTTGGAGTCTGGAACTCACTGCCTGAGAGGGTTGTGGAGGCAGGAACCCTCACAACATTCAAGAAGCATTTGGATGAGCACTTGAAATGCCATAGCATACAAGGCTACGGACCAAATGCTGGAATATGGGATTAGATTAGATTGGGCTTGATGGCCGGCGCGGACACGATGGGCCGAAGGGCCTCTATCCATGCTGTATAACTCTATGACTCTATGACACTGAGGTTAAACTGATTGGCTTATAGTTGCTGGATTTATCCTTACACCCTTTTTTGAACAAGGATGTAACATTTGCAATTCTCCAGTCCTCTGGCACCACCCCATCCTAGGATGATTGGAAGATTTTGGACAGTACCTCCGCAATTTCCACCCTTACTTCCCTCAGCAACCAAGAGTGCATCCCATCTGGACCGGGTGATTTGTTCACTTTAAGTACAGCAAGCCTTTCTAGTACCTCTCCTTTATCAATTTTTAGCCCATCCAGTATCTCAACTATATCTTCCTTCACTGAGACTCTGGTAGCATCTTCTTCCTTGGTAAAGGCAGATGCAATGTATTCATTTAGTCCCTCAGCCATGCCCTCTGCCTCCATGAGTCAATCTTTTTGGTCCCTATTCGGCCCCACCCCTCCTCTTACTACCCATTTACTGTTTACATGCCTATAGAAGATTTTTGGATTTTCTTTTATGTTGGCCGTCAGTCTAGTCTCATACTCTCTCTTTGCCCCTCTTTTTTCCTTTTTCACTTCCCCTCTGAACTTTCTATATTCTGCCTGGTTCTCACTTGTATTATCAACCTGACATCTGTCATACGCCCTTTTTTTCTACTTCGTCTTACTCTCTATCTCTTTTGTCATTCAGGGAGCTCTGGCTTTAGTTGCCCTACCTTTCTCCCTCGTGGGACTGTACCTAGATCGTACCTGAACCAACTCCTCTTTAAAGGCTGCCTATTGTTCAATTACAGTTTTGCCTGCCATTCTTTGATTCCAATTTACTCAGGCCAGATCTAGTCTCATCCCACTGAAATTGACCCTCCTCCAATTGAGTATTTTTACTTTAGAGTGGCCCATGTCCTTTTCCACAGCTATTCTAAACCTTATGATATTATGATCGCTGTTCCCTAAATGTTCCCCCACTGACACTTGCTCTACTTGGCCCATCTCATTCCCCAGAAGCAAATCCAGCAATGACTCCTTCCTCATTGGGCTGGAAACGTGCTGGTCAAGAAAGTTCTCCTCAACACACTTCAAAAATTCCTCCCCCTCTTTGCCACTTGTATTATTACTATCCCACTCTATATTAGGATAGTTGAAGTCCCCCGTTATCACTACTCTATTGGCTCAATTTTCAAACTGATAAACGGGTGGGTTGGATGCGGGGGGGGGGGGCATTGAAAATTGCCACCATTTCAGACCCACCGCCAACCCGCCCATTTCTGTTTGTCACCGGGGCGGGAAGAGAAGCGGGCGACCAACCCACTACCAGCAGGCGGGTCAGGCCTTAAATTCCTTTCAAGGAGGCTTTGGGCCTCCATTTTTCTAGACTTCCCAATATCAACCCCGGGGGCTGGGATTCCCGGGCCTTCTGTTTTACGCCTCATGGAAGGAGGCGAGAAGACCCGAGACTAACAGATAGGTGCCTAGAAAGGCACAGCTTGTGGGCCCAGAGGGGCAGGAGTGCTTCCCCCAGGCCCAACAAGCCTACCTGTACCGACCCCCTATCCTCCTCCCGACTCCTGACCGCGATTCTACCCCCCACTCCGATCCTCCAATCCCCGACCCCGATCCTCCCCCCCAACTCCGATCCTCCCCCCGACCCCAATCCTCCCCCCCACTCCAATCCTTGCACCCCAGACCTCCGAGCCTCTCCACCCCCCACTCCGATCCTCTGACCGCCGACCCCCGATCATCCGCCTCAATGATCTTTCCTTCCCTACCTTTCCTGAACACTTGTATCCAGGAATATTTAGTACCCAATCCTGCCCTTTTTCGAGCCAGGTCTCTGTTATCGCCATGACATCGTATTCCTATGTGGCGATTTGCCCCTGCAGCTCACCAACATTGTTTACCACGCTTCATGCGTTTACACACATGCACTGCAAACCAGTCTTAGACTTTCTTGTACTCTCTCTTAGTCTGATCCCACCTAATACCGTACTATTTCTTATTCTAGTGCTATTTTTCTCCTCCAATGCTTTGTGCACCTTGTTTCTCCTTTCCAATGCTACATCCTGGTGCCCACCCCCCTGCCAAATTAGTTTAAACCCTCCCCCACAGCACTAGCAAACCTCCCCGTGAGGACATTGGTCCCAGGTCTGGTGAGGTGCAACCCCTCCGGCCTGTACAGGTCCCATCTTCCTCAGAACTAGTCCCAGTGCCCCAGAAATCTAAAGCCCTCCCTCCTGCACCATCTCTCCAGCCATGCATTTGTCTGCTCGATCCTCCTATTTCTGTACTCGCTAACGCATGGCACTAGGAGTAATCTGGAGATTACTACCTTTGACGTCCTGCTTTTTAATCTCTTTCCTAACTCCCTAAATTCTGCCTCATCCCTCCTTCTACCTACGTCATTGGTACTGATATGGACCACGACCTCTGGCTATTCACCCCCCTCCAGAACGTTCTGCAGCCGCTCAGTGACATCCTTGACCCTGGCACCAGGGAGGCAACATACCATCCTGGCCGCAGAAACACCTGTCTGCTCCCCTAACAATTGAATCCCCTATCACTATTGCTCCCCTGACCTTTCTCCTCCCCCCTGTACAGCTGAGCCACCCATGGTGCTCTGGTCTTGGCTCTGGCTGCACTCCCCAGAGGAACCCTCTCCCTCACCAGTATTCAGAACTGAATATTGGTTAGGGAGTGAGATGCCCTCAGGGGACTCCTGCACTACCTGCCTGGTCCACCTTGTCTGTCTGGCGGTCACCCAGTCCCTCTCTGCCTGCACTCTCTTAAGCTGCGAGGTGACCACCTACTGAAACGTGCCATCCAGGTAGCTCTCAGCCTCGTGGATGCACTGCAGTGACGCCTCAGGCTCCAAAACCCGGAGCTCAAGCTCCTCCAGCTGACGACACCTCCTGCACCTGTAGTTGTCCGGGACACGGGAAACGTCCTGGAGTTCCCACATGGCACAGGCCGTGCATTCGACGGGTCTGAGCTGCCAGGACAATCCAGCTCCAACATGCCCACTTCCGGGTTTAACAGAGGCACGATTAACCTACTCGCCGCAGTCGGGACCTTAATTAGTTCAGGCGGTTCATTTATAGCACCAAACAACGTCCTTGTGAGACGTTAAGTAGGTTTTCTTTCATTAAATTTGACTTAACTTTAAATTTAATACCTCTAGCACGGGTTTCCCAGGGCTTGTGAATCTTGCTAGTAAAAAGCAGGTGAGCAGGGCCGGACCATGAGGTAAGTGCATTTATTGCACGGTTTGTGCGCCAGGAGGAACAGGATTGTTTTCTCCACGCCCAACAAGCTTACCTGCCACGCTCCGACCTCAGCAATGGGTCAACCCCCCCTCCCGTGATGGTCGAGACCTCCCCCGATGGCAGCGTTCTAACTCCCACAATGGCCGATTTCTCACCTCCCTGATGGCCGATGTTTTACTCCCCTCCCCTCCTATCGTCCCCTCCACCTTCCAACCCCCAAAGATCCCAATCTCTCTCCTACAGCACCCCCCCCCCCCCCGCCTCAACCCCAGCCCCATCCAACCCCAAGGACACTGATCTCTCCCAGCTGCTTTCCCACCTGACACAAAGCCAGCCTATCAATCTGGCCGGATGCTGGGCATGAAACCCGGAACTAAAATTTTTATCATTCAATTGAGTTGTGACCGCAGATTCTGACCCACCAACTTCACTTCCGGGTTTTGCGTCTGGTAAATTACCCCCGCCCCCCACCACCCCGCTCTCTTCCCGGCTCCAAGTCAAAATCCAGGCCCATAAAACATACATTCAGATCACCCCTCTTCTCTTTAATTCCCTGGTACAATGCCAGCTACGGTTGGCACCTTTTATCAAATTCAAAGTTGAACCAGAGGCAGGATAGGAGTGGGAAAGAATTATGACCGTTGCTTGAGTTCTGATGCATTCTGCTGATGAGAATGAATTGAAAATGACTTTAAAAAATGAAGGCTCCACATCATAAGACACAACGTAAATAGAAAGATACATTTCTATCCAAAAAATAAACTTCAAAGTGTACAATTTACTTGTAGATCTCCTCATTGAACAGAAGACTGAGAGACGTAACGGGTTCCACAGTCTTGACATCCTGGGAAAGAGTGAGTTAGAAAGGAAGAAATGTCTCAGAGCACTTCATATACGATGAGTCACTTTACAGTGCAGTAACTGTTGTTAGGTAAGCAAACGTAGCAGCCATTTTGCTCAGCAAAGTACCATAAATAACAATGAGATGTATGACCAGTTATTCTGCTTCTTTTTTATGAGTTGGAGATAGTGATTAGTTCCGATTTCAACACAGTAAGGATGCAGAGAGGAGGAAGTGTATATTTGGTATTTCAAAGGAACAAGAGGGGATAGTTCAAAGGAATAATGATGATAATAGTATCAATAAAAGAGAGAAAGATATAGCTTGTGATGGAGATAGATGTTTGGACCTGGAGGTGAAAAGAGTTAAATTAATTGGGCACAACCATTTATGAATGCTAATGAGAGAAACTTCCCTTACTAACTCAGACCAAAACTAAATGTTAGGGAAAGAATGATATGTTGGTACAGGAAGTCTTATAACATGACAACACATTCATAGTTAAGATTAGGTAACTAAATCAGCAAAACTACATGACTAATATTGCATAGACTGCACTAATAAAAGAATTTGCTAAGTTTTCAGTACAAACTCATTTTCCTACCAGTACGTGATTTGTGGGAGGCAGTCGGTGACTCTAAAAGCAGCATATGGAGTTGTGAGTATTGACAATCTAAGAGTACTATTAAACTTCCAAATCATTGAGAAGTCTTGAGAAATAAAATGTTGTAACTATTTCCTCTGGTGGAGGAATCCAGAATAAGGGGGCATAATCTTAAAGTTAGAGCCAGGCCAGTTAGGAGTGAAATTAGGAAGAACTTTTTGACACAATGGGTAATGGAAATCTGGAATTCTCTTCCCCCAAAAGGCTGTGGATGCTGGGTCAATTGAAATTTTCAAGACTGAGATTAATAGATTTTAGTGAGGTATGGAGCAAAGCTCTGTAAATGGAGTTGAGGTACAGATGAGCCATGATCTGATAGAATAGTGGAACAGGCACCAGGTGTTGAATGACCTGCTCCTGTTCCTATGTTCTTATGTATTAGTAGTGTGTTTTGTGTAAATTGTTTGTCACATCAATGTTTCCCAGTATACAGTTATGAGGTGACCGTCATTGTCCCACTCCCTTCTCCATTTTGACCCTTTCTCTCCTGAAGGCACTGGCCCCAATTTTGGGGGCCTCCATTGGAGGGGAAGGGAAAATAGAGCACTAACGCCCCAGAATTGGAGAGCTGAGATTACCACCCTGATCTCACTTCTGATCCACCCCACCCATCAGTATTTTCAATGGGGCCTTCACATGAGTGGTCCAGGTGCCAGCCTGCTTCAGGCAGGAGGCTACTTGTAAAACGTAAATCGGGATGCAATGACACACATTGGGCTCTGATGCAAATTTGAGCTACCAATGGGCAGACCTTGCACCACGCACCCTCTTCCCATTGGTACACACACATTGAGCAGTCTAAAAGGTACTAAAGCTAAGAGCTTGAAGTCCATGAAAAGATTAAACAAGTAATTTGCCACATTAAAATATTATCCTAGGACAACTAGTCAATATAGGTGCATTAAATGGTCAGCCATCCCTTAAAAGTCATTGATAATTTTGATTTTTCACAATTTTGAAAGGAACGTGAAGTCAGAGGACAGGATAATCCAATCTGCTCCCATTAGTTTGTATGCTCAGTTCTCCCACTCACTCCATGTCACTGAGATCCTCCTATCCATTCTCCAAAGGATCCCCCTTCACCTTTCCATTCACTCAGTGTCTTGGATTCTCATCCTGCATTGTGTCACTGAAATCCTGCACCCTCCATACACCTTATCCTCCCCTCCAAGACTGAAATTTCCTGAGATCTCAACTCACAGATCCCCACCCCCCCCCTCCATGTATTCGAAATTCCTCATGACCTCCTATAGAATTTATGGAGTGACAAGAAGGAGGAGCTGAGTGAACACTGAATGTAGGAAAAAGATCTGATGTTGCCATTGAGTGACTGGGATGGGGGTGGGGGGGTCTTAAGTAGGCACTGAATAAGTGAGCAGGATGGTTTGAAATGATCATAAAATAGGCAAGAATGGGGCTACATTTGGAGCAGGGATGGAGTTGGAGATGTCAGGATAGCAGGTCATTCTGAATTGAAGCAGAAATTGTCAAAGTTACTCTTTAGGAGTGTATGATAACATTTTTATGCATACAACGTATGGATCCCATACTAGTATGCATAGTCCAGGAGAGTATGACCTAGATTATTTATTTATTGAATGTCAATAGTCTCACCACAGACTTTTCTATTGCTTCCCCTTTGTGTCAGCGGTTTACAGAGAGCACAGTTGCTGATATTACATGTAATAACACTCAGCCTATGTTGAGTTCTAGCTGGAAGCAGTGTATGGACTAACATATTTAATGACCTTCAGTTGTGCCTCAAATTGCTTTCCCAGCATACAGTTTTCATAAAATGGGAGATAGAGTTAAGGTAATAATTTATGGCCTGTGGTTTGTTTTAACCTCTTTATATTAAAAAACCCATAAAATCTGTTGTGAGATGTTTATTACCAGCCTTTTGATCTAAATTTTAAACAAATGTTCATTGTGACTGCTCTGCTGTCCATTAAACCGCATAGTTTCTCAAATAAGGCCTTCATGTCAGCTGATTGAAGAGAGCATTATTACAGCTTGTCAAGTGTCTAAATGGTCAATGCTGTTTAAGTTGGTTCCTGTCAAAACATAATGGGGTGAATCAACAATCCCACACTCCCAATATATAATAGAGTGAATCCGTGATCTCATGGGGAAGCTGCACTCACAGAGTTAGGGCTATAGTATTGCAGCCCTAATTCTCCAACCCACTGGAAGTGCAGGATGCAGAATCACCCCAAGGCGCACTATTGATGTTCTAGCACCAGATTTCATTAGAATATTTAGTAAATACAATGTTATGGTTTGGTTAATACAATGTCATATCTTGTGACGGGCTCCCCTGATGGCTGAGTTGGTAATTGCAGTGCCCAACATGAAACTGAGACCGACAAACCAAGAAAGTACTGGGATCTGATATCTCTATGTGCTGAGTTAGCTGATCATAGCCTGGGTTGCCATAGGAGTGCTTCAATTGCACTTTAGTGACTACTGGCTAGGGGAGAGAAGCTCAAGTGGGTGCCATTCCTAATCCGTATCTGTTGACTCCTGCTGGAAAGTGTGCATGTGTGTAAACATGGGGGGGAGATTTTAACCCCGAAGAACGGGTGGGTTGGGGCGGTTGGGTCATAAAAATCCTCCGTTTTCAGAGTGAGACAGCAACCCGGCTCCAACACGCCTACTTCTGGGTTTGACCCAGACGTGTTTGGGTGCGTGTGCTTCTGAAACCCGGAAAGGCCAATTGAAGTATTTAAACTACCTAAAGCTGTTAACTTTTTGTGTATTGAGTTACACAAACCATTTTAAACTTCTCCTGAACGTGTCTCCAGTGGCCTCTGAAACACGCCATGGAAACGGAGGCAAGTTGCAGCCGGCCCTCAATTGGACCTTTAAACCAGTGATTGACACATCTCAATAAAAGGTCAGTTTTTGCAGCAGGGCACTCAGTTCTCTCAGACAAACCTTTGGCTGGGAGTTCTTTGTGTTTAGACAGATTTTTTTGTCCACACTCAGAATTCTTGTGTTCAGACATATTTTGGACCCCCTCAAACTGACAACATCAGGATGGAGGGTGCAATATTCAACAGTATATCTGAGGAGGAGGCACATCACCATCTGTAGCAGGCACAGCGTGCAGTTCTGGAAGTTGCAGGTCCACAAGGCAGAGATGTGCCATCAGGATCTGCAGAAGAACAGAGAGGGGACCAATGGAGGGGCCAAGATCACAGAAAGTACTACCCATGTGAGAGGGTATACAGGTAGAGGCTGAGCTTCCTGGATCTCTCTGAGGAGCAGTGTCTGTGAAGGCTCAGATTGAGACGCCAGGTGGTTGCAGACATCTGCACGCTCCTTCATACAGAGCTACTCCTGGCTGGGCTTGGTGGCCACACATTGTCCATCATAGTTAAAGTCACCACTGCCCTCAATTTCTTCATCTCCAGATCCTTCCAGGGCACCACTGATGACATCTCTCAGCTGTCTGCACATAAGTGTATATGACAGGTCATGAATGGTTTGTTTGCCAGGGCATCCGACTACGTCAACTGTCCCCGCGACAACTTCAGCCAGACTGAGAGGGCAGTGGGTTTCAACTCTCTGGCTGGCTTCCGACTGGTGCAGGGCGCAATTGATTTCACACATAGCAATCTGAGGACCTGCACGTGAGCCAGGAATGTACATCAACCAAAAGGGATATCACTCCATCAACGCACAGCTGGTTTGCAACCACCGGAAGAGGTTTCTGCAGGTGTAGCCAAATTCCCTGCCAACTGCTATGATTCCTTCATTTTGCACGAGTCCGACTTCCCAGCCCTCTTCCACGCACAAGACAGACTTAAGGGCTGGCTCCTTGGAGACAAGGGATATACCCTCTGCAGACATGGCTCTTGACACCTGTGAGAAACCCCACCAACAAGGCACAGCAGCAGTACAACCACAGTCACATCACCACCAGGTCTGTCATTGAACAAGCTGTTGTAATACTCAAGATACACTTCAGGTGCCTGGATCGATCTGAGGGGTCCCTTCAATACTCACCAGCGAGGATATGCAGAATAATAATCGTGTGTTGTGTCCTGCACAACATCGCTCAACAGAGAGGGTTACAGGTGCAGGAACTCCCATGCGCTCATGAAGCATCCGCTTCTGCCAGCAACATTGAAGGAGACGAGGAGGAGGACAAAGATGGACAACCCATCAGCTGAGCAGCGGCACTCATGGCTGCTCATGATGCCAGGGAGTCGCTCATATTTGACAGATTCTCATAAGGAGATCTGCAAAGTGAAGCTAGTGGACTACTCAGACCGCCTGGAACAACCACCACCACTAGCACCACCACCACCACCCCCACCCCCCCACCCCACTGCTTGCACAAAAAAGTCCTTCAACCATACGTACACCCATTGTAAACGTGCCCAATGGGTGGCATCAATTGTTTGCATTCATGATGAAGCATATGCAAGGGTGCTTTCACAGACGGAACTCAAGAATGGACATGACGTGGCAGTGGTGGTGACAATTATGACGTTTAATGTGCACTCAAGAGAAAACAAATATAAATGATAAACATGACATTTCATCATACAACCTTTTGCATACCTTTGGTGATTACAAAACCTTTGCCTTCCTCTTCCTACTGCTTCTACGTGGTGCATCCCCTGTAGCTTCAGCAGAGGTAGTGGCAGATTGCTTAGGTCCCTCTCCTGACTGCTGAGATGCTCCCTAGGTGCCTACAGCCTCTGGGTTTGAAGCCCATGAGGGCCCCGCCAAAGGCTGCTCCACCTGTGCAGAGGCAGACTCGGTCATCGGGAGAGGAAGCAGCATTGCGGGTACTGGTTGAGTGGGGGGGGTGCGTAGGCAATGGGTGAAACCAGGGAGCACTTTGAGTGGAGTCCCCATTTCCAGGTCCCCTTTCGTCATCATCCCTCTCCAGGGCCACGGCCACATCACTCCTACCACTCTGCTGGACAACAGCTTGGAGCATATCTGTGACGCGTCGTAAGGCCACAACTAAAGTATCTGTCTGCATGTTTAAGGTGGCAGAAAGGTAGGCATCCTGAGTCTGCACGGCCGTTGTCATGGCCTGAATGGACTTATTTGTGAGCCGTGCTTGAAGCTCAATGGAGGCTGCCATTTTCTCCATCGCAGACTTTCCCACACTTACCCGTGCCACCATTCCACTAATGCTGGAGGTGGACTCCTCCATCCTCTCCACTATTGTGGAGAGTGTGCGTGGTGCGTCTTCCAGTAACCTTGCAAAGATGCAGCTACACCTCTATCATTCTCATTCTCAATGATGGCCCCCGGAGTTCAGCACCTGCATCCAGCTGAGCAGAGCTTGGACAGGAGTGCGTCCCCCGACATGGACTCTCCACAGCTGCCCCTTCCACCAGTATCCGCTCGTGCACACTTATGAGTAGTGAATCATCAGTTGACAACCCAACTAACATGACCCACTGAAGTGTGAGTATCTGCGCTGGTGCACGGCTGGATATGATGTGACGGTGCGCCCTCAGAGAAATGGAGCTTTTCTGAGGAATTACCCTCTTTCATAGTGTGAGCCTCTTCAGCAATCCTTGAAGCCCTTGGAAGAGAACATAAAGCAATATTAAAAATCATTGCAGAAGTTATCTCCGATGGCCAGGCATTCAACTGTTCGGATCAGTTCCAAGGCCGCCTCCTCCGCCTCTGTCAGGGCCACTGTTTGTGGTGGCCCCCACTCCAGTCCTACTCCTCTCCCATGCCTTTTGCGCTCTCTTCTCCTACAAGGGGAGAAAGAACAGACGTGTGAGTGAGTGAGGGTGATGGGGTCACCTGATGGATGCATTACTTTGGGTGAGGCTGCCAATGAAAGAGATGCATCAGAGAGTGAGTATCAGACGGATTCATCACATTGCATCAGGATTGGGGTGAGTCGGAGTGGTGGGTTCACAAATGAGGGGGAGGAATTGCACAGAAAGTGAAGGTAAGTTAATAATGAGACTCAAGTGTGCGTAAGGAGTGATGCGATGGAGTAGGCTTGGTAGGACAGAGTGAGGGGGGGGTAATGCACACCGCAGGATGTAGGTGAATCAGTAAATGTACTCACATTTCCTGACCTGGTTAGGTCATTAAAGCACTTCCTGCACTGCACCCACGCCCTCGTGACGGTTCTCCTGCTGCTCAGCTCCTCTGCCACCTTGAGCCAGGCCTTTTTGGTGGCAGAGGCAGAGCGCTTCCTTCCATCCCCTGGGTACAGTATGTCCCTTCTGTCCCTCACACCGCCCAGCCAGTAGCAACTCAAGTGAGGAGTCAGTAAACTTGTGTGCTGGTTTCGTCCTTTGTTGCTCCATGTCTTTAAATTCCTCCTTTTTCCCTCAAAATCTATGATTGCATTGTCCCTTTAAATACTCCAGCTCCCAGCACATCATTCAGATGCACAGTATGCCCGCTGCGCAGCTTGGAGACCCGAAACCCAGAAATCACATTAAGGGCCTCCTATTGAGTTATGATTGCACGAGACACCGCACGCAAAATTGTTCCGGGGTTCCCACGTGCATATTGACACTCCCTCCCCCCCACCCCCGCCCCCCGCTGAGTTCCAGCTGATATGTTAAAATTTACCCCCAGGATGCAGTTCGATTGGGACGCTCCATTGATGGAATGGTCTGCTGATACAACAACAACTTGCATTTATATAGCACCTTTAACGTAATAAAACGTCCCAAGGTGCTTCGCAGGAGCGTTATCAAACAAAATTTGACACCAAGCCACGTAAGGAGATATTAGGACCAAAGGTTTTAAGGAGCGTCCTAAAGGAGAAGAGAGGTAGCGAGGTGGAGAGGCTTAGGAAGGGGATTCTAGAACTTAGGGCCCAGAACTTAGGGCCTAGGCAGCTGAATGCACAGCCATCAATTGTGCAGTGATGAAAATCGGGTTTGAGCAAGAGGCCAGAATTGACGCAGAGATCTTGGAGGGTTGTAGAGCTGGAGGCAATTACAGAGATAGGGAGGTGGGAGGCCATGGAGGGATTTGAAAACAAAGATGAGTATTTAAAAACCAAGGCGTTGCCAGACCGGGAGCCAATGTAGGTCAGCGAACACAAGGGCGATGGGTAAACGGAACTTGGTGCAATTTAGTATAGGGGCAGCAGAGTTTTAGATGAGCTCAAGTTTACAAGGTGGGAGACCAGCCAGGAGAGCATTAGAATAGTCGAATCTAGAGGTAACAAGGCATGGATGAGGATTTCAGCAGCAGATGAGCTGAGGCAGAGGTGAAGATGGGCAATGTCACGAAGGTGGAAGTAGGCGGTCTTGGTGATGGAGAGGATATGGGGTTGGAAGCTCATCTCAGGGTTAAATCGGACACCAATGTTTGTGATAGGTCTGGTTCAGCCTCAGATAGTGGCCAGGGAGAGGGATGGAGTCGGTGCCTAGGGAACGGAGTTTGTGGTGGGTACTGAAGACAATGGCTTTGGTCTTCCCAATATTTAATTGGAGGAAATTTCTGCTCATCCAAAACTGGATGTCGGACAAGCAGTGTGACAAATCAGAGAAAGTGGAGGGGTCGAGGGAGGTGGTGGTGAGATAGAGCTGGGTGTTATCAGCGTACATGTGGAACCTGATGTGTTTTCGGATGATGTCACCAAGTGGTAGCATGTAGATAAGAAATCGGAGGAGGCCAAGGATAGATCCTTGGGGGACTCCAGAGGTAACAGTGTGGGAGCGGGAAGAGGAGTCATTGCAGGTGATTCTCTGGCTATGATTGGATAGATAAGAATGGAGCCAGGTGAGGGCAGTCCCACCCAGCTGGACGACAGAGGAGAGGCGTTGGAGGAGGATGGTGTGGTCAACCGTGTCAGAGGCTACAAACAGGTCAAGAAGGATGAGGAGGGGTAGTTTACCACGGTCACAGTCACATAGGATGTCATTTGTGACTGATGAGGGCCGTTTCAGTGCTGTGGCAGTGGCGCAAACCTGATTGGACTGAGTCAAGGACTTTGGAGAGGAAAGGGAGTTTGGAGATGGGGCACTAGTTTGCATGGACAGAGGGTAACATCCAGACTGATACATGACGAATGGGTAGTTGGACGGGGTACTAGGGTGCAGGCCTCCAGTAAGGGTCAGCACCTTTGAAGATGTGGTGAGCTATTTTGAGGCAGAACGCCAGCAGAATACAAGGGGTCTTGAAACTTATAAACATAAGTCTAAGTGGATTCCTAAAGGGTAACAGTGCACAGCTATGTATCCAGATCGTTTTGCTCTCCTGGCTTAAGGCAAGTCCTTCATGGCTGTTTACGCTGCTGGGAACCTAAAGAGGGAAGATGTTAATTATAGAGAGAAAAAACATTCACCAAAATTCCAACACAAACTTAAACATATAACAAGCAAAATGTGTGTATGTTTCTTGGAAATATCTCACTCTAGGCTATGAGAAAAACGGTTTTCCATTTGTTTCTTTTGCTGGCTCTGCAGGTCTGGTATATACGTATAACAACAGATCTGGTACACATATGGAAAAACAGATCCGGTACACGTATATCATAGTATCTTAGTAGGTACAGCACAGGAGGAGGCTTTTCGGCCCATCGTGCCTGCGCCGGCTCTTTGAAAGAGCTACCCAATTCATCTTATCCCCCTGCTATTTCCCCATAGCCCTGTAAATTTTTTCCCTTCAAGTATTTATCCAATTCCCTTTTAAAGTTACTACTGAATCCGCTTCCGTCATCTTTTAGGCAATACATTCCAGATCATTAAAAAGATGTTTCCTCATATCGCCTCTGGCTCTTTTGCCGATCACCTTAAATCTGTGTCCTCAGGTTACCGACCCTTCTGCCGCTGGAATCAGTTTCTCCTTATTTACTCTGACATGATTTGATAAAGGTGTTCATGATTTTGAACACCTCTATCAAATCTCGTCTAAAACCTTCTCTGTTCTAAGGAGAACAGCCCCAGCTTCTCCAATCTCTCCACATAACTGAAGTCCCTCATCCCTGGCATCATTCTAATAAATCTCTTCTGCACCCTCTCTAAGGCCTTGACATCTTTCCTAAAGTTTCGTGTCCAGAATTGAACACAATACTCCAGCTGAGGCCTAACCAGTGTTTTATAAAGATTTAGCATAACTTCTTTGCATTTCTACTCTATGCCTTTATTAATACAGCCCAGGATCCCACATATGCTTTTTTTTAACAGCCTTCTCAATTTGTCCTGCCACCTTCAAAGATTTGTGTATGTACACCCCAGATCTCCCTGTTCCTGCACCCCCTTTAAAATTGTACCATTTAGTATATATTGCCTCTCCTACCAAAATGCATTAGTTCACACTTTTCTGCATTAAATTTCACCTGCCATGTGTCTGCCCATTTCACCTGTCTGTCTATGTCCTCCTGAAGTCTGTAACTATCCTCCACATTGTTTACTACATTTCCGAGTTACGTGTCATCTGAAAACTTTGAAACTATACCCAAGTCCAGATCATTAATATATATCAAAAAGAGCAGTGGTCCTAATACTGACCCTTGGGGAACACCACTATATACTTTCCTCCAGTTTGAAAAACAACCGTTCACCACTACTCTCTGCTTTCGGTTCCCTAGCCAATTTTGTATCCATGCTGCCACTGTTCCTTTAATCCCATGGGCTTTAATTTTGCTAACAAGTCTATTATGTGGTACTTTATCAAATGCCTTTTGAAAGTCCACATGCACAACATCAACCCCACTACCCTCATCAACCCTCTCTGCTACTTCATCAAAGAACTCAATCAATTCAGTCAAACACAATTTTCCTTTAACAAATCCGTGCTGACTTTCATTTATTAGCCCTAACTTTTCCAAGTGCCAATTTATTTTGTCCCAGAGTATTGTCTCTAAAAGTTTCCTCACTACTGACATTAGGCTGACTGGCCTGTAATTGTTGGATTTATCCCTCTCCCCTTTTTTGAGCAGCGATGTAACATTTACAATCCTCCAGTCGTCCAACACCATCCCCATATCTAAGGAGGATTGGAAGATTGTGGCCAGACCCTCCGTAATTTCCACCCTTACTTCTCCCAGTAACCTAGGATTCATCCCATCTGGAACGGGTGGCTTTTCTACTTTGAGTACTGCCAATCTTTTAAGTACGTCCTCTTTATCTATCTTTATTCTACCCAATATCGCTACTATCTCTTCCATTACTGCTACAATGACAGCATCCTCTTCTCTATTGAAGACAGATGCAAAGTATTAATTCAGTGCTTCAGCCATGCCCTTAGCCTCCACAAGAAGATTTCCTTTTTTGTCCCTATTCAGTCTCATGCTTCCTTTGATTACACTTCTACTATTTATATGTTTATAAATTACTTTTGTGTTCTCTTTTACGTTAGGCACTAATCTATTCTCATACTCTCTCTTTGCCCCTCTTATTCCCTTTTTTAGATCTCCTCTGTACCTCTGGATTCAGCCTGGTTCTCTACTATATTATGAACCTAACATACATCATAAGCCTCCATTTTCTGTTTTATTTTAATCTCTATATCTTTAATCAACCAGAGAACTCTAGTTTTGGATGCCCTTCCTTTCCCCCTCGTAGAGATGTGTCTACTCTGTACCCAAACCAACTCCTCCTTAAAGGCCTCCCATTGTTCAATGACTGTTTTGCCTACTAATTTTTGATTCCAATCCACCTGGGCAAGATCCCTTTTTAACTCACTGAAATTAGCTCTCCTCCAGTTAAGCATTTTCACATTTGATTGTTCCTTGTCCTTTTCCATAACTATTCTAAACCTAATGATATTATGATCACTGTTCCCCAAATGTTCCCCCATTGAAACGTGTTCCACCTGTCCCACCTGCCCACTTCATTCCCCAGAACTATATGATACACATATATAACAAAAGATCTGGTACATGTATAACAACAGATCTGATACACGTATATAACAGGTATGATATACATATATAACAAGAGATCTGGTACCCATATATAGCAACAGATATGATATACATATGTAACAATCGATCAGATACACATATATAACAATGGATCTGATGCATGTATATAACAGCAGATCTGCACACGTGTATCACAGCAGGCAAGAAGTTAAATTGGCAATAATGCATATCAGATTCAGGGGTCAGCTTGTAACCACTGTAACTACATTCTTGTCATATTTTAATCAGTAATAAATAGAGATTTACAGAGCAATATACATCATTCACAATACACATGATGAGATGATTGAGCCTATTGGAATTTGCAAGTTTAATTCTGATTAAATTTCAGCATTTTCATTTGAACTTTAGAGAAATGAAACCATCATTTGGATATCAAGCGCTCTGGAAACTCTTACTAAAACTCATGGTATATCGTTGGAAAGCCTGGTGGTAGCTATCTGACCCTGCGGTCATATTAGAAATGTATTTCAATAGTAGTTCACAGGACTATGTCAAGATGGCTAGCATTCCTTTAGGTATCAGAGCACAAAAGGCTCTTTCAGCTGCTAGATGGTTTTTTTCTTTATTTCAAATTCTAGCCTATAAGTCAGGGGCTTCAGTCTGTGGATAAGCAAAGAGGGTGGGGGAAGGGGGGTGGTGGCCATCAATGCTTCTCGAACAAACCTCTCTTTGAGGCCTTTAAATAGTGCACATTTAGAATTGACTATAATCGAGCCGCTGTAGTCTGTGTAATGGTATTTTTTACACTTGTGCCCTACAAATAACCAGAATTCCACAGATGTCATGAGAATGTTTCGAAGGAATAACTACTGAAAATAATAGCGGCACAAATACAGTTGCAATTTAGGTGCAGACGTTCATGGAGTTGTAAACAGTATAAAGGAAAGAAGGAAAAGGCTGACTGTGATTCATTCTAACCTTCAGCAAACCTTCAGTTAAGCATTTGCAAAAGGATCCAGCAGTCTTTTCCAACCATATGCAGCTGAGACATGATAGGATTTTTACTCCAAGAGTAATTGTATAGAGGATACTGAATAGCCATTATTGATAATCTGATTGAGTGGCTAAAATGATGTATAAACTGTGAGAAAAGCTTGAGTGATGAAAAACGGCCTGGTATGAGCCTCAAGGTCAGATTACAGTCAAAATAACAAATAGGCACTATTAAATCTTGTGGTGATTTTAAGAATTTAAGAAGAAACCAAGGATGCAAATGGTCATTTGATCCATTAAAGTTCATCCCATCTGGAATCTTAACTCTCCCAATAACAAGGGTTTTCTGAACAACCCCCATGTTTGCCTTTACCTCCATTTTTTTTGCTTTGTTCTCTTTTGAGTCTTTACATTTAACAAAATTGACTCTCAGTCCCAACACAAATGGCCAGTGCTTCTGTGAATGGAACTTAACATCTGTGCAGAAGAATTAATAATTGCAACATCATCATTGCAAGTTTATTGAGCAGGAATAAACAATTGGTTACTGGGGAGATGATGTGCTCAGCAAATATCTTATAGGCCTTTCTTAGAAGTGAAATTAAATTGATATCTTAGTTCACCTTACGTATCGTCTGCTTCAAAGATGTATCTTAGAGAAGAAGTTGACTTGATTCTAAACATGATGTTGTTATTACATCACTGATCATTAAACTGGGATCAGTGAAATAATCTTTATCAAAATTAAATTTAATGGTGGAGATTTTGAGGCTCCCATTCAGCGGAAATGGGGTGACAGTGCCCTGAAAATGATGGGGAATGACTTACTAGCCCATTCCCACCATCACTACTGCTATCTTCCCCCGAGCAGGTGGAGTGCCCACCTGAGTCAGGCGGTAGATCCTTTTAGTATGCAAATAGGAGTCATATTACATACATCGGACACCGTTTGCCATTTTTGGACAGTACTGGGCTGGAACGTGTGCCACATATACTCCATCCAGTATCAGCTGGCAGTCTAGACAATGAGGAGCCGCAAGGTAAGTCTTACTGTATTTCTGTGGTCAAGAGGAGAAGGAGTGCACCTCTGGGCTCCACAAAACCAGGGTGGGCCACTGCTGCGCAGGGTGTTGCCCCCAAGATTAGACCCCCATTCCCCCCAAGGACCTCTGGCCTGGAGGTCGGCTGGGCCGCTTGTGCTGTGGTAGCCTGGAGCTGGTGGGGATCGTTTTCCACCCATAGCCTGCCGGTTAAATGCTAATGAGGCCCGGCCTTCAAAATGGACCGGGCCTCCTGCCAGAAGTCTGTACCAGGGAAACAGCTACCCCAAAGTGTTGAAAACACTTGGAAAGATGGTGAGATTCGTGCTGCCTCGTCATTTACCTGATTCCGGCTTAAGTAGCCAGGCCTAGCTGCATTGTTGAATGGCTTCTCACCAGCAGGAGGGCCCCAATATCGTGTGAGTGGCTCGCATCTCTTAAAGGCAGTCTGCACCTCTTAAAGGCAGTCTGCACCACTTATTTGCAAAATACAAGATATGGGTCCGCTTGGAGTCTGAACAGAGATCAGACATCGCACACCTAAAACACAGATGCAGGTCCCGCCTATGTTTACAAACTGATGAGTTATGTTAAAACGTTGAATAAAGGTTGCGCACTACTAAATCCCACATCCTCCAGTCTGCATGCCAAACCTCACCAATCTGTCCATCTGAGTTTGCACCAGGCCTGCGAGAGAGCATGCACCAAGATTCTCTGCTGATGCACTAGAGGCCTTGATGCAAGAGGTGGTATATCCACAGCGGGGCAAGAGCCCCTCCAGACATATGGTCAAGAGGCAGTGGGAGGCAGTAGGGGACAAAGTCAATGCCAGGCGCATAGCACCACGAACATGGATGCAGTGCAGGAAGAAGTTCAATGCTTTGACACGAGCGGTCAAGGTGAGTGAGGTCAACTGTCAAGTGACATCTCCTACCAACTGTACCACTAGCCGCATCCACTGCTCCACGCACTACACCACCCATCACCCACCTACACACAAACTCTTTCAATCAGTACTCAACTCTTCCAATCAGATGCTGCCTCTCACCCTCACACATTACCACTGTTGCAAGCCTCCTGCCCACAACTCACAGGCCACACACACTGGCAGCTATTCAACCATGACATGCACATCACCCAAACATCCTGCAGGACACTCACCGACACACATCCCACTTTCTTGCAGGGGAAGGTGGCACCTAACTAGCAAGTGGCAGTGGCATTTAGCCCCTCAAGCCTGTTCCACCATTCAATGAGATCATGGTTGATCTGTGACCTAATTCCATATACCCGCCTTAGCCCCATATCCCTTAATACCTTTGGTTAACAAAAATCTATCAATCTCAGATTTAAAATTAACAATTGAGCTAGCATCAACTATCATTTGCAGAAGAGTGTTCCAAACTTCTACCACCCTTTGCATGTAGAAGCGTTTCCTAACTTCACTCCTGCAAATCCTGGCTCCAATTTTTAGGCTATGTCCCTTAGTCCTAGTATTCAAGTGTAGGAGACCTCTAAAAACAGGTACAAATGCATCAGCAGACAGGAGCAATAATCCAGCAAGTAACTTACATGGTCCCTTTAACTAGCACTGGTTGGGGTGGGGGGGGGGGGTCCTCCAGGCTGTCTATGACCCGTTCAGCTGTGCATGGTTAGCTGGAATGTTGCGTTCCAAAATCATATCTGTCCTTTTAAATCAGCGTTGCACACTGATCTAATGCATATTCTCCTTACTTTACATGGTACTGGTGTTCGTTATCTGCACATGCGCAAACGCCTTTACTAAGATGGAATCCAGCACACGTGCATTCCAGATGCCATTTTGGGACCTTAGGAGGCCGCGTTTCGCCTAGAAAATGGGCGCTAAGCGGCCGAATTTATAACCCCCAGAGTATCAGGCATTTATAGTACTTCGAATTATTCCAGAAACAATTCAACAAAATTCAGCATAAAAGGCTATTACATTAGTTCAAACTTATGGGGATTCATGTACATCTTGGGAATGGATGAGAAATTGGCTTAAGGGTAGAAAACAATGAGTACTCATTACAGGAGTTACGTTGGGATGGGGGTTCAATGCTATGGGGGTCCCCAAGTGTTGGGGCCACTAATGTTTCTAATTTATATCAACAACTTGGATTCAGAAACTCAATGCATATTGGTCAAATTGGCAATTGATACCAAACTAGGAGAGACAATGAGTTTGAAGGAGGCAGCTCAAGAAATACAAAATGAGTTGGACAAAAAATGTAAATGAGCAGAACAATAGCAGATAAAAATTAATATGGATAAATGTAAAATGCTGCACAAAGGAGAAACAAATGAGCAACATACATACTCCACGAATGGTGTTGAAATAGCTAAGGATGAAATTGAAAGAAATCTAGGGGTCTTAATAGACTCAGTGCTCAACATCTTCAACCACAGCAGAACAGCAATCAACAAAGCAATTAGAATTCTGAACTACAGAGTCAAAACAATAGAATACAAGTCAGAGGAGGTCATCGTTGAAAATGTATATTGCTCTTGTCAGATCACACTTTGAGCACTGTTCCTAGTTCTTTTCACTGAAACACAAGGGAGACATTCAAGCAATGGAGAAGGTTTAGTGAAGAGACATGAGACTGATGAGAACCTAGTGTTAGTCATCTGGACTATGAGAAAAGATTGGAGAAACTTGGGCTTTTAAACCTCGAGAGGAGGCGACTGAGAGATGACCGTGCTGACAACAAAAAAGAAAAACACAGGCAGACCCAAAAAATTAAGTGAATTTTATTTTTCCAAAAGCACATAAATGAAAGCTATAACTATGATTAAAGCAAATAACCTTGAGCATTGGAGCTACAAGGGACAATATAGACCTTATTAATTAACACACTGCATCTTTGCTAAGGTGCACACAATTTCTAAGATGGTTATAATTACACAGGTAATGAGCTGCTGAATTTAGATATTAGACTGTTTACAACTGCTTAACAACTATATAAACAATCAGTCTGCTGAGGAGCCTTACAAAGAATATTTAAATACTGTTGCATAAACATGATTTAGTTTACATAACTGATGTATGACCTACCTCATCCAGATAAGGACCACCAATAAATTTCAGAATTTCAGACCACCAGAAAATGCTTTATTTTAGACTAAATAATTATTTTGTGATGCATTTTCTGATTAATTTGGTGTAATTCAGGATACAAACAATTTTACAAAATCCACCTGGGCTGCATTTTGGCACCACAGCTATATATGTTTAGACACATACATATAAGAGAGAGAGAGAGATGGAGGCCTTAAAATTCCTGGGCAAGTGCAGTGAAGTGGAACCCCCACCCACCTTTACTACAAGTCACAATTCCCGTCCCAAATTGCGGGAGTAAGGTGAACTGTAAGGTGAGCACATTGTGCCTCCAAGGGCACTTTAGCAAGTTGGAATGTCGCATCAATTATCTTTCCCTAGTAAAAGTTCGGGATATAGTAAGCCCCTCAGTAGGACTCATGTCACCTTTCTACGGCCGTGAGTTTCTCTGAGGTCCCATAGGGGCGCAATGGAAAGAATTGCCCAGGGCAGTCCAGCAACTTCCCCCAACACTTCCATTTGACTTGGGATGGGGTGGGGGAAGTGACTGAATATGCACCCACACCTCCACCCCCCACTAGAATTTAAAGCTGCACTCTAGACAGGCTAGATTGCCAGTAGAACCAGATTCTACCCCAAATTCCCCCTCCTCCCAGGTGGAAATCTTTTCTACCTGCCCAGAGCCCAGGCATTTTTGGGCCATAATATGTGTAGCAGATTGAATATGTTGTAAAAAAAAACTTGTCTCATATTCTCATCCTGTCGTGTTAAAAGTAAAGTAACTGCCTCATCTACTTTCCTGCTCACATTACAATGTCCTGCTGTGAGGGGAACATAATTGCAAAACAAGGCAGTGGTGGATACAAATTTGAATATAACCTCTTGGAAATAGAAAGAGGAAACAGATAAAACGGCAAAGCGTAAGACTGCACAATATTATTTTATTGTAAAAGAAAATGGCTTAGGTAATGTATTTCCAGCAGTATATTATGTTAGGATTTCAGTCATTTTAAGAACAGCTTGACCATTTCTGGTATCATTTAGCACATTCTAAGCTAGCTGTTCTGTTTCTCATAGAAAGTTAAATGTTGTTTATACACTCTTCCAATAATTGCTGAAGTATAAATTGGCACAATTTTGTTTATTTTGGAAAACAATATAGCTTGATGAAATCACGTTGATTTATTTGCCTGCTTTAACTTGATAGGAAATATGAGAGATGGGACACAATATGGAATGCTCATTAGCAAAAATGGAAAAGGAAATGGACTTTGCTGTAGATATCCACTGAAAGTATTCAGCCAATGTGAAGTTGTCATCAACAAAGCCAGTCGTGTATTGGGTTGCATCTCAGGAGAATTTGACTATGAGTCAAAGCAAGTTATCCTAATTGTATATAAATCACTGATAAGGCCTCATTTGGAATATTTTGTAGTGTTTTGGGCATCCTACCTTCAGAGGGGCATTAATGCATTGTGAGTATTCAAAAAAATTATAAGGATGATTCCAGGTCTTGGTACCTTATCATATGAAGAGGCATGGAACTGATCGTGTTTCCATTGGAAAAAGGAAGATTGTGAAGAAACATAAAACATGATCCAATTTTTATTTCTTTTAAAGTTGAGAGGAATGGATAGCTTACATACAAGCAGGTCTGGACAGTGACCATAAACCCTCAAGAAAGGCTCGAGATTAGATGGAATTTTGGATACACAGAGCATATTCTCAGCTCAAGCAGTTAATCCTGTGCCAAATAACACCTTTGAAACAGAGCTGGATGAATATCTGAGTAGGAATGGGACTGATAATTATAAGGATGACCACAGATAATTGAACGCTGTGCGGAACATGATGGGCTGCTGGGACCATGGAAAATTCATGTCGGGTGTGGGGGGAGGAAGGTTTGGGTGCACAATCAGTCCCTCTCCCCCCACCCCCTCCCAAAAAAAGAAAAAAGGCAACCAGTCAGAATAATGTAGGATAAATGGTTAGGTAGGTATTCAAGAACTTTATTTGATTTAGTTTTGGGGAAGACCATGCACACAGCTTGAGGACACCAATTTAAAACTAACAAGCTTCAAATAAAAACGAGGAAATAGAAGAAACATTTTTCCCACTGATTAGTGGAAACATGGAACAGGCCTTGAGCAGCAGCAATTGAGGCTGAGACAATTAGCTCCTTTAAAACGGAGCTGGTTCAATACATGACTGGGAACATGATAAGAAATTATAGGGATAGGTATAAATTTTGATAATCTACGATTACATGGGATCTGATGTTTTGTGTGTTGCTGGGATGGATGAGGCAGTTTTTTGTGAAGAGCAGCTGGTAGAATTGAACAGTGAAACTATAAGGATGAAAGAATATTCTGGAGTTTTGCCTAATTGCATTTGCGGGTCAGAGGGTATTAATGCAGAGCTTTCCCTTGAGAGATTAAATAAGTGGGCAGAGTCCATGATAGGATAGATTGTATATGGTCTGTGGAAGGTATAGTCTTGATTGGCCTTTCCTGATTCCATGATTTATACTCAACATTTTTAATTTTATTTTTGTGCCATATCAGGTAACATTAAGCTGCTCTCCTAAATATAAATAGAGAGCATTAAAATTGCAATCCTTTCTGCAAGCTGCAACAACCACACTTTCCATTTTTACAGTACATATGTGTGTACTCAGTTGAGTATCTTTGGTAAATCCCCAGAAAAGAGGCTGTGCAGTCTACTCAGACAAACTGAAACAGATGATGGTAACACAAGATATCTCAACAGGGCCAATGAGTTATGGTAGCTCTTTTATGAGCCTGAAAGAACTGTAATTCATGAGAACCACAGCCACAAATGAGTTATGCTCTTTTACACACTTGAAATAATGCCTGGAATTCACCATCATTGGCAAGTTACTCATTTAAAAAAAATAATATTGATATGTGTATATATGTGTCTGCACTTCCTCTGGTCGAACTATAAACTCATCGTTGTTAATGCTGGAATGTAGGATGCTGTTGCCAACTTGTAATTGCTTTTTTCGTGCCCTTGGGGTCTTCATTTGCTTGAACCATCAATGCTGAGACCAGTGGAATCGTCAGTCACGCCTACAGAATAAATGAACACCTTCTAATTTAACTAGACTGACTCATGCAGCTGAAACAAAAATTAACAATTCTCCAATTCTAGCCCTTAGTATTCTTCGAAAGATTTATCTTGGCTACATCAGTAGAAGTGATATATGTAACCAAACTTAAAACGAGAAATCACAACGAGTTGCTATGGCTTCCTTACCAAGTTCAGCATAGAATTAATAACATATGACTATCTTCCACATCTTTACTAATTCAAACTCTCCCAAAATAAAATGGGAGTTTCTAAAATGGGAATACCTTTGATTTCTATTTTCAACTAACAATCTGAGATGTGGCAGTTCTAAGTTGTGTAGACTGTTTGCAAAACTAAAAAATGCTATTCTTTCTAAAAAAGAAAAAGTTTTTTTTTCTATCTAATTGGATAGCACTATCAAAGAACCAGCACAGACACAATGGGCCAAGTGGCCTCCTTCTGTGCTATATAATTCTATGATTCTAGGTCTGCAAGTTTTAATTGTATGATCTGTTTCCTCAGGAAATGAGGGAAGATCGAGATCGGGCACGGCTCGATTCCATGGTGCTGCTCATTATGAAACTGGACCAGCTTGACCAGGACATTGAAAATGCTCTCAGCGCGAACTCGTCTCCATCCAATACTCCAACTGTTAAGAGAAGACACATTCCTGTGAGCACATTTATTTACAATCACATTCTATTCTTATATGTATGTTTTGTTTATTTACACCGAATATTGTAAAAATCTTCATTAAGACAGATATATAAGAACAGATTTTGGGAATAGTCTAATTTCGGGATAACAGTCAGTGAGAGAATTCTCAAATATATATCATTTTTATTAAAGCAGATTAAGAAAGGTAATGGCATAATATAGTCAGCCGTGTTAAGACATTGTAATAGAAACTAGGAAACCCATTCAGATACCTAACCTCAATTGATGGTTACAGCTGGACATCTCCAAAGCAGCATCTCATTAAGATCCTCAGGTAAAATTCATTGGTGAGGCAAGGTACCTCGCAGTGATCAGGAAAGTAAAACTGCAACACCTGAACAGCGGCATACACAGAGACCTATGGATATGTCAACAAGTCTCATAGCCTCCCCTCCCCCACACCCCAAAGGTGAAAGAACAAGTAACTGTACATGACAGAGATACGGAAAAAGAACAAAAAGAGAAAAAAAAACTTTAAGAATATTGTTAAGGTAAATCATTATGATTTTATTTTCGGAGATTGGAAGGCTACAAACTATGTTATAAAGTTGCCATTCTTTAAAATAACATTTAATCCTTCATAGCCTTGAAATTACACTGTGTCATATTATCATATAGATTCTAACAGGCACTTTCAACAAGATTGCACTCCAAGATCAGAATCTCACGAGATAGGAGCATGGATCAGAGAATCAGGGCTACAATATTATAATCCTATCTCTAACTTGTGTTCCCGTTTGGTGAGGTTCGGCTCAAGGAGCACAGACTTGGTGAATTTGCTCTTTGACGCATTTTATCAAATTCCTTTGTCTGTTGCTTTAATTGAAGTATGAATCTGTGTAAAATAAATAGGTTAAAATGAATATTAAAGTAATGGAGAAAGAAATTTGATACGAGTGTATTAAATTTTCATTGGATGATACCACACAGTGCAATTTCTATGCCATTATTCTTTGTATTGTAAGCAAATATTTGAAGGGAAAAAGTTTGCAGGGCTACAGGGAAAGAGCAGGGAAATGGGACTAACTGGATTGCTCTTACCAAGAGCCAGCACTGGCTCAATGGGCTAAATGGCCTCCTGCTGTGCTGTAACCATTCTATGATTCTATGTGTTCTGATAAAGATCTTAACACTACTCTTGTATATAAAAAGATTTATGACAAAGGGTATTTTGTGGAGATTGTTTGTTCTAAATTACTGTACTATATTACTTTGAAGTAAAATAGCACAAAGACCTTTTCTTCAAAAGAGATTGGTCTCATTTTATAAGTATTAAATAACCTCAACGGGCTGTGTGTCAGTTTGTAAAGGTACCATTTCAGCTGTGTTCTGAAAGATAGAACTGTAACATGATTTCACTTTTGAACTTACATGCTGGAGAGGGATGATGTCACTGCAGATAGATTATTGTTTACAGATGTTGACATAAACCTTGCAAAGTCTCCTGGGAAAGGAAATGGGAGTGAAATGCTGTAGCATTTAAAGCACATGTGGCGTCATTATGAAAATATGCTGGAACATTCAACCCATGATCAGATTTTACACAGTCCCACAGTTTATATATATATATTCCCATTAAATGTTTAATCCCTTAAGTAGCTTTGCTACACAGAGCAATGAGTGCAATGATATTATTTCATGACTGTACAGCATTAATGCTGCTCCAAGGAAGTGTATTTACTGTTGCTCGTCTCAAGCACTTTTCTTTTGCAATTTTTCTCACTTTACAAGACATAATGCCTCACAATGTTACGCGTATTAGATGGGTTCCTGGTCCCAAAGACAGCAACTCAGGGGGCATACCTTAAATATTCCATTTTAGTGCAGACTATGGAAATAAAATATCTGAAGCATTGAAAAAACTTGGGTGGCAGCAGAAACTCCAGGTAAAAACACCTTTTGAATATGACCAAGTATATGATCGAAAGTTTCCCTTAATTTCAGTGATATTCCTGATATCATTTCTTTTGCATAGGCTTGCAGATACTGCTATTAAAATCATTAACACTTTCAGTATAAATTCACTTTTCAATCACTTTTTGACTCTGCAGTTCTCAGAACATTGTCTATCTGAGACAGCAAACCCATGCCATGAGCTGACCATAAGTAACCCAAGGTGGCCCGCCTGCTGTTTCCGTTGCTGTGGTGACGAAAGTGGCAGTGGAGCTGAAATCAGAAGCTCAGCGAATGGAATTGTTAGTGCAAACCAGCATTACACTCCTAGCATAGTACCTTACTTCTGCATTTTGTAAAATGTAAATATAAAGGCTCCCCTAATGGGCCAAAGTGTAATTTTACTGCAGAGTGTGCTACTGATCTGTAATGAGCAGAAAGGTCCCAGGTTTGATCCCTGGTCTTGTGCTAAGTCAGTCGACTGCAGCTGGGGCAACAGTGAAGGTGCTACTACAGGTGGCCTCAATGTGCTGATCTAAAGATGAGCAAACTAGCCAGGGTTCCCACTCTTAAACAATGTCCCGAGACTCCTGCTGGAATGTGTACAAGTGCGGCTGTGGAGTGTGGATAGGACCAAGCATGGTTGTAATGCCCCATGGTTGTGATGCCCCATGGTTGTGATGCCCCATGGTTGTGATGCCCCATGCTCAAATGAGTGGCATCAGCTTTGCTGTCACAATTCAATGTCTACTACACCCCTCGAATCGCTCAAGGGTGTCCATCATTCTCTATATATTCATTAATACTAGTAAATCTCCCGTGGCATTGCACATGGAAATTCAAATCCAAAGGGGGAATATTAACTTTCAAAAACAGATGGGTTGGAGTCTGGTGGGAGATGAAAATAATAGTTTTTTGGATCGCGACCGCAACCCAGCTCCAATGCGTCCACTCCTGAGTTTAACATAGGTGCGTTTGGATGCGTACCTGGAGCCGAATCGCGGGGCTCATGAATCTCAGGTAAAAGGAAGCGAGAACGGCCAATTCATCGGGTAAGTGTCTTTGTTGCACAGCTTGTGGTCCAGGAGGAGCAGGAGTGTTCCCTTCAGGCCTAACAAGCTCACCTGCCGCAAACGGACCGCCGCAATCGGTCGACCGCCCCCCCACCCACCCCCCCACGATGTCCAAGCCCCTCCCCGATGTCCGAGCACCCACCCTCACCCCCGATCACCGAATTTTCACCTCTCTGATCTCTCCCCGAACTCCCCCATCCAACCCCTGAGGGCATTGATCTCTCCCTGGCCTCCCACATCCAACCCCCGAGGACACTGATCTCTCCCCGACCTCCCCCATCCAACCCCTGAGGACAATGATCTCTCCCCGACCTCAACATCCAACCCCCAAGGGCATTGATCTCTCCCTGGCCTCCCACATCCAACCCCCGAGGACACTGATCTCTACCCGACCTACCCCATCCAACCCCTGAGGACACTGATCTCTCCCCGACCTCAACATCCAACCCCCAAGGGCATTGATCACTCCCTGACCTCCCCCATCCAACCCGAGGACACTAATCATTCCCTGGCCTCCCCCATCCAACCCCTGAGGACACTGATCTTTCCCTGACCTCCCCCATCGAACCCCCGCGGACACTGATCTTTCCCCGACCTCCCCCATTCAACCCGAGGACATTGATCTCTCCCTGACCTCCCCCATCCAACCCCAGAGGACACTGATCTTTCCCTGACCTCCCCCATTCAACCCGAGGACACTGATCTTTCCCTGACCTCCCCCATCGAACCCCCGCGAACACTGATCTTTCCCCGACCTCCCCCATCGAACTCCTGAGGACATTGATCTCTCCCTGACCTCCCCCATCCAACTCCTGAGGACATTGATCTTTCCCTGACCTCCCCCATCCAACCCGAGGACACTGATCTCTCCCTGACCTCCCCCATCCAACCCCCGAGGACACTGATCTTTCCCCGACCTCCCCCATCCAACCCCCGAGGACACTGATCACTCCCTGACCTCCCCCCTCCAACCCCCGAGGACACTGATCTTTCCCCGACCTCCCCCATCGAACACCTGAGGACATTGATCTCTCCCTGACCTCCCCCATCCAACTCCCGAGGACACTGATCTCTCCCTGACCTCCCCCATCCAACCCCAGAGGACACTGATCTTTCCCTGACCTCCCCCATCCAACCCGAGGACAGTGATCTTTCCCCGACCTCCCCCATCCAACCCCCGAGGACACTGATCACTCCCTGACCTCCCCCCTCCAACCCCCGAGGACAATGATCTTTCCCCGACCTCCCCCATCGAACACCTGAGGACATTGATCTCTCCCTGACCTCCCCCATCCAACTCCTGAGGACACTGATCTCTCCCTGACCTCCCCCATCCAACCCCAGAGGACACTGATCTTTCCCTGACCTCCCCCATTCAACCCGAGGACACTGATCTCTCCCTGACCTCCCCCATCCAACTCCCGAGGACACTGATCTCTCCCTGACCTCCCCCCTCCAACCCCCGAGGACACTGATCTCTCCCTGACCTCCCCCATCCAACTCCCGAGGACACTGATCTCTCCCTGACCTCCCCCATCCAATCCCCGAGGACACTGATCTCTCCCTGACCTCCCCCATCCAACCCGAGGACACTGATCTTACCCCGACCTCCCCCATCCAACCCCCGTGGACACTGATCTCTCCCTGACCTCCCCCATCCAATCCCCGAGGACACTGATCTCTCCCTGACCTCCCCCATCCAACCCGAGGACACTGATCTTTCCCTGACCTCCCCCATCCAACCCCCGAGGACACTGATCTCTCCCCGACCTCCCCCATCCAACCCCCGTGGACACTGATCTCTCCCCGACCTCCCCCATCCAACCCCCGTGGACACTGATCTCTCCCTGACCTCCCCCATCCAACCCCCGAGGACACTGATCTCTCCCTGACCTCCCCCATCCAACCCGAGGACACTGATCTTACCCCGACCTCCCCCATCCAACCCCCGTGGACACTGATCACTCCCTGACCTCCCCCATCCAACCCCCGAGGACACTGATCTCTCCCTGACATCCCCCATCCAACCCGAGGACACTGATCTCTCCCTGACCTCCCCCCATCCAACCCCCGAGGACACTGATCTCACACCGACCTCCCCCATCCAACCCCCGAGGACACTGATCTCTCCCTGACCTCCCCCATCCAACCCCCGAGGACACTGATCTCTCCCTGACCTCCCCCATCCAACTCCTGAGGACACTGATCTCTCCCTGACCTCCCCCATCCAACCCGAGGACACTGATCTCTCCCTGACCTCCCCCATCGAACTCCTGAGGACACTGATCTCTCCCTGACCTCCCCCATCCAACCCCCGAGGACACTGATCTTTCCCCAACCTCCCCCATCCAACCCCCGAGGACACTGATCTCTCCCTGACCTCCCCCATCCAACCCGAGGACACTGATCTTTCCCTGACCTCCCCCATCCAACCCCCGAGGACACTGATCTCTCCCTGACCTCCCCCATCCAACTCCTGAGGACACTGATCTCTCCCTGACCTCCCCCATTCAACCCGAGGACACTGATCTCTCCCTGACCTCCCCCATCCAACTCCTGAGGACACTGATCTCTCCCTGACCTCCCCCATACAACTCCTGAGGACACTGTTCTCTCCCTGACCTCCCCCATCCAACCCGAGGACACTGATCTTTCCCTGACCTCCCCCATCCAACCCGAGGACACTGATCTTTCCCTGACCTCCCCCATCCAACCCCCGTGGACACTGATCTCACCCCGACCTCTCCCACCCAACCCCCGAGGACACTGATCTCACCCCGACCTCCCCCATCCAACCCCCGAGGACACTGATCTCACCCCGACCTCCCCCATCCAACCCCCGAGGACACTGATCTTTCCCTGACCTCCCCCATCCAACCCCCGAGGACACTGATCACTCCCCGGCTGCTTTCCCACCCAACAGGCAGCCAGCCTGGCAATCAGGGTGCGAAACCTGGAAGTATAATCTATATCAATCAATTAGGTCGCGATCGCAGGCTCTGACCCGCCAACTTTACTTCCGGGTTTCCCACACAAAAATCTAGCCCCTGTTTGCTTCCCGGCTCCAGGTACAAATCATGCCCCAATTGTAGAGACGGATGGAAGGACAGATAGATGAGAGCAGGGAGAAATGGAAAAGAGGACAGCAATAGAGGAGGAGGATAGGGGAGAGACGCTGACAAAAACAAACTATCTCAGCAAGGCCGGGACAGACTCTCAGCCAAGGGTTGGGGGATTGGCAGCGGCAGTAACATCATCAAGTGGGAGAGTTGGCGAGAAGAGGAAGCTGGCCAGTGAAGTCTTCCAGCTGTGGAGGTGGAGGGGGGGTGCGGGAGGCGGGGGCAGATGGAATTGATTAGGGCAGTAAAGTTCCAGTGGGGGTTGAAATTACAGTCTGATAAGGATTTGGCAGTGAGATCGCAGAGTCATGAAATGGCTGGCGGGCACCCCCAACATTGTGCTTCTGGCACTGCCACTAAAATTAGTCCACAGCAAGGGCAGGTGCAGACTTCAACAGGGCTGAGCTGGGAAGGTTAAATCAGCAAAGTACCACAGTAGAGGCGAAGATGCTGAGTGAATTGTGGGCTTCCAGTGCCTAGAAGTTCCAGTAAAGATAGTCCACTATCGGGCATCGCAACTGTACCCCTGAAGCGTCTTTACAGTAGTGGTTATCTCCTTCCATGACTTGGCACCCATTTCCCTGTCTATTTCCATTTTTAAAGTGTATTGGGATATTTTCACGTTAAAGATGCTATATAAATGCAAGTTATTGTTGCTACAGGTTTTCATATGTTATTACCATAGGCTGAGAAAAAAGGGCTGCTGCATATTTTAGACAGAACTCATTTGTGGGACTTTTAGACTCATAGAAAACTATTCCTTGAATAGTCGCCAAACTCAAACAAAAGTTTCCTTCATTAAAAGTATACATCCTCCAGCCCCCGCCCCTGCCAAAAGAGAACTTTCTATAAACATGGACTAAGATTTATAAAAACACATGTAATGTTGAAACTCATTTACGTCCACTCACACGCACACAGCTTTAAACCTAAATATTTTAACAGTATCACAGTATCTGCATTGTTGTTAGATGTCCAAACCTACGTTCAGCACTGTGCTTGGAATTAGACTTTGATGATTAAAAATGATTGTGGTGTCAAGGGCTCTACAATTAGCCTGAAATCCTCTGTGTTAGGGAAAGAAAAATCAACCAGGGTTGGCCGCTCCTAATTGTTATTTAGTGACTCCTACTAGATGTGCATACGCGTGGCTGTCAGGGGAGGACAAGATCAGACACAACTGTGATATCCATTACGGATGAATAGCTTCTGGGCACTCACTATCTAGGTTCACACTCGGGCCACATGGGCAAGGTATGAGGCCAACCATGGCATTAAACCCCAGCAAGAAATCAATGGCTTGAGGAGGAGGAGTGGGGGGGTGGTTAAAATAGAAAACATTTTTTTTTAAATGGTGGTTGATCAATTTGGATTTAAAACCTGAGTAATATTTTGTTCAAGTGAAATAACAGAGACTTTAAAGCATTAGTTTGTATGATAATCACAGGAGCCTTTTAGAAAAGTTACCTCAAACCTCAACATCATTCAGCTCATCTGGAGATACAATATAATCTCTCCCTGATTACAACGGTCCATCCTCATCTTAAAAGGTCACTTTTGTTACAGATGAGATTCTACTGTGTAGAATTCATCTAATCTTTTTCTCACTTTAACCTGGGACAAGCGTGTTTAAAGTATGTATCCTAAAATTTCTACATTCCCTGCGATTTTAAGCCACATCAAACATTGGTGTTCCTTGCAGGTGCATCTCTGAAGAGTCCTTGGTATTAACCTTGTAACGCATTCACATGTAAATTAAGTCATTGCAATCTTGATGGTTCAATAAATCTCACTCAGGGCCTGCACTGGACATCACTACTAGTCCTGAGTGTAGATGAAAGAGAAGGAATTAGCACAGGGGCTGGCAGAACACATTGTACTTGGTTGAAATCCAGAACCCATCCGTCACTACTGAAGCTGAAATCAAGAGCAAATTCTGCAAGGAAGGAGAATGCCAAATGCAAAGCATATGTTGCACAGAATTCATAATTATGTATAGAAGAAGCATAAAGGAAAACTCTTTTAGCAGACAACCCTCTCTCTGTTCTTAGTAACAGTTATCTGAAGTATGCTCTTGTAGTCAATGAAGTGAAAAGAATTAAATCACCGATAAGATACTTTTAACACTTTTTCTGACCTAGGATGGGCTATAGAGGGTTTGTTACTTTCCTACAAAATCGAGCACTTTTAAAAGTAATTATTCTTAACATTTTAAAGTTAAAGTAACATAAGAAATGTAATAAAAACAGACAATGCTGGAGAAGCTCAGCAAGTCAGGCAGCATCTGTGGAAAGAGAAACAGAGTTAACGTTTCAGGTCGAAGACCTTTCGTCAGAACTGGAAGATGTTAAAAGAGTTAAAGTTTTTAAGAAAATACAGGGCCAGGGAAAGGGGGGAGGGGAGGGGAGGAAAGAACAAAAGGGACGGCCTGTGATAGGGTGGAGGGCACGAGTGATTAAATGACAAAAGGGATGATGGTGCAAGGCAAGGAAGGTGGTAATGGGACAGATTAACAAACAAAAGATTGATCAGGAATAGCTGTAAATGGCAGCAGCAGAACCATTAGCAGTACTAGCTGACCAAAAAAAATGGGAACAGTGGTTATGATCTGAAGTTATTGAAATCAATGTTGAGTCCGGAAAGTTGTAAAGTGCCTAATCGAAAGATGAGGTGTTGTTCCTCGAGCTTACATTGAGCTTCATTGGAACAGTGTAAGAGGCCGAGGACAGAGAGGTCAGAGTAGGAATGGGAAGGGGAATTAAAATGGCAAGTGACCAGCAGGTCAGGGTCACGCTTGCGGACAGACAGAGGTGTTCAGCAAAGCGATCACCCAGTCTGCATTTGGTTTCCCCAGTGTAGAGGAGACTGCATTGTGTGCAGCGAATACAGTATACTAAATTGAAAGATATACAAGTAAACCACTGTTTCATCTGGAAGGAGTGTTTGGGGCCCTGGACAGTGGGAAGGGAGGAGGTGAAGCGGCAGGTGTTGTATCTCCTGCGCTCGCACGGGAAGGTGCCGTGGGGAGGAGAGCGGGTGTTGGGGATGATGGAAGAGTGGACCAGGGTATCGCGGAGGGAGCGGTCCCTTTGGAATGCTGAAAGGGGAGGAGAGGGGAAGATGTGTTTGGTGGTGGGATTGCGCTGGAGGTGGCAGAAATGGCGGAGTTTCTTAACCTGTCTCATACCACCTTCCTTGCCTTGCACCATCATCCCTTTAGGGATGGGCAATAAATGCCGGCCTTGCCAGCGACGCCCACATCCCGTGAACAAATAAAAAAAAATGTAATCACTCGTGCCCTCTACCCTATCACAGACCTTCCTTTTTGTTCTTTCCTCCCCTCCCCTCCCTCCACTTTCCCTGATTTGTACTTGCTCAAAAATTTTAACTCTTTTAACATCTTCCAGTTCTCACAAAAGGTCCTCGACCTGAAACGTTAACTCTGTTTCTTTCTCCACAGATGCTGCCTCACTTGCTGAACTTCTCCAGCATTTTCTGTTTTTATTTCAGATTTCCAGCATCTGCAGTATTTTCCTTTTGATAAGAAATGTAATACCAGACATGGAAATCTTTAGAAAATGGAAGCAATGTTCACAGCTGTTAATATACAGTTCAAAACTATTCCTATGTAAGCTTATCTTACAATGTGGTTAATATTTTACTTCTAACAAATTCTACAGCTTTCGCCCACTGATACCCAATGGCAATGTAGGAAAGCAGTGGCTTATCAGAATGATTTTCACAAGTACAGTAACACTGTAATTCCAAAGACGATACAAAATACCAGCACATTCTATGACCAACAATGTAGTTCATCACATAAAAATAGTAAAGCTACAAAAAACCATAGAGAAAAAAAATCTAATCCGATGGCTCAGCAAATTTACCTCGTGAATAGCTAAGCTATACTGATCAGAAAGATCCCAGGCATAATTCTTAGCCTATGTTGAATTAGCCGATCACAGCTAGAACAGTGATGGGGGAGGGGGCTACACTTGGCCTCGATGTTTCTTGGTTATGGAAGGGAAATTCAGCCAAAGTTCCCCCTCCTGTTTGCTATCTAGTGACCAGTGCTGGAAAGTTCGTATGGGTGAATGTGAGGACGAGGACAGTATCAAGCTCAAATATTGCAGTTAAATAACCTGCGAATACTCACTGTCCAGGCTCACATTGAAATAATGGCCACTTAGTGAGATAATGAAAAACACCTGATAACTGTCGAACTGTACCTTTAGTTACAATACCTTCAGGAGAAGAGGGTGGGGAGGAAAAACATAAGAGACCATGTGATCAACAAAACTGGATTGCTGCCCTGATAGTTCACTGGATAAATACGTTGGGTAAAAGAGTGGTCAGCCATGAAGGTGTTAGCTTAACCACCACCTTTGATGGGTCTGTGCTGAGTTAGCTGATCTCAGCCAGGCAGCTGTGATGATGCTACAATTGGCTTCAGTGCAGTCGGACTAGGGAGGGGGGAAAGTTAGCCGCAGTTCCCACTCTTAATTGCTATCCCTGCTGGAAAGGGTGAGGACTGCAGAATATAGGCAACAAATGTAAAATTGCACACACTCCTTCCAAACAATTATAGAGACAAATACGAAATCAAAGAATGAGTTCATATTTTTTTTAAAACACATTAAATTATGAAGAAACAAAACACTGTAATTACTTTAACCATAAACTAAAAGAGCAAAACAAACTAATCCTTTCTCTCCCTCCCTCACCTTCACATGGTCCATCTCCGACTCTTCCCCTCCCTTCCTCGACTTCTCTATCTCCATTTCTGGGGATAGGCTGTCAACCAATATCTACTATAAGCCCACCGACTCCCACAGCTACCTTGATTACACTTCCTCCCACCCCGCTTCCTGTAAGGACTTGATTCCATTCTTCCAGTTAATTTGTCTCCGTTGCATCTGTTCTGACGATATGACCTTCCACACCAGATATATCTTCCTTTTTCCTCAACCAAGGATTCCCCTCCACTATGGTTGACAGGACCCTCGACTGTGTCTGTCCCAAGTAGTTTGGAGGACGGGTTCATAGAATGCATTCGAGAGAGTTTTCTATGTTGAGGAACCTACCAGGGAACAGGCTATTTTAGATCTAGTATTGTGCAATGAGACAGGGTTAATTAGTAATCTTATAGTTAATGATCCTCCAGGAAGAGTGAACATAATATGATAGAATTTCATATTGAGTTTGAGAGTGATGTAGTTAAGTCCGAAAATAGGGTCTTAAATTTAAACAAAGCCAATTACATAGGTATGAGGGGCAGGCTGGCTAAGGTTGATTGGGAAATTAGATTAAAAGATACGATGGTAGATAAGCAATGGCGAACATTTAAAGAAATAATTCATGATTCTCAACAAATATACATTCCCTTGAGGAATAAAAACTCCACAGGAAAAGTGATCCAATTGTGGCTAACTAGAGAAGTTAAGAATAGTATTAGATTAAAAGAAGAGGCTTACAATGTCGCCAAAATGAGTAGTAAGCCTGAGGGTTGGGAGAGTTTTAGAAATCAGCAAAGGATGACCAAGAAATTGATAAAGAGGGAGAAAATTGAGTATGAGGGTAAACTAGCAAGAAATATAAAAACAGATTGTGAGAGCTTCTACAAGTATGTAAAAAGGAGGAGAGTAGCAAAAGTAAATGTGGGTCCCTTAGAGGCAGAGACAGGAGAAATTATAATGGGGAATAAGGAAATGGCAGAGACATTAAACAAATATTTTGTATCTGCCTTCACAGTAGAGGACACAAAAAATATATCGGAAATAGTGGAGAACCAAGGGTCTGATGAGAGTGAGGAACTTAAAGTAATTAATATTAGTAAAGAAAAAGTATGGAAGAAATTAATGGGACTGAAAGCCAACAAATCCCCTGGACTTGATGGCCTATATCCTAGGATTTTAAAAGAAGTGGCGGCAATGGATGCATTGGTTTTGATCTTCCAGAATTCCCTAGATTCTAGAACAGTCCCCATGGATCGGAAGGTAGCAAATGGAACCCCGCTATTCAAGAAGGAAGGGAGAGAGAAAACAGGGAATTATATGCCACTTAGTCTGACATCAGTAGTTGGGAAAATGCTAGAATCTATTATTAAGGAAGTGGTAACAGGGCACCTAGAAAATCATTATGATTAGGCAGAGTCAGCACAGTTTTATGAAAGGGAAACCGTGTTTGACAATTCTATTAAAATTTTTTGAGGGTGTAACTAGCAGGGTTGATAAAGGGGAACCAGTGGATGTAGTATATTTGGATTTTCAAAAGGCATTCGATAAGGTGCCCACAAAACATTGTTACACAAGATAAGGGCTCATGGGGTTGAGGGTAACACATTGGCATGGATAGAGGATTGGTTAACAGACAGAAAACAGAGAGTAGGAATAAACAAGTAATTTTCAGGTTGGCAGATTGTAACTAGTCGGGTGTCACAAGGATCAGTGCTTTGGCCTTAGCTGTTTACAATATATATCAATGACTTAGATGAAGGGACTGAGTGTAATTTATCCAAATTTGCTGACGATACAAAGCTAGGTAGGAAAGTAAGCTGTGAAGAGGACGCAAAGAGGCTGCAAAGGGATATAGACAGGTTAAGTGAGTGGGCGAGAAGGTGGCAGATGGAGTATAATGTGGGGAAATGTGAAATTATCCACTTTGGTAGGAAGAATAGAAAAGCAGAATATTTTTTAAAAGGTGAGAGACTAAGTAATGTTGGTAGCTAAAGGCATTTGGGTGTCCTTGTACATGAATCACAAAAAGTTAACATGCAGATACAGCAAGCAATTAGGAAGGTTAATGGTATGATAGCCTTTATTGCAAGGGGGTTAGAGTATAAGAGTAAGGAGGTCTTACTGCAATTATATAGGGCTCTGGTGAGACCACACCTGGAGTACTGTTTTGGTCTCATTCCCTAAGGAAGATATACTTCCCTTAGAGGGGGTGCAACAAAGGTTCACTAAATTGATTCCTAGGATGAGAGGGTTGTCCTATGAGGAGAGATTGTGTAGAATGGGCCTACATTCTCTGGAGTTTAGAAGAATGAGAGGTGATCTCATTGAAACATATAAAATTCTTACAGGGTTGACAGGGTAGATGCTAGAGGCTGTTCGCCTGGCTAGAGGGTCTAGAACTAGGGGTCATAAGGCTAGAAATTGAGCCGCCAATGCCCATTGTTTTGGCATTACACGGCCTCCCGAACATCCAAGTCTTGGCTGCGCACGCACGTTTCCAGCGTGACGTACGCTGGACGCCATCTGGTATAGGTATTAGCACATGCGCAATCACCGAATGCCGGCAGCAAGTAAAGTAAGGAGAAAATGGATACAATCAGTGTGCAACGCTGATTTAAAGTGATAGAAAACATTTTGGAACTTAATGCTCAACTCAACACACAGTCTTAACCACAACCATCTGAACATGTCTTAGAGTGCCTGGAGGACCCCCACCAGCGCTACTTAAAGGGACCATGCAGGATTTACAGATTAGTGGCTGGATTATTGCTTCTGTCTGCCGATACATTTGTAACTGTTTTTGGAGGTCTCCTATACTTGAATACTAGTCCTAGGGGACATAACCTAACATTTAGAGCCAGGATGTGCAGGAGTGAAATTAGGAAATGCTTCTACACGCAAAGGGTGGGAGAAGTTTGGAATCCTCTTCTGCAGACTGCAGTTGATGCTAGCTCAATTGTAAATGTTAAATCTGAGATTGATAGATTTCTGTGATCCAAGGGTATTAAGGGATATGGAGCTAAGGTGGGTATATGGAGTCAGGTCACAGGTCCACCATGATCTCATTGAATGGTGGAATAGGCTCGAGTGGCTAAATGCCACTGCCACTTGCTGCCTACTGATATGCGCCACCTTCTCCTGCAAGAAAGCAGGATGTGTGTATGGGTGATGTGCCTGTCATGGTTGAATAGCTGCCAGTGTGTGTGGCCTGTGAGTTGTGGGTGGGCAGCTTGCAACAGTAGTGGTGTGTAACGGTGAGAGGAAGCATCTGATTGGCAGAGTTGAGTACTGATGGAAAGAGTTTGTTGGTATGGGGGTGATGGGGGCTGTAGTGTGTGGAGCACTGGATACGGCTAGTGGTGCAGTTGGTAGGAGACGCCACTTGACAGTTGACCTCACTCACCTTGACCACTCGTGTCAAAGGATTGAAATGCTTCCTGCACTGCATCCAAGTTCATGGTGCTGTGCACCTGGCATTGACTTTGTCTCCCACTGCCTCCCACTGCCTTTTGGGCATATATCTGAAGGGCCTCTTGCCTCTTGCCGCCCCCTTCCCCCCACCTGCGGATATAGGATGTCCCTCCTTCTGTCCACCTTTTGCACCAAAGTCTCTAGTGCATCAGCACAGAACCTTGGGCCACGCACTCTCGCAGGCCTGGTACCAACTCAGATCGGCAGATTGGTGAGGTCTGGCATGCAGATTGGAGGATGTGGGATTTAGTAGTGCGCAACCTTTATTCAATGTTTTAACATAACTCATCAGTATGTAAACATAGGGACGGGACCTGCATCTGTGTTTTACATGTGCAATGTCTGATCTCTGTTCAGACGCCGTGCAGACAGCAGACTGTTATTTCTAGCAAATAATAGGCACTGGCTACTTTTAAGAGATTTTAAGAGACAGCCTGCCTTTAAGAGATTGGGGCTCCCCCTGCTGCTGGAAAGTGTGAATTGCATTGAATCCTCGTGTCAACGTTGATTTCCAACACTGCTTGCAGGTATGTCCTCAGGCCTGACATAAGTCTCGTCCTGCCTGCGCAGGAGTCAATGGACGAGGGTTAATAGCGGATCACGCTACCTATGCTCAATAATAGGCCATATTGAATTTTCCCTCATAGTTTCAAGATAAGGGGTCGGCCACTTCGGACCGAGATGAGGAAAAGTTTCTTCACTCAGAGGGTTGTGAATGTTTGGAATTTTCTACCGCAGAGGGCTGTGGATGCTCAGTCATTGAGAATATTCAAGACTGAAATCATTAGATTTTTGGACACTAAGGAAATCAAGGGATATGAAGATAGGGCAGGAAAGTGGAGTTGAGGTAGATCAGCCATGATCTTATTGAATGGCGGAGCAGGCTCGAGGGGCCGTATGGCCTACTCCTGCTTCTATTTCTTATGCTCTTATGTTCTTATTTCCCATATTTCTGCCCTCACCCCTTCCCCTCGTTCCCAGAACCACAATAGGGTGCTCCTTGTCCTCACTTTCCACCCCTCCAGCTTCCACATTCAATGGATCATCCTCTACCATTTCCGCCACCTCCAGTGCAATGCCAGCACCAAACACTCTTCTCCTCTCCTCCCTTTTCAGCATTCCAAAGGGACCATTCCCGCCGCAACTCCCTGGACCACTTCTATCACCCCCACATCCACTCTCCTCCCCACGGCACCTTCCCGTGCAAGCGCAGGAGATGCAATCCCTGCCCTTTCACCTCCTCTCTTCGCACTGACCAGGGCCCCAAACACTCCTTCCAGGTGAAACAGCGATTTACTTGTACTTCTACTCTACTACACTGTATTCGCTGCTCACGATGCGGTCTCCTCTACACTGGGATTGAAAGTCGATAAATCCCAAGGACCTGATCATCCACATCCCAGGGTTTTGAAAGAGGTGGCTTCAGAGATAGTGGATGCATTGGTCGTCATCTTCCAAAGTTCCATAGATTCTGGAATGCTTTCTGCAGATTGGAGGGTAGCAAATGTAACCCAACTATTTAAGAAAAGAGGGAGAGAGAAAACATGGAACCACAGACCTGTTAGCCTGACATCAGTGGTAGGGAAAATGCTAGAATCTATTATAAAGGATGTGATAGCAGGACACTTAGAAAATAATAATAGGATTTGGCAGAGTCAACATGGATTTATGAAAGGGAAATCATGTTCAACAAACCTATTGGAGTTCTTTAAGGATATAACTAGTAGAATAGACAAGGGGGAACCAGTGGATGTGGTGTATTTGGATTTTCAGAAGGCTTTTGATAAGGTCCCACACACGAGGTTGGTGAACAAAGTTAGAGCACATGGAATTGGGGGTAATATACTGGCATGGATTGAGAATTGGTTAACAGACAGAAAACAGAGAGTAGGAATAAACGGGTCTTTTTCAGGTTGGCAGACTGTGACTAGTGGGGTACTACAGGGATCGGTGCTTGGGCCCGTGCTATTCACAATCTATATCAATGATTTGGATGAGGAGACCAAATGTAATATTTCCAAGTTTGCTGATGACACAAAACTCGGTGGGAATGTGAGTTATGAGGAGGATTCAAAGAAGCTTCAAAGGGATATAGACAGGCTAAGTGAGTGGGCAAGAACATGGCAGATGGAGTATAATGTGGAAAAATGTGAAGTTATCCACTTTGGTAGGAAAAACAGAAATGCAGAGTACTTTTTAAATGGTTAGAGATTGGTAAATGTCGATGTTCAAAGGGACCTGGGTGTCCTTGTACGTGAGTCACTGAAAGCTAACATGCAGGTGCAGCAAGCAATTAGGAAGGCAAATGGTATGTTGGCCTTTATTACAAGAGGATTTGAGTGCAGGAGTAAAGATGTCTTACTGCAATTATATAGGGCCTTGGTGAGACCGCATTTGGAGGATTGTGGACAATTTTGGTATCCTTATCTAAGAAAGGGTGTCCTTGTCATAGAGGGAGTGCAACGAAGGTTCACCAGACTGATTCCTGGGATGGCGGGATTGTCATATGAGGAGAGATTGAGTAGACTAGGCCAGAATTCTCTTGAGTTTAGAAGAATGAGAGGTGATCTCATTGAAATATACAAAATTCTTACAGGGTTCGACAGGGTAGATGCGGAGAGGATGTTTCCCTGACTGGGAGTCTAGCACCAGGGGTCACAGTCTCAGAATAAGGGGTAGGCCATTTAGGACTGAGATGAGGAGAAATTTCTTCACTCAGGGGGTGGTGAATCTTTGGAATTCTCTACCTCAGAGGGCTGTGGAGGCTCAGTTATTGAGTACATTCAAAACAGAGATCGATAGATTTCTAGATATGAAAGGCATCAAAGGATATGGGGATAGTGCAGGAAAATGGTAATGAGGTGTTAAATGGTGTAGCAGGCTCGAGGGGCCGGATGGCCTACTCCTGCTCCTATTTCTTATGTTCTTATGTTCACTGGGGAGACCAAACGCAGACTGGGTGATCACTTTATTGAACGTCCCCGTTCAGTCTGCAAGTCAGACCCTGACCTGCCGGTCACTTTCCATTTTAATTCCCCGTCCCACTCCCACTCTGACCTCTCTGTCCTCGGCCTCTTACACTGTTCCAATGAAGCTCAACAGAAGCTCAAGGAACAGCACCTCATCTTTTGATTAGGCATTTTACAACCTTCTGGACTCAACATTGATTTCAATAACTTCAGATCATAACCACTGCTCCCATTTTTTCAGACAGCAGGTGCTGGTAATGGTTCTGCTGTTGCCATTTACAGCTCCTCGAGACCCATCTTCTGTTTCTTTACTTGTCCCATTACCACCCTCCTTGCCTTGCACCATCATGCCTTTTGTCATTTAATCACTCCTGCCCTCCACCCTATCACAGACCTTCCCTTTTGTTATTTCTTCCCCATCCCTTTGCGAATGGAAATACATTTCCAGTGGTGTGCCACAAGGCTCAGTGTTGGATTCCTTGCTGTTTGTGGTATATATTAATGATTTGGATTTGAATGTAGGGGGCATGATTGGCAAATTTGCAGACGACACAAAAATTGGCCGTGTAGCTGATATTGAAGAGGATAGCTGTAGACTCCAAGAGGATATTAATGGGTTGGTGGAGTGGGCGGAAAAGTGGCAAATGGAGTTCAATCCAGAGAACTGTGAGGTAATGCACTTAGGGAGGGCAAACAGTAAAAGGGAATACACAGTAAACGGGAATATATTGAGAGGGGTAGAGGAAGTGAGCGGCCTTGGAGTGCATGTGCACAGGACCCTGAAGGTAGCAGTACAGGTAGATAAGGTTATGAAGAACGCATACGGAATGGTCTCCGTTATTAGCCGAGGTATAGAATACAAAAGCAGGGATGTAATGATGGAACTGTATAAAACACTGGTAAGACCACAGCTGGAGTATTGTGCGCAGTTCTGGTCACCACATTACAGGAAGGATGTAATTGCTCTGGAGAGAGTGCAGAGAAGTTTTACAAGAATGTTGCCAGGGCTTGAAAATTGCAGCTACGAGGAGAGATTGGATAGGCTGGGGTTGTTTTCCTTGGAGCAGAGGAGGCTGAGGGGAGACTTGATTGAGGTGTACAAAATTATGAGGGGCCCAGATAGAGTAGACAGGAAGTACCTATTTCCCCTAGCAGAGAGTTCAAGAACTAGAGGACATAGATTTAAGCTGATTGGCAGAAGGGGACATGAGGAAAATCTTTTTACCCAGAGGGTGGTGGGTGTATGGAATTTGCTGCCCGAATTGGTGGTAGAGGCAGGGACCCTCAACTCTTTTAAAAAGTACCTGGACCTGCACCTAAAGTGCTGTAAGCTGCAGGGCTACGGACCGGGTGCTGGAAGGTGGGATTAGAATGGGCAGCTGGTTGTTCTTCGAGCCAGCGCGGACACGATGGACCAAATGGCCCCCTTCTGTGCTGTATCTTTTCTATCGTTCTATGGTTCCATCCCCCCCACACACCTTTCCCTGGCTCTGTACTTGCTTAAAAATTGTTCAATCTTTACTTCTTTCAGTTCTGACAAAAAGTCATCAACCTGAAACGTTAACTCTGATTCCCTCTCCACAGGTGGCCCTTGACCTGCTGAGTGTTTCCAGCATTTTCTGTTTTGATTAATCATTTCCCTCTCCTGCCTCTCATTCTCTGTCCTCTCTCTCATTCGTACCCCTCTCCTTTTTCTCTCTCACTCTCCTCTCTCCCTCTGCAGTTCCTTTATGAAAGGAATTCTGCCTGTTTTACTGATTTCTTCGTTTGTTTTATTCAATATTGCTGCCAATTGATTGTGTAGGCAAGTGCAATAAGCTATATTTCAGCTATAAAAGTGCTGCGTGCAGCTCAGCAAACATTGTTTGGTCACCAATGCGATGTATGTTCAGTCTACATTATAGACTCAAATTAGTCAAGTTTTACTACTGGGAAGTGTTACAATGTTGGAGGTGAAGTCTTTCGGAAGAGACGTTAAACCAAGGCCCTGTCTGCCCTCTCAGGTGGACGTAAAAGATCCCTTGATACTATTTCGAAGAAGAGCTAGAGCCTGGTGTCCTGGCCAATATTTATCCCTCAACCAACATCACTAAAGCAGATTATCTGGTCATTATCAGATTGCTGTTTGTGGGACCTTGCTGTGTGCAAATTGGCTGCTCCATTTCCTACATTACTACAGTGAATACACTTCCAAAGTACTTGATTGGCTGTAAAGCACTTTGGGAAGTCGTGAAAGGCATTATATAAATGCAAGTCTTTCTTTTATTTAGCGGAAATACAACAGGGATCGTTTCAAAAAAAAAGTTTTAGCAGTGGAATTTTTTTTAATCACATATTTTTGAACATTTTGAATTTAGAACTGGTTGACTTATCTAAGGAGCATGGCCTGATATCCAGGCCACCTTCAGTCCCAGATCTCTAACCTTTGGAAGAACCTATGATGATGATTATTATTGTTTTGAATGGGTTAATATAATGATGTTCCCCATGGTCTATTGGCAGGAGTTGGAGTCTGATTCAGAGAATGGAGCAGATGTGATTGCAATCAGTCAAAGCCAGAAGGTTCACCTTGTCCACTCACCACTTGGATCCACGTCCCCCATGGCAGGTCCTGGGGCTAAACCAAAGACTGGGGTAGGTTCGGAAAATTTAAACAAACCAAATCATTCTTAGAACAGATAGTTATAAATTGTAATAATGTTTATGCCAAGATAATAACTTTTTGATTGCTGACTGCTTGCAACGGACCATATATTCTTCTTTCTGCTGATTTTAGTGAGAAATGGAATAAAAGGTGGTATAATGTTGGTAGAAAGCACTAACAGATTATTTAGCCATGTTTAGCACTGCTCTGGTGGTCCCTATCCCTATAAAAATTGATTAATGTTTTGTGAAACATGATGAGAATAAAAGTCTGAACTTTACTTGTTGAGGCCTTATTAGAGTCCTTAATGATGAACTCATTTTTCCAAATCTACCCAGCTGCAGAATCAAATCAAAAATAAATATTTTTCCATGTCAGATCTGGCAGTAACAAGTTTAGTGAAGGGAAAGATTTTGAAAGTATAACTATGGTGGTAAATAAAGTTTGTAATAGAGGGGAGTTTTCCGCCCAAGAGCATTTGGTTGTGGCTATATCGCGTAACACGTTGGAGCAAGACAAGGTGGAGGAGAGGGAAGCCCAGAAGAGCAGAGGGCATAGATGGCACATAACTCCCAGCAGATACTATCCCAGGTTGTGGGGGTACTGCAACAGAGTCAACTAACTTCACTAAAATCAGCAGATGGAGGAGCAGTGTGTGAGGAGGCACCGGCTTACAGGGAGGCTGTAACTCAGGTAGGGCATTTGGGCCACAAAGACCTGCAGGAAGAGTCAACAATCCACTATAAACTATCACCACTGCTCTCAACTTTATTGCCACAGTGACCCTTCAGGAACTCACAAAGGATAGCACAGGAGATCAGACATTGGCTTTCGGACATCTAAATCCACCATTGAAGTAGTGGGACTTTTGCATCAATAGGACAGCAGCCTTTACCAATCCACAAGGCAAAGCAAATAACAAAAGAAATAGCAGTATCCAGCCAGCAGATAGGGAATAAAATCCAGCTGGAAAAAAAGAGCAGGGAGCAACCAATCAGGGAAAAAGATGGTGGAACAGCAAATCTAATAGTCTTTTCATTGCTGGCTCCTCCAGGCAATTTCAGTTTTTATTGATGTTTGCAGAAACTTTTGTCATATAAAATATATGTTTATTCACCTAGAACACATGTAATCTTTCTGGTTCTATATGGCCTATGGCTCCATGAAACCAAGTGGCCCACGAAAAGATAAAATTTGGACACACCTGCTATATACGGATGGATGGTGTTGGTATACAGGTGAACCTAGATTTTCCAATCAGCATTATTTTAATGCCAGAGTTAAATGGGTTAATGTCAGTGTTAAAATAACGTCAATCAGAATATCTAGGCCATGTTCTTTTAGCCATCTCCCTTTGCTTTTTTAGTCTTTTTGAAAATTGTAAAGTAAAATTACAGAAATAAGCCTTACAATGATTTTTTTTTTAATTAACAAAATTAAGGGAAGAATTTCTCTATTTGCTACGTTTAGCAATTTTGCTAATTCATTCAAAAAGAAAGTGTTTACAATTTCACTGCACGTAGCCACCAAAACAATTCTTCACAATCCTATTTATTTCACATGGCTTCATCCTCAAAGGAGTTAAAATGCTGCATTTGAGCAACTTAATTGACATCCAGTTAAGTAAAAAGAGCCAAATGATACACCTGCCAAATATTGATTCTGATCATCAGTACTTCACAAAGAACACCCTCAGTGATTTATCAATCTCGAAAACAATCATCCAAGGATTAAGAATCAGGAACCAAACTAAAAGGGAATAAGTGTCACTTTTCTATAAAATGTTGTAACTTCATTGGAAGTCGAATTTTGAAAAGAATTGTTATTTCCCATTAATATAAATTGTACTTCCTGCACATGTCAGCAATTTGAACGTGTATGTCCAAATCATTTTCTTTCAAAACAAAATCCAAAATCTCACTTTCCTCCAAATAGTTTTTCCAATAAATACTGTCCCATATCATGTCCTGTAGTTTGAAGACTGGTGAGTTACCCATATTATTTTCAATTTGCACTGTTGTTTCCCCAAATTGTGAGATTCTACCTCTGGTGCAAGATGGTGCAGGGTCTTGCTGGACAGGCATTCAGATCGGATCGAGTGCTAAGGTCAGTGTGTCCGATTGGCACCATACCCAGTTTTCTAGCTGTTCATTTTATCATTAAGAGTAGGCTGAACTCATGTGAAATCTTTATAATAATTTCACTCTCTTGGCTTTCATGTTCTTCATGTTGCAGGTTTTAATCAGTGGCCTTACTATGTGTAAATGATATTTTAGAGTGAAGCTTGCAGTACAAGTACTTGTGGATTGTGCACTCTGGAACAATAATGCTACCATATTATTAAAGTGCAATATTGTTGGTGTGAAATGAGGGCACTGGTAATTTTTTTCTCACATTTTTTCCCCTCCTCTACTCTCTTGAAAGTGCTGTCTCTTCCTGGGGTTTGGTTTCAAGGACACCAAAAACCCTCCAGTACATCAACCAAGTGGCTGTTCTTCTGTGTGAGCCTTTACACAGTGGAAGGTTTTGTGGCCAAGCTTAATCCTGTTCTCACCTGAGGTACACACAAACTCATTATCTAGAAGGAGTCACAAGATAGCAAATTGAAATGTGAACCCTCGCAGATTTTCTTCTTTCCTTAATGCAGAGAAGTGCAAAGTAATACATTTTGGCAGGAAGAATGAGGAGATGAAATATAAACTTAAGGGTACAATTCTAAAGGGGTTGCAGGAACAGAGAGACTTGGGGGTATATGTGGACAAATCTTTGAAGGTGACAGGACAGGTTGAGAAAGCACTTAAAAAAGCATACAGGAACCTGGGCTTTATAAATAGCAGCATAGAGTACAAAAGCAAAGAAGTTATGTTGAACCTTTATAAAACACTGGTTCGGCCACAACTGGTGTATTGTGACCAATTCTGGGCACCGCACTTTAGGAAGGATGTGAAGGCCTTAGAGAGGGTACAGAAAAGCTTTACTAGAATGGTTCCAGGGATGAGGGACATTAGTTACGTGGATAGACCGGAAAAACTGGGATTGTTCTCCTTGGAGTAGAGACAGTTAAGAGGAGATTTGACAGAAGTGTTCAAAATCATGAAGGGTTTAGATAAAGTAAATAAAGAGAAACTGTTCCCATTGGTGGAAAGGTCGAGAACCAGAGGACACAGATTTAAGGTGATTGGCAAAAGAACCAAAGGCAACTTGAGGAAAAAGTTTTTTATGCAGTGAGTAGTTATGATCTGGAATGCACTGCCTGAAAGGGTGGTGGAAGCAGATTCAATCATGGCTTTCAAAAAGGATAAATCTTTGAAGGGAAAAAATTTGCAGGGCTATGGGGAAAGGGCAGGGGGCTAGGACTAACTGGATTGCTCATACAAAGAGATGGCAGGGGCTCAATGGGATGAATGGCCTCCTCCGGTGCTGTAACCATTCTATGATTCCTAATCTGAAGGGCTCTGAGGCCAATTTTAGCATCCCAACTTTGTTCTTATGTTCCAACCATTGCCCCAGCTGAGATTCCTGAACCCAACACAGACCAGGGACCAAACTGGATCTATATGACTTGGTACTAAGCCATGCTGTTCATTTATGCACTAGTGCATTAGGAAGGTTAGATGCCAGTGTTTTAACATTAAACCAGGAGAGACAAAAGAGGTGTCACACAGGGCAGCTGTTGACATTACACTGAAACTGCAGAGCGACACCACCATGAAGCACAAGGTTAACTTGTTGACTTTTTGAACTGACACAATAGATTTAAAATACAGCACAGTATTTCTGCGCAGGGCAGATTTGACCTGGCACAAACCTGTGGCATAAATAGGTAATAGAAGTGTAATTGGGGCTAAAGTGCACTGCATGTAAACAACACTAGTAAAAGCAGTAAACAGAGCTGTACAACGGAGTAGAGATTGAATAAGCATGCCTGGCCTAGAAAGTAGACCGTGATGGATTGTTACTTTTCTGCCTGAATGCACAACTAGAATTTATAGTTTTGAAATTTATAGCAACTGAGGCTTATAGGAGTTGTGTGGCATGGAAGAGTCTGAAAATGCTGGTGCCTGTTTCTTTTGGCAGGAGTTGGTTTGTGAAGGGTGGGGTTCGTGGAGATGAGTAATGACCCTATTACACTTTGATTACTACATTACCAGGGTTGCATTGACAAGTGGAAGAATTAAAGGCATTCAGATGTAACCAGCTGTGTAATTTAATTTAACCTTCCACATTGTTCCTAATGTCTTGAATTATTTACTCCCTGCTCTGCATCAGTGAACTTAGGTCAGACCACACAGAGGTGGCAGCATGGAATGTCTGTCCAGTTTACAGTGGTGTTTTACCATTGAGAAGTGAAAGCACCAAGTGTTGTTTATTTACTTGGACACCTCTCATCACAACAAAAAAATAAATTCTCTGCAAAATTATTGCATTTATTTACCTGACAAATCCATTCTTTGATACATCATGCATTGTGCCATTAATGTAAAACAATTTAAAGGAGCAGAGTATTGCCTCAAATAGTATCGCTGCTGGCTATGACTGGAGCCAAAAGGTTAGACTACATTTTTGTGTTTTTATCACCTTTTTTAAAGTATCCAGCTGCTTACCCAGCGGGCAGGGGAACCAATTGCTGATGGGATATGGATCTAACCCCTCGTAGAATGGTTGGGTGGGTGATAGGTAGTCCTGTGGTAATAATGCGTGCAGTCAATCCATGACAGTGTAGTAATGTGTGTATCCAATCCATGAGAGTGTAGTAATGTGTGTATCCAATCCATGACAGTGTAGAACTGTGTGTATCCAATCTATGATAGTGTAGAAATGTGTGTATCCAATCTATGACAGTGTAGAAATGTGTGTATCCAATCTATGACAGTGTAGAAATGTGTGTATCCAATCTATGACAGTGTAGAAATGTGTGTATCCAATCTATGACAGTGTAGAAATGTGTGTATCCAATCTATGACAGTGTAGAAATGTGTTTATCCAATCCATGACAGTGTAGAAATGTGTGTATCCAATCTATGACAGTTTACCAGTCTGACAGTCTCCAGAGACTGGGTTCAAATTTTATTTTGTGGAACTCAGACGTTTGAACTTCATATCAAAATTAGTGAATTAGAATTCAGAGTTAGCCAAATGTTTACGTTTTATCATTAAATGAGCCAAGCCCTTTAAATGTAACCTTTGGCTAATTTGTTCCATATTTGTTTTCAACCTTGTAAAATCAGCACTCTGGGAGTTGATATTCAAAAACATCAGCAATCTGCAGTACTTTTGAAAACTGAGCAGACCAGGAAACTCTCAGATTGAGTTTCTGTTCTGTGCTATTTTAGCTGATCTTCGATACAGCAGGAGTGGTGAAATTATAAATTGACCTCTGTGCCCCTGGGCTAGGGAGAGGGAAAATCAGCCAGTATTCCCATTCTTCATGGCTATTCAGTGGCCTCTGTGTGGTCATGAGGTGAGGGCGGCTTGAGCACTACAGTGATGCCCACCATATTTCATGCCAACACTCACATTTTAATATTGTAACACCGGCTTTTTAAAGTTGCTTCAATATTTGCAAACCCTCCCCAACCCTATATCTGAAACGTATTCTTTAATTGTCTCTATCAGAAGATTTTATTCAATCTTGGTTTGTTAACAATTTGGCAGTGGTCACGTGGAAATAATTTACCTTCTTTATGACAGTTTCTCTAGTTCCTGTAGCCCAGACATTTCTAGTTTCGGAGAACATCGTGCTGAAGAGAATGAGCTGTTCTTGCAAGGCTACTTTTGATTCTAGTCCAGAAAGCAGAACTGAAAAAATATCTGATTCAAGCACTGTGGGAGAACCGTCACCACACGGACTGCAGCGGTTCAAGGCGGCGGCTCACCACCACCTTCTCAAGGGCAATTAGGGATGGGCAATAAATGCCGGCCTTGTCAGCGACGCCCACATCCCATAAACGAATAAAAAAAATTAAAATCAATGGCTGAAAATTTAGACAAGCTCTGAATTGAGCACTGAGGTCCAGGTTTAATTCTCCAATCTGCACTTCCATGGAGTGAGTCTCCGTGCTGAGAATGGAATCTCGCAATTTCAGGGCTTTAGATACCGTTTACCGAAATGTGGTTTTATATTTAGAATGTCATATGAGTCCTCATGTACTCCCATCACCTCTGTCAATACCAAGCTTCACTGGGTCTCTGTGTCAGCTAATTGATTTTAAGATCCTCGCATTAGTTTAAAATCCCTCTAACGCCGCACCCCACAGTGATTTCCTCCAGCCTTATGTCCTGGCACACATCCTCTGCTGCTCTGACATGAAGTTATGTCTCTTCTTCCACTTCATCCTTAGTGGCCGCTGTTTCGTCTATTATGTTCCTGCCCTCTGGCACTACCTTCCTAAATTTCCCTGCCTTGCTACCTCCCTTTCTGCTTTCCAAAGCCTGCTCTTTGACCATGCATTCAGCTCCACCTCCAACTCTTATTTTGTTTTTCCTTTTTTTCCTCCTGCTTGCCATCCACTTTAATCCACCAACATATGACGTGCTTTGAGACTTTTTTCTCTCTATGTGAGGAGAGCTATAGAAATATAAGTTATGTAAAAGTGACGAAAAACTCGGGGGTAGAAATTAGTTAGCGCTCAATTACAGACGCGAAATAGGCGGTGTGATTGGAGTGCATGCCTGAAGAGGTCGGCCTAACGATCTCCTGAAATTGGTCCATGACCCTCGTCTTAATAATCGGGGCGAGCGTCTGGGGCCTGTCGTGCCTCCAGAGGCAGCTCGCTGTGCCACGGGGGACCAGTTTGCTGCCTGCCTGGCCGGCAATGGCCATCAGGTAAGTCCTGGGACAAGCGGGGGAAGAGAACAGAAGCATGGCGATCATGGGGTGGTAGCAACTCACCATATTAATTTTGAGGCAGAAGAAGCACACCTCCTCCTGGCTCCACATTGAGGTAAGTATAAAAAACTTAGCTGACAGTTTCTCCAGGGGCCTCCAGCGTTCCCTATAAGGACCGTTGGTTAGGCTGCTGTAGATCCGGTAAAACTGCACAGCTCAAGCTCCAACTGGTCTCAATGAATTTTGCAAACGGATCCTGAATTGGGTGCAGGATCCTCATTCCAAGATTGAAATGAGTCCTGTGCTCATTTCAGGCGACCACTAGGGCCATCTAAGAAAGGCCTTGATGAATTTAGCAGTGACTCGAGCGCACGTGTAGTTCAAGCGTGGGCCATCGCACTGCTAAATTCGTCATCATTGCATCTGTTTTACGCCCGAAAAACAGGCACAACACATACCAATTTCTACCTCCTGATGTCTACTGAAGGTACTGTTAACTTAATGCAATGTTAAACTATAATGATGTTTCACAGCTGTGAAATATTAGTGAGTGCTGTACTAGCTTAAAGAGGAATCATTGGCACATTGGGCAGCATTTGGGCAGGTTCAGCTCCCAGAGTAGCAATCCATCCACTCTTCTGCCATTCTAATATGGTTGCTGCAGCTGTAGACTTTCTCAATCCAGTTTTAAAATTTTTATCTGAAATTAAAAGAAACGTGTAACTCCCAACGCCATTGATGACATGATAATATTCATGTCTCTGCTTGCATCATTGTTTGCAAACACAATCTTGCCATGCTCTCTTTATTATGGATGGCTCTAATGCTCCAGTTACTTTTCTGTGTTGCTGCCGATCGCAGCCTCCACTTTGGCAGAAGTGTTAAACAAGGTGTCGTCCTCCAGAGTCAGAGGTATATTTCTCTGGTGGCAGCAGTGCCTCCCACAGCAATACGTCATCAACATGGCAAAGGCTTGCACCTTTTCTAGGTCCCCCAGCCAGTGATAAGGTGATTCACTTTCTGTTCTGCACAGATTATTTCCAGTGATCCAGAAAATTGTGTTGGCCAGAAACAACTGAACATGCATTAATATAGAATCGCAACATAGAGCAGTTCTGCAGTATAAATAGACTATAATATGCTCCAAAATGTTATTTTGAAAGACAGAGCTATTTGTAAGCCTCATGGAAAAGGTGAGCATCAGATTGTATCTCTGTGTCTACGTATGTAATTATTCAACCCAACATTACCAAATACAGCTGACAATCTCGGTGTCACAAGATGGACATTTTAATTTGTTGTCAGCATTAGTAGAACAAGCAACTGCGGTAAGAAGCAGATTAAAAACTTAAGTCCACTTTAGCAGAGATTACATGGTGAAGACAAACTTTTACTGAACCCTTGGGTGGTCAGCATCATCGGACTCCTCAAACAATGTAAACTGAGATTAATGTCAACAATTACCTACCATCTGGTACCTAATAAAAAGCCTGATGCCTTAAATGATGCTAAGCTGTTCACGTCCCATGAAACCTATTGGTACTAAGCTCATACCTCACTGAAAAACTGTTGTATGATTAAATCATCCCATCATCGATTCCAAAAACTGAGGGCAAAACCGTTTCACAATCTTTTGAAATGTTTTTTTTAATATATCATTTAAACATTCGCATCCTCATACACATGATTATGGACTAAAGGCAAAAAATAAATAAACAGTGTAGTATTGTACCACCAGGGGAGAAAACACCAGTTTTCAACAAACGTAAGGAAACATAGAAGAATGCACTGGACACACAAAACATATTGGAGGTAATGGGGATTAAATTCGATAACCCCCGAATCCGGGCGCAGAGGTTGCGATTGAGATTCGTGCTATTGGATCATCTCCATGATTTCTGCGTGCAGCCAGCGCTATCTGCACTGTTGAGAGGCTGCACGCACCAGCAGGGGGCTCGATATGGGGCATGATTGGCACTACTTAAAGGCAGCCTGCACCTCTTAAAGGAGAGGTGCACAGTCAATGCAATCAATGGATGAGGACAAGTGAAATGGATGGACCTGCAAGAGAGTGTGCACCGAGGTTCTCCAATGACACACTGGAGGCCTTGGTGCAGGAGGTGGACGCACGGAGGGCCATCCTGCACTTGCAGGGTGACAGGAGACCCTCCCGACACCAGCTGCAAAGGAAGTGGCCGTGGAGGTGAAGGCCAGGAGCATTGCACCACGTACGTGGATGCAGTGCAGGAAAAAGTTCAATGATTTGACATGAGTGGTCAAGGTGAGTGAATGCAAGTGTCAAGTGGCACATCCTACCAATTGCACCACTGCTCCATGCATGACTCCCGCCCCCCACTTCCTCCTGTCACCCACCCACCAATAAACGCTGCCCATCCGTACGTAATGCTGCACTTGGGATGCTGCATCTCACTCGCACATAGTACCACAATCCACACACCCACAACTCACAGGTCACACACACTGGCAGCTATTCAACCATGACAGCCAAACATCTTGCCATTCACTGGCACACGTCCCTCTGTCTTGCAAGAGAAGATGGCACATAACAGCGGGCAGCAGCAAAGAATGGATGGAGGACAGAAACGCCGACACGTCCTAACCCCCATGGAGGAGATCATGCTGCGCATCATTGGGCAGGACGTCACTGTGACTGTGGTTACTGGCAGCATTGGAGGTATCGATGCTGAGGGTCTCTGCATACCTAATCCTCCTTCTCGTTTCCCACATCTCCCTCATCCCACAATCATTTCTGACTCATGTGCTGCAGATGGTGTCAGCACGCACGTCTTACTTGCTCCTCTCCCCACTCCACAACTCAGCCCGTCTCCCGATACCCAAGAACTGGAGCCAGCACTATCCGAGGAGGAAGAGGAGGAGGAAGACACTGAAGCCACACCGTCACTCGATCTGACACTCACATCCACCAGCTCAGAGACTGACACTGCGCATCCTTTAGAGGCTAGGATAGAGATCTGCACATGGTGAGACATCGGGCACAAGTGCACAGGAGCCGGGGCGGGGGTAATGGATATCACAGGTGCCGGCTCACCGGAGGCCGAGGTCGCTCACTAGTTCTGCTGCTGAGGAGTCAGATGAGGCCTTCGATGAACCAGGCCACAGAAAACGGCTGATGGGCGTGCACCACCAAATGCTTGGTGCACTGAAATGCCTGCGCACAATGTCAAGGAGCATGGAGGAGTCCAACTTGGCACAGGGCTTTGCGCAGAGCTTGGAGCCTATCCTTACCCACATGGAATTTTTTTTTTTAAATTCGTTCACGGGATGTGGGCGTCGCTGGCAAGGCCGGCATTTATTGCCCATCCCTAATTGCCCTCGAGAAGGTGGTGGTGAGCCGCCTTCTTGAACTGCTGCAGTCCGTGTGGTGACGGTTCTCCCACAATGCTGTTAGGAAGGGAGTTCCAGGATTTTGACCCAGCGACAATGAAGGAACGGCGATATATTTCCAAGTCGGGATGGTGTGTGACTTGGAGGGGAACGTGCAGGTGGTGTTGTTCCCATGCGCCTGCTGCCCTTGTCCTTCTAGGTGGTAGAGGTCGCGGGTTTGGGAGGTGCTGTCGAAGAAGCCTTGGCGAGTTGCTGCAGTGCATCCTGTGGATGGTGCACACTGCAGCCACAGTGCGCCGGTGGTGAAGGGAGTGAATGTTTAGGGTGGTGGATGGGGTGCCAATCAAGCGGGCTGCTTTATCTTGGATGGTGTCGAGCTTCTTGAGTGTTGTTGGAGCTGCACTCATCCAGGCAAGTGGAGAGTATTCCATCACACTCCTGACTTGTGCCTTGTAGATAGTGGAAAGGCTTTGGGGAGTCAGGAGGTGAGTCACTCGCCGCAGAATACCCAGCCTCTGACCTGCTCTCGTAGCCACAGTATTTATATGGCTGGTCCAGTTAAGTTTCTGGTCAATGGTGACCCCCAGGATGTTGATGGTGGGGGATTCGGCGATGGTAATGCCGTTGAATGTCAAGGGGAGGTGGTTAGACTCTCTCTTGTTGGAGATGGTCATTGCCTGGCACTTATCTGGCACGAATGTTACTTGCCACTTATGAGCCCAAGCCTGGATGTTGTCCAGGTCTTGCTGCATGCAGGCTCGGACTGCTTCATTATCTGAGGGGTTGCGAATGGAACTGAACACTGTGCAGTCATCAGCGAACATCCCCATTTCTGACCTTATGATGGAGGGAAGGTCATTGATGAAGCAGCTGAAGATGGTTGGGCCAAGGACACTGCCCTGAGGAACTCCTGCAGCAATGCCCTGGGGCTGAGATGACTGGCCTCCAACAACCACTACCATCTTCCTTTGTGCCAGGTATGACTCCAGCCACTGGAGTGTTTGCCCCCTGATTCCCATTGACTTCAATTTTACTAGGGCTCCTTGGTGCCACACTCGGTCAAATGCTGCCTTGATGTCAAGGGCAGTCACTCTCACCTCACCTCTGGAATTCAGCTCTTTTGTCCATGTTTGGACCAAGGCTGTAATGAGGTCTGGAGCCGAGTGGTCCTGGCGGAACCCAAACTGAGCATCGGTGAGCAGGTTATTGGTGAGTAAGTGCCGCTTGATAGCACTGTCGACGACACCTTCCATCACTTTGCTGATGATTGAGAGTAGACTGATGGGGCGGTAATTGGCCGGATTGGATTTGTCCTGCTTTTTGTGGACAGGACATACCTGGGCAATTTTCCACATTGTCGGGTGGATGCCAGTGTTGTAGCTGTACTGGAACAGCTTGGCTAGAGGCGCAGCTAGTTCTGGAGCACAAGTCTTCAGCACTACAGCTGGGATGTTGTCGGGGCCCATAGCCTTTGCTGTATCCAGTGCACTCAGCCGTTTCTTGATATCACGTGGAGTGAATCGAATTGGCCGAAGACTGGCTTCCGTGATGGTGGGGATATCGGGAGGAGGCTGAGATGGATTATCCACTCGGCACTTCTGGCTGAAGATGGTTGCAAATGCTTCAGCCTTGTCTTTTGCACTCACGTGCTGGACTCCGCCATCATTGAGAATGGGGATGTTTGCAGAGCCTCCTCCTCCCGTTAGTTGTTTAATTGTCCACCACCATTCACGACTGGATGTGGCAGGACTGCAGAGCTTTGATCTGATCCGTTGGTTGTGGAATCGCTTAGCTCTGTCTATAGCATGTTGCTTCCGCTGTTTAGCATGCATGTAGTCCTGAGTGTAGCTTCACCAGGTTGGCACCTCATTTTTAGGTACGCCTGGTGCTGCTCCTGGCATGCTCTTTTACACTCCTCATTGAACCAGGGTTGATCCCCTGGCTTGTTGGTAATGGTGGAGTGAGGAATATGCCGGGCCATGAGGTTACAGATTGTGCTGGAATACAATTCTGCTGCTGCTGATGGCCCACAGATGCCCAGTTTTGAGCTGCTAGATCTGTTCTGAATCTATCCCATTTAGCACGGTGGTAGTGCCACACAACACGTTGGATGGTGTCCTCAGTGCGAAGACGGGATTTCATCTCCACGAGGACTGTGCGGTGGTCACTCCTACCAATACTGTCATGGACAGATGCATTTGCGACAGGTAGATTGGTGAGGACGAGGTCAAGTAAGTTTTTCCCTCGTGTTGGTTCGCTCACCACCTGCCGCAGGCCCAGTCTGGCAGCTATGTCCTTCGGGACTCGGTCAGCTCGGTCAGTAGTGGTGCTACCGAGCCACTCTTGGTGATGGACATTGAAGTCCCCCACCCAGAGTACATTTTGTGCCCTTGCTACCCTCAGTGCTTCCTCCAAGTGGTGCTCAACATGGAGGAGGACTGATTCATCAGCTGAGGGAGGACGGTAGGTGGTAATCAGCAGGAGGTTTCCTTGCCCATGTTTGACCTGATGCCATGAGATTTCATGGGGTCCAGAGTCAATGTTGAGGACTCCCAGGGCCACTCCCTCCTGATTGTATATCACTATACCGCCACCTCTGGTGGGTCTGTCCTGCCGGTGGGACAGGACATACCCAGGGATGGTGATGGAAGAGTCTGGGACGTTGGCTGAAAGTTATGATTCTGTGAGTATGGCTATGTCACGCTGTTGCTTGACTAGTCTGTGGGACAGCTCTCCCAATTTTGGCACAAGTCCCCAGATGTTCGTGAGGAGGACCTTGCAGGGTCGACTGGGCTTGGTGTTTTGCCGTTGTCGTGACCGGTGCCTCGTGGTCCGTCTGGTTTTATTCTTCTTATGACTTTTCGTAGCGAGATTTTACAACTGAGTGGCTTGCTCGGCCATTTCAGAGGGCAATTAAGAATCAACCACATTGCTGTGGGTCTGGAGTCACATATGGGCCAGACCGGGTAAGGGCGGCAGGCTTCCTTCCCTAAAGGACATTAGTGAACCAGATGGGTTTTTACGACAATCCGGTAGTTTCATGGCCATCATTACTGATACTAGTATTTTAATTCCAGATTTTTATTTAATTAATTGAATTGAATTGAATTTAAATTCGCCAGCTGCCGTGGATTTTAGTCCAGGCCTCTGGATTACTAGCCCAGTAACATAACCACTATGCTACCGTACCCTGTGGTCACCTCCATCAGCACACCTGTGGAACCCACCACGATGCAGCTTCTGATGACTGATATCTCAGCTTCACAAACATATGCCATCAAAAGTCTGCATGCTTCATTTGGAACTCAGACTGCTGCTTTGGAAGCTCAGACTGCTGTTATCGTGGTTCTGGGGATCACTGTGGAATGAGGCTTCCAGGGCGTCACAGCACTCCAGCAATCTGTTCTCCAGCAGTGTACCAGGATTGTTGAGGTGCCGCCCCATGCAAGTAGCAGTGGTGCCATGGCAGTAGAACATGGGGTCCTCTCTCAGGATGACAGTGTTCCTGCTCCCACCCCTGCCACTCCACCAGTGTCCTTGTTGTTGCCTGTCAGCCACCAGGCCAGACTGCTGCAGCCCAGGCCGAGATGGTGCAGTCTGAAGCCAGGCCCTCCCGGCCCAGAGCTGCTCGAAGTTGTCCACCATGGCCATCTGAACTCTCCTCAATTGAAGGTCAACAGCCTTCCACCACCCATGTTCCAGCCACTGGGGATGCACCTCATAGGAGCACTATGAAAGGAAAAGGCACACGAACGACAGGCACTAAGGGAATGAACAAGGGTGAATAGTGTAATGTTGTTTGCATCATTTATTTTTCTATTTGAAGTCGCAGTTGAAGGTGGTTTTTATTTATGTGATGAAGAAGCAATGTGTAATCATAAGGAGGACAATTTGATGGTCATGTGGGAGAGGAAAGGTGAGGAGTGTGGGACTGTTGGTGAATGGGGAGGTGTTGTTGAGGTTAGTGATATCGCTCATGAATAAGATGAGCACGCAGAGCCCTGGCAAACAGGGCCTGTGCACCTTGTTGCTTCCTTGCTCCTTTCTCCACTTCCTCTTCTGTCTCCTCCTCCTTCTTCTCCTCCTCTGCCTCTCGCCCAGGGTCTTGCAGGATAGGCGGTGGCAAGGGCTGTCCTCTCCTAAGGGCGAGGTTGCGCATCATGCAGCATACAACGACAAATCTGTCACCCGCTCAGTTGAGTACTGCAAGTCTCCTCCAGAATGGTCCAGGCAGCGGAAGCGTTGCTTTAGGACACCTATGGTGTGCACGATGATGTTTCGTGTGGCCGCATAGCTCTCATTGTAGGCCTGCTCTATACGTATGCGTGCGTTCCTGAGTGGAGTTATGAGCCACCTCATGAGGGGATAGCCCTTGTCACCCAGCAGCCAGCCTTTGACTTGGCGCGCCGGTTGAAAGATAGGTGGGACGTTGGACTGCCACAGAATGAAGGAATCATGACTGCTGCCAGGGTAGCGGGCATTGACCTGCATGATGCGCTGCATGTGGTCACACACCAGCTGCACAATCAGGGAGTAGAACCCCTTTCTGTTCATGAAGATGGCTGAGTTGAGATGGGGAGCACGCATGGCAATATGCCTGCAGTCAATGGCACCTAGAACCATGGGGAAGTCTGCAATGTGAGCAAACCTTCGTGCTCGCTCATTCTGCTGCTCTCTGTCAAATGGGAACATTACGAATCTCCTACAGAATCTCCGTGACCTCCCTTATACAGCAGCGCACTGCAAACTGCGAGATGTTGCACATATCATCAGCAGCAGTCTGAAAGAATCCAGACCTGTAAAAGTTCAGCACCATAGTTACCTTTACAGCCACAGGCAATGCTGTCCTTGCCCTGCTCTGAAGCTACAGTTGTGGCTGCAGCAGTTGACAGATCTCCATCACGACCTCTTTCGTGAACCGCAGCCGTCGGATGCACTGATCTTCGCTCAGGTTGAGGTAAGAGAATTGGTCCCTGAAGGCACTCATTGGATATAGCCTCCTGCTCAGTGCCTTGTGTCTCCTCCTCCCCCTCCTCGCAGCTTGACCTGCTGTGTGTGGCCTCTCTGCATGTTGCTAGTCGTGTTCAATGCCCAGCGGGAGACCTAGCAGACCACCCAAGGTTGCCAGAAATCTTGTTCCGCACACTGTTGTAAATGCCACCAACGCTAATCCAGGACCTGCCAGACCACTCTTAATATACTATTGCAACTTTCTCCAATTCCAGGAAGCTTCAACAAACACATACAAATGTATCAGCAGCCAGAAGCAATAATCCAGCAACTAACCTACAACACCTGCATGATCCCTTTAAATAGCATTGGTGGGGGGTCCTCCAGGCTGACTACGACCTGTTCAGCTGTGCGTGGTTAAGACAGTGCATTGGCTGGAGCATTGAGTTCTAAAATCATATCTGTCCCTTTAAATCAGCATTGCACAGTGATCTAACACATGTTCTCCTTGCTTTACATGCTGCCAGCGTTCGTTATCTGCGCGTGCGCAAATGCCTTTACCAAGATGGCGTCCAGCGCACGTCATGCTAGAAGCGTGCGCAGGCATTCCGGACGCTATTTTGGGTCCTTAGGAGGCCACATAGCGCCTACAAAATAGGTGCTACATGGCTCAAATAATAGCCCAATGTGTCCAATGAGCTTAAAATATGAACTCTCCCAACTTAATTAAATCTTTGATTTTTGCCTATTAAAATTGCTTTTTGTTTAAAATAATCTGATTTTTCCAATTGTATTGGGTGGCATTATTTACATATTTAGACAACATTAATTTTCTAACATTAATCCCAGTTACAGACTTTTGCAAGGATGGTTGGTGTGAGAAACAGAAAATATCGCCGTTCCAGTTAAGGGTTCTCTATTGAGTTAAAGGTTAAGGTAGCTTTGTGCATGTCAGCCTTGGCTCAGTTGTAGAAACTCTTGAGGAAATCAGAAAAACATCCCTTATCAATTCCAAATGTCTTGTGTGACCAGCAACTTTTGCCTATGTTTGATGGAAACTTTTTTCCCACCCTAGTGGTATAATAACTCTTTGTTTTTCTTCAACATTTTTAAAATTACTCCTCAGTGAAGCACTTTGGGACATGCTTCTATGTTAAAGGTGCTATACAAATGCAAATTCTTGTTGTTAAACTTACTTTCATCCCATTTTCTCACTTGCTATGGTCTCAGATGGCAACATACCAAGCATGGCTAAGAGGACAGGTGGGCAACATGCTTTCAGCTCTCTGTCAACATACCAATCTTAACCAGCCATTGGGAAGGGAGCAACAGTGGCCCAATGATAATTCACCCTCCAGTTATCCATCCCCACATCGTGAGTGACGGATCAATCTCCAAACCATGGATCTGTAGCTTACTTCGTAAAGCTGAAATAACGCAGAGTTATAAGTTATTTCCTCTGAAAACATCAGATACTGTATGGGAGATTTCCAACTCTGCAGCTTTTTAGCACAAGAATGAAGTCTAGATGCAGGAGAATGTATCTGTGAGGATGTGTGCATAGATAAGGTAGATAGTCAAAATCTTTTCCCAAAGGTAGGGGAGTCTATAACGAGGGGACATAGATTTAAGGTGAGAGGGGAGAGATACAAAAGGGTCGAGAGGGGCAATTTTTTCACTCAAAGGGTGGTGAGTGTCTGGAACGAGCTGCCAGAGGCAGTAGTAGAGGCGGGTACAATTTTGTCTTTTAAAAAGCATTTGGACAGTTACATGGGTAAGATGGGTATAGAGGGATATGGGCCAAGTGCAGGCAATTGGGACTAGCTTAGTGGTATAAACTGGGCGACATGGACATGTTGGGCCGAAGGGCCTGTTTCCATGTTGTAAACTTCTATGATTCTATGGATTTGTAGTGCATCTTGGAGATATCGCAGGGTACTCCAAATTTCAGTTGTTACCAATTCCTATCAACTGATCTAACTGTAATTTTGAGCATGGTGATAATATCCTTAATTGATTTTGACCTCTAAGCATATTGATAGATATAATTAAATATTTTTTAAGTGTAGAAGTTGGTGAATGTGCAGCTTGTAACCACCGTTGTATAATTTGAATACGGAGTATTCAGTGCCGAACAATCCACCTACATTTCAACCATGCTGTCATCCTCTTCCGCACTCTACTGCTTTATTACAATATGAAGTCTTCACTTTAACATGTATTAATTTAACAAATACATAAGGATTTTATTTTAAACTTTCAGAAACAAATGAGTCATGTTAAGCAGTGCTGTTTTATTTATAATAGGTGGCCAGGTTGGAACAGCTCACAATTTGTTACCGCACGTATACGGTGAGACCACTCCAAAATGAACTTGACATAAGAGCATAAGAAATAGAGGCAGGGGTAGGCCAAATGGCCCCTCGAGCCTGCTCCACCATTCATTAAGATCATGGCTGATCTTTGGCCTGAACTCCACTTTCCCGCTCGATCCCCATATCCTTTGATTCCCTTAGAGTCCAAAAATCTATCGACCTCAGCCTTGAATATACTGAATGACTGAGCATCCACAGCCCTCTGGGGTAGAGAATTCCAAAGATTCACAACCCTCTGAGTGAAAAAATTCCTCCTCATCTCAGTCTTAAATGGCCGACCCCTTATCCCGAGACTATACCTCCTAGTTCTAGACTTGCCAACCAGGAGACTTGCCAATCAGCATCCACCCTGTCAAGCCCCCTCAGAATCTTATATGTTTCAATAAGATCACCTCTCATTCTTCTAAACTCCAGAGAGTATAAGCTCATTTGACAGTGACAACCTGGCGATCATACATTCTGGTTTCATTCCTTTCCAGGAGTAGGTTTTTTCCTTTGGCCAAAGTTGGCAGGTATCACAGAATAAACACTGGGGTATAGGGTACAAGCTGATGAAAAGATCTTGCGTATTCTCTAAATCTCAGCATTCCACTTCAATTGCTCGGCAGCTAGAGATTTTGACTAGCAACAAAATGAAAAGGGACAGCTTAGGTCTTAACAATGTACAGTTTGCAGAATTCAAATAGTAAGGCCACAGTGGTGAGCAGAGAAACAACTGCCTGAGAGTTGGACACGCTGCTACTGAAAAGCCAATGATTGGACCTATTATCATCACCAAGACCGGCTACTTCCACCTCTGTAACATCGCTCATATCCGCCCCTGCCTCAACTCATCTGCTGCTGAAACCCACATCCATGCCTTTGTTACCTCCAGACTGGATTATTCCAATGCTCTCCTGGCCGACCTCCCATCTTCCACCCTCCATAAACTTGAGCTCATCCAAAACTCTGCTGCCCGTATCCTAACTCACACCAAGTCCCGTTCTACCATCACCCCTGTGCTCGCTGACCTACATTGACTCCCGGTCCGGGATCGCCTCGATTTTAAAATGCTCATCCTTGTTTTCAAATCCCTCCATGATCTCATCCCTCCCTATCTCTGTAACCTCCTCCAGCCCTACAACCCTCCGGGATCTCTGCGCTCCTCCAACTCTTGCCTCTTGCATATCTCCGATTTTAATCACTCCGCCATTGGTGGCTGTGCCTTCAGCTGCCTAGGCCCTAAGCTCTGGAATTCCCTCCTTAAACTGCTCCACCCCCCTACCTCTCCTTCTTTAAGACGCTCCTTAAAACCTAACACTTTGACCAAGCTTTTGGTCACCTGTCCTAATACCTCCTTATGTGGCTTGGTGTCAAATTTTGTTTGTTAACGCTCCTGTGAAGCACCTTGGGACGTTTTACTACATTAAAGGTGCTATATAAATGCAAGTTGTTGTTGTATTATTAGATCCTCTCATCAGATAACCCCGATGGAGAACTGCAACAAGTCACCCTACCTCCCAACTATCTTGTGGGTTTGTCATTTGCATTTGCACATCACCATTTTCCCATGGCTGCACCTTGACTAGATTTTCATTTGGAGACAGTTCTGTAATAAAGAAAGAAAGAACTTGTATTTATATAGTGCCTTTCACAACCTCAGGAAGTCCTAAAGCATTTCACAGCTAATGAAGTACTTTTGAAGTGTAGTCACTGTTGTGATGTGAGAAACACGGCAACTGGTTCTGCCCTGTTTATACCATGGGATGGATCCAGCTACAATAAATAATTGCATGGGGCCCTGAGCGGATCCAGGGTGGCAGGACTCAGCACTCGGTTCAGAATGCGTAGACACAAGCATAACCCCAGAACCTGCAAACAGTGCAGCCCGAGGGGAAATCGCCAACCGTGGGCTCTCACACTTCACCCTGCCTTACACGTCATGCAGCTCCCCCATGGACTTCCCCACTGACAGCTATGCAAGGGTGAGCCCTATCGAATGTATGCTAGTGCAACTCATTAGTACGTCTAACAAAACGTAAGGGCCCCAAACTAAACCATTGCACGATGCCCTCTGCCAGGCAAATGCTGCTCCTGTGTATTTAAGTCTAATAGCTGGCCAGATGTACTAAATTAACCTTTTTAAATCTTGTACAGTCCTGTACAGTCTGAAAGTCAACACTTTCAGAACAGGAAGGGAGAAAATTGAAAAATAAATGTTCCTAGAATGTGCTGCTTAAAAATACAGCACCCACCATTAGAATAGTGAACAAAGTTTGTTCTTTTTCCCATTTGCCTATTTCATTGTACTCTTCACGTAAAATCTGCAAATTAGTTATCACATTCTTCCTGTTTGACGTATAGATATTTATTAAAAAGTGAAGAAAAATATGCTTTCTGTACAAAAATAATGACGTTAATGGTCTGAAATGGCTGGTTGTTCCCATGCTCTCTGCTCCAGCACAAGAGTTGTTCTTAAGCTTATCCAAGAAAAGCAGACAAGGTCCTGGAATCTGCCAAGATCAAAATGTGTGAACTGATGCAAACATTAAGTACATGTGGTGACATTTACAGGGACATTATGATGGTATTAAAGTTTGCAGAGACATAAATCTTTTTGTCCAAAAATACGTTGAAACATTAATTACACTGCTCATAGCCAACACTCACTAACTTCATTGTACAATTAATAAAATTCCAGCACTATGATTAACTGTTGTAAAAGCCTAATGTTTTCACTCAGAAGGCTGATTTTGTGTCTTGCACAATCTACCTGCTGCTGGTGTTTGACTTGCCATTATACCACTTTAGCTCCATGAGCACTAAATTTAGAGGTTTGCAAAGTTCTTGAAACTTTAATTGAGAACTGTAATTGCACAAGATTTCTGTTTCTGAGGTGTAGACATATTCACAGTAAGCCTGTTGTTAATAGAGACTGCAGTTGCAAAGTTGATTTATGCTAATCTGTAACTATATGTGAGGGTGGTTAGGGTGCAAGAGGAGGCATGTGACATAAATAATATACTGGGAGTTTAATATCTTTATCCTGCAATGCTTTATCTTTCATAAAAGTGACATCCTATGACTTGTGTATGACTGAGAGGATGTCACTGGTGGTGTTTAGCACTGCTAATGCGTTTGTATTTTCATTGTCACTTATGGAACCTAAACATTAAAAAAATATACATTTCTTACAGCATTTTTCCAATATTCTCTCTACTTTCCCTCTACTTAAATCTATCTATTTTGATTTTTTATTTTGCCTTATTTATATGAATTTTTAATTTGAGATTTTAGCCCTGCCTGTTTTGCTCTGCCTCCATCAATCTGTGCCCGACTCTGAAACTGGGATTTACATTTCTAAAATTTAGTCCTTGGTTAGCTGAAGATGAGTTACACAGAGCAGTTTTCCAGCCAATCGGGAGACTGAGCATTAAACTTTGACCCGGTAGTGTCATTGGAACCACCAGAGCAAACTTGGCCAACTTTCCCATCTGTCCTTCACAAGAATGAAGCATCAGACAAGAAAACCTGTCAGTGGCCCAAGGAAGTCGGAATGTCAAAAAGGTTACCTTGGTATAGCAGCCCAAAGGGAAATGTCTCAGTATTACTTGTTAAAAATATAAAAACAAAGCATGTGTTGCACTGATCCATTGAGGACTATGTAACATTTTTACAGATAAAAAAGTAACTGTAATGGTTCAGTCACTATCTGTGTCTTTATTGGCCCACCTAGGAACATAGCAATAGAGTAGGCCATTCAGCCCCTCAAGCCTGTTCCACCATTCAATTAGATCGTGGTTTATCTGTATCTTAACTCCATTTACCCGGGTTCCATATCCCTTCATACCCTTATCTAACAAAAATCTATCAATCTCAGTTTTGAAATTTTCAATTGATTCCCCAGCTTTTTTAGGGAGAGAGTTCCAGATTTCCACTACCCTTTGTGTGAAGAAGTGTTTTTTGACATCACCCCTGAACAGCCTTGCTCTAATTTTAAGGCTATGCCCCCTTGTTCTGGACTCTCCCACCAGAGGAAATAGTTTCTCTCTATCTACCCTATCAAATCCTTTAATCACCTTAAACACCTCAATTAAATCTTCTATACCCAAAGGAATGCAAGTCTAGTCTATGTAACCTGTCCTCATAATTTAACCCTTTTAACCCCGGTATAATTCTGATGAATCTGTACTGCACCCCCTCCAAGGCTAAGGCCTGAAAAAAAAGGAAGACCCAGTTAAACGTTGGAGGATTGTGAATAAAGACGATGACCTAGATTTACCTGGGCCTGCTGGAAACATGGCGGGGCAGGACCTCTGCCTGCCTATGCTACCACACCATCAACCAACAGCATTTTGCTGGGATGGCCCTAATTTTATGCATACGAACATATGAATTAACAGCAGGAGTATGCCATTCGGCCCCTCGAGCCTGCTCTGCCATTTGATAAGATCATGGCTGATCTGATTGTGACCTCAACCCTACTGTCCCATCTACCTACTATAACCTTTGACTCCCTCGTTAATCAGGAATCTATCCAACTAGACTCCCGTCTATCTAACTCAGCCTTAAAAATATTCATTGACCCTGCCTCCACCGGTCTCTGGGGAAGGGAGTTCTACAGACCCTCTGGAGGGAAAGTTTGAGCCAGGTTTCCTGATTTTGAATGGTGCTCTGCCGCTGGGTGGAAGGGGAATGGGGTTTTGCTGCAGGTTACACACCCAGAAGCACAATGGTTGTGTGAGAAAGAAAGAGAGTGTGTGAGAGCACAAGAAGAGGCTTCAAATGGCAGAAGCAGCATCAAAGGTGTCTGCTGTGACCAAAGCCCCAAGATTCTCAGCAGCTTCTGTGGAGGTAATGTTGGCAGAGATAAGGGTGAGGAAAGATAGGGTCCTGGCTACTGAAGACAAGAAACCCCATGACGGGCGGGAGAGGGTTTTACCACAGTGGGTTTCAGGGCGGCCAAGTAACCTGCTCTGGAGAGGCAGGTCAGTAATTTTAATATTTAAATGAGGCTGCATTTCCCATATTTTGGCAGCTGTTTAAATTTAACAGCTTCAGGCTGGGTTTTCCTGGGCTCGAGAAAGCCGATAGCTGAAGGGACGTGAGAACGGCCGGCTCCAGCAGGTAAGTGCTTTTCCAGCACTGCTAGTGGGCCAGGAGGAGCAGGAGTGCTTCCCCTCGCCCCTCAAGCACATCTTCTGCCACAATATTTCCCCGTCGTGATCCGCCGACCCCCCCCCCCCCCACAGTGATCTCTCTCCCCCGTGGTCTCTCTCCCCCGCGATCTCTCTCCCCCGTGATCTCTCTCCCCCGCGATCTCTCCCCCTATCTATCCCTCAGTGATCTCTTCCCCCATGTGCAATCTCTCCCCCGCCCCGAGGGCGAGACTTTGGCAGAAGGTGACCCTGCCCTATTTTCTTTCTCTTTACCACCCAGGAGTCAAGGGGGTTTTGCCAGAAACATCCAGACCGATAACTCTTAGATAAGTATTCTGAAAGTAAAATGTTTTCTTCTTAAAATTGCATCAAAATAATTCTTGGATCTTTAATGAGGAGAGGAAGATTGGGAGGTGGAGGCGTTTAGTGGGAAATTCCAAATCATGGGGTCTAGGCGGCTGAAGGCATGGCCTTTAAATGTGGGGCAAAGAGAAGTGGGGAAGAACAAGAAAGCGAAATCAGAGGAATGGGGAGTTTGGGGGATGGAATTGTAAGGTTGGAGGAGTTTACAGAGATAGAGAGGGGCAAGACCATTTAAACAGAAGGATGAAAATTTTAAATGTGGGGCGTTCAGGGACCGGAAGCCAATATAAATCAGCGAGGTCAGGGGTGAGGGGCAAGTGGGATGGTGCAGGATAGGATGCGGGCAGCTGAGTTTTCATGAGCTGAAGTTTACAGAGGGTGGTGGATGGGAAAGCATTATCAAATCTAGAAGTGACAAAGCCATGGATGAAGGCTTCAATGGCAGATGAGCTGACGTGAGGGACACGGGCGATGTTCTGCTGGTGGACATAGGCAGCCTTTCTGATGGAGAGGATATGGGGTTAGAAACCCGGCTCGGGGTCGAATAAGGTTGCGAACTGTCTGTTTTAGCCTGAAACCATAGCCAGAGAGTGTAATGGATTCACTGGCTAGTGTGTGGAGTTTGTAATAAGGACTGAAGGCATTGCCTCCTTTATTGATGCCACGGGCAGTAGCTGCCCTCTGAGATGTCACCCATGTGGCCATTATTCATCTGCGAGTCTTGACCATGATTGTTAGCAGGCTATCTAATGGTGAAGGACATCACAGCTGAGCCCAATCCTGTTTTCACTTGATGGCCACACATGCAAGAGTCATTGTAGAACAATCACAATTGGGGACCCTAACTGATTTTTCCCTTCTCTAACCCAAGATGCTGTTATCTTGGCATGCAATATTTCCAGAATTTAAGAAACCCTTATGAAGAGATAAGTATGTGCTGGTGGCAGAGAATCCTGCGTACTAGCAGGGGCATCTGAAAATGTGGACAGCATGGCCCTGATTTTTTTTGATGTGGAGATGCCGGTGATGGACTGGGGTGGACAAATGTAAGCAATCTTACAACACCAGGTTATAGTCCAACAGTTTTATTTGAAAATCACAAGCTTTCGGAGGCTTTCTCCTTCGTCAGGTGAGTGTCACCCGACGAAGGAGAAAGCCTCCGAAAGCTTGTGATTTTCAAATAAAACTGTTGGACTATAACCTGGTGTTGTAAGATTTCTGATTTTTTTTAATATGCACAGGTGGACAGCAGGGGTCTCCACTGCCAGCACAGACTCAGAAGACTCAGAAAATGACCCCGAAAATGTATAGCTGTGCATGTGAAAGTGTAGCTCTTTCTGTTATATGGCAGCGGTTTAGCAGAATATTCCTAGAACAACTGAAACCAGCTTTTAAGGCTAACCAGCATTATAAAATATTTGTCATCATGCAGCTGTTACATCAGGTTGGACTGTTCTTTGTCACTCTATGTGACTGAGAACTCCTGGTCATTAACACAGATAATTTGGAGAAACATTAGATGAGTGACTGGAAATGGGGAATGAAGTCTGTGCTGTGGAAAACTTGGATACTGTAGTCTAAACAACACTGACTGGAAAAGCCTCCTGAATGGAAAATATTGGCCTGGAGTGACTCATCTTGCAGCAAGCACAGTGAGAAAAAAAATGTGTGTACCAGCAGAATCCACAAAAATAAAGAAGGGAAAATGATGCCTTTTGAAGAAAAACAGTCTACTGTCATATGATTGTATGTGTGATTCAGAAGAGAATGATGAGAATGCAAACTTTTCTTCAGGAATTTTGAAATATTTACCTCAAGTAGCATCTTTATAACTTCCTGTTTATTTTGAACAGCTGAACATTGACCATTCTATCTACTCCATTTCAGTGCATCAATTTGCATTATAGAAAACAGTCTAATCCTCTTATTTCAAGTTGCTCAATTTGAATTGGAATTCTGAAAAAAAACATCTCCCATTGAAAATGCATAGAAAATTTATTGCTTAATTTGAGCCTCTTAATTCAAATTTTTGGTTCATTCGAATTTGATTTCCATCCCAAATGGGCCCTGACCAGTAAAATCTGTTGCTTAATTCAAATTCAAACTGGTTCAAAAGCAAAACAAAGCAGCTAAATTCCTTAGGCTGTCTAGCATCATTTTGTTGGGAAAGGCAATAAATTTGTGAAGAATTTGGAACCTGCCATCTTTCTGCCTCATGGATCAGCTGCTTAAAAATCACCACACAACTGAATCCAGGTCCACACATGGGAAGGCGAACAATGTTCCCACAAAAAGTGTCGATAACTGAGTGTGTGATAGCATTCCTGAAATCTCCTGTTACAAGCCTAAAAACATCTTTAATGTTAATAAAACCGGTCGTTTTTACAAGCTGTGCCCAAGCTTTCATCAATGAAAAATGCTCAGGATAGCAAAACAAAAACTAAGTAGTGAACTACCTTGATGGTTTGCGCTGGCATAACTGGGTAAAAAAAGAAAGCTGCTGGTAATTGGGAATTCCAAATCCCCCAATGTTTGGCAGTGTTGGTACCCTACAGAGACAACTAAAAGGTCTGGATGAATGGCGCTCTTTTTGAGGAATGGCTGCATCACTTTGATTGAAGCATGGTATAACAAGCCAGCAAGGTCTCCTTGATAACTGACAACTGGGGCTCCCGCAAAGGGCTGGATCTCATCTTCATTGGAAATAAAAATCAGGAGGGCTGTAAAACAGGCTGCTGACTCGCCAACACCCGTTTTGCACTGTTGCACAAAGTCCAGATCCACCCCGAAGTGTCTGCATCTAAAAGCAGAATTCGTTGCCTATTACTTTCGACACTGTAAATTCAAGGAAACAGTGCATAATGTGCGGTTGAGGATTCCACACAGGCACTGACAGCAATGAGCCCCATTGTTCACACGGATTCTCTGTTGCATCTGCCAGAGGTTTGTATCCATTGTTGTTGATAAGGGATATTCGGATCACTGACTGAAGTATAAATTGTCGATGCTGTGCTGGAGGATGCTGCTGCTAGTGGGAGTGAGAGTCAAGAAGAAGCTCAAATGAATGGAATCCAGTGAACAGCTGGAACTAGAAAATGAGCCCCAACACAGCCATGGTGTCCGATTCTGTGTGATTGCTGGGGAAGGGCTGACAACTAAGTCGGTGTTCAGATCAAATCTTTCACTGTGCTACAATACTTTGTGTACGAATCTGCTGCCGAGAGGAAGCAAACCTTCTGGTCCCACAAAAAATTCTCCCAAAAATTATTTCTGGACCCTTTCCTGAGCTTCCCTTTAAGGGTTACCAGTTAGGCCGCTCGCCGCCTGTTACAAATGGATGGAGCGTGCACAGCACACTGCCCATTTGGCCCTTAAAAATTGCAATTGGGTTTCTACAACTGGCGTGGGAACCCGATTTGCACATTTAAGCATCCTTACGCCTGAAACAGGCCCTTCTGAAAATTGTATCAGATGGGTCTTGGTCATCAATTAGGCAGCCGAGATATCCCCTCACCTCACCTGGCGATTTTCAATTGCTGGCCTATTGTGTTTCAGGTGAGAAACAGGCGGCCAGCAGTTGAAAATCGCCCCCAGAAGTTCTAGTGAAAATTTACTTGTGGTATGATGAAGTGTCGCTCAATAGTTTCTCTAAACTTTGTACAGCTGACGGTCTGGGACTTCTCTTTGATAATGGCAGTAGAAACAGCTTTTCCCACTGGTTACATAATGCACTGATTTGGCGGTAGCTTTGCACCAATATGATGTGATTTCTCCTCCCTCATTTTCATGTGTTTGAAACCAATATATAAGCAAAGTTCAATCCCAAGCCATTGTCACTTTTGGAAGTATATTGAAGGATGAAATTATTTTTTTCAATTCCTTACTAACAGTGGTCCAACTGTATTCCCACTTCAAATCGCTACTACCAGTTATCTTAAGGTATATTTTCTGATGTTATGTGCCATTGCGGAGGTGCAGAACAGGGGCAGGTGTGTCAGAAAATTATGGGAGTAGGCTTTGGGCATGAATCGGCCATTCCCCTATTTTCCACCTGCGCTGTGTTTGAATCTATTGGTGAGTCAGAGCCTCACTGAGCTTCATTTCTACTGCAGCTCCTGATCTCAGGTTGGTAGCTGCAGTATAAGTTCCAGCCAGGCAGTACCTTCTTTATGCTGGCTGGAATACCAATTCTCATACTCAGGCGACAGCTCTGACCATGCACGGTTACACAAATGTGCAGCGCTCCTCTCCCAGCAGTCAGATTTTCAATGTTCAGATAGTGCCAAGGAAACCAATTGATGGTGCGCTGATGTTAGATTCCATACGGATTCTATATTTATGCTAGAAATTTAATGTTACTGTAAAATGGGAACCACTTCACAGCAACACTAAAGTTGTAGTGAAACTGTATCCTTGTACTTGTCCTTGACTTTCATTAGTACTTTCATAGGTGTGTTTAGATTGATGATTTCAATGACCACAGCATATAACATTTTCACCATCTGTGCATCTGTGCTGGAAGAATTACAATCTGCATGGCTTGACTGAATCGTATTGTCTTCTAGCTACGTTTTGTTCATTTCTTATTGCTTGTTTTGTCATCCCTTTGTGTCTTGGGCTTTTGGCCCATCTGGTGATGCCACCTAGTAGTTTAGAACAACATCTTGTGACGTAGCTTTCTTTACCACATTATTGACATACCAATGATTGGCAGGGCAGGATGCTCATCCTTCTTTTTTTAGATAATTGTTTTCATAATTGCTATTTATTCCTTGTAGATGCTATTTTTGTTACTGTGCATCTTTTTATTATGGTAAAGGTTGTTTGCCATTGTTCTGTTGCTGATATGATGCTCTGTTGTTCTGTGCTCATGGATATCTCAAACCTTCAACCTCATCCGACATTCAGGGTTATGTAGGATTAGGTTCCTCAATGCTCATCATATTGGACAGGAGGAGGTGAAGCTCAGGATAATTGGTGATTTTATCTCTGTACCTGCTAATTGTTGAAGCTGGACGTAATATGTCTTTAGTGGTTCAATCAGTCTCTGCCTAGAGCTAATCTATATGTTAAGATTTAATAGCCTATATTTTTCTTTAATGTAAAATAATCCCCATGGCTTTCTCCTAGCTTTTCATAGTCATTTACTTTCATTGCACCTAGTATCATACCAAAAACATCATGGATCAAAGAGGAACCCAAAAGTAACTTTTTATTTATTTTTGTGGGACCAGAAGGAGTAGGAGTGCTCCTCTGGGCACCACAAAAAAAATCTAGGCTGCTGCTGAACCAAGTTCCCTCTACCTGCGAGCAGACACCCCCCCACTCACCCACCGACCTATCTTTATCCAAGCCAGGCCTGGCCCAGGTCATCCATTCGACTCCTGCCTGTCAGTAATTGATATTTATGCAGGAGACAAATTTCTGATATTGTTTAAAAGTGAGCTGTGATGATGCTTTCCTCACGCTGTTGTTTTGTGTGATATAGTTGTTTTTTCCTTCTGATTTTCTCCACGCTTCTCCTAAAGGCCCTGACTGATGTTGCTATACAATTTCTTGGGTGACAATCACTCTCCAGTCCCTCATTCCTCTGTGTGAGCCTAGACAGAAAGGGCCAGTCAGTTATTCCATCATGATGGCATCACAACCACTTCACCTGACATTTTACTGATCCAACAAGAGTCCCTGGCTGATTTTTTCCCCTCCATAACCCAAGAACACTGAGGCCAATTTTAGGAGCTGTAATGCTACCCTGGCTGAGATCAGCTCACAACGCATAGACTGGAGATCAAAGCTGTGACTTTCCTGGGTCAGTATTGCTCAGCTCCACAATAGATAGTGGCTTTAGCAATTGAACCAACAGGGGAGCCCAGGACCATAGTTCTTATGGTGCAATTGGAAATGGTGTTCCATGATCTATATTTGGCAATATATATCAGTCCATGACTGTTGTCTAGTGATTGGTTTGCCATAATGCAAATATAGTTTAATAATGCAATATAGTATAAGAAAATTAGATTGTTAAATGCATGCATTTGATTAGCATTCTTTGTCAAATAAGAACTTCTTGCAGGTAACTTCAGTGGACCAAATCAGAATGATATGCTTTGCATTCCTGAATAGGTTTGAGCAAAAATGTGTTGGAATTATGAACTTGCTGCCAAGGAAATTATTTACAAGTCATCAGAAAACAGTTAATAGATGCCAATTTTTGAAAAGGTAACACAAGTTCATCAGCATTATATAAAATTTGAAACAGAATATGATCCTCAGTTGTATCATCATGGCTTTCTTTAAGACTTAATTGACCATTTGCCTGCTTAACATAATTTAAGGTATTCAGCACTATCATTAGTGCCAGTGTAAATGCTCTGGGATTTTTATTGCTTTGACCTACCATGTTACAGGCTGCAGAAAAGGAATCATGTTTCAGGGCACTGCTCATTCTGCACATATACTTACTATTTGTTTTTCCACAGTAACTACCAAATGGAATTGTTTTGATTTGTTAAGTTCCATTGGCCTGCAGAATTTGGAATTGTTTTACAGCAATTTAATTTAGTAGAAAATGCCTTTAGATGAAATGGTGGAATTTACTGTAAAGACTATTGCATTATGAGATCCAAACTTAGAGGGGTGAGACACAAAGAACTTGCATTTACATAGCGCCTTTCACAACCTCAGGATGTCCCAAAGCCCTTTACAGTCAGTGAAGTACTTTTTGAAGTGTAGTCACTATTGTAATGTAGGAAACGTGGCAGCCAATTTGCACACAGCAAGGTCCCACAAACAGCAATGTGATAAATGATCAGATAATCTGTTTTTTAGTGATGTTAGTTGAGGGATAAATATTGGCCAGAACTCCCATGCTCTTCTTTGAAATAGTGTCATTCAACCTGAGAGCAGACGGGGCCTCGGTTTAACTTCTCATCCGAAAGACGGCACATATGATAGTGCAGCACTCCCTCGGTACTGCACTGGCGTGTCACCCTAGATTTCGTGCTCAACCTTCTGACTCAGGCGATTTTTATTGAAGTCAATGGAAATAAAAATCAGGAGAGATGTAAAACGGGCTGTTGACTCACCATGATCCCTTTTACCCTATCACACAAAGTCAAAATCTTTCATTCTGTGTGTATATATGTTGGTGTGTACCCCAGAGAACTTTACCGATGGCTCAATGTTAAAATAAGTACTGGTTCATACAGACCAGGAAGATTCCAGGTTTGATCTCCAGTCTGGGCTAGGCTACCTAATCTCAGTTGTTGGAAGTTGTTGGGATGCTACAATTGGCCTCAGTGTCCCTGGGCCAAAGATTCAAGAAAAATTGGGAAGGGTTTCAACTCCTGATCTCTATTTAGACCCTTGTGTCACAGTGACCCCTATGTGTGAACATTGGCTGAGGACAAGATTAAGACCGAGATAAAACAAAAGAAAAAATAAATGTTGTTTTCCCATAGAGTAGCGCAATGACTTCCATTAAAAGTAGTTAGTATTATGTTGATTAAATTCTTAAATTGAGTTGGATAAATATCTTAGTAGAAATGGGATAATTATTGACATAAATGATCAAACGCTGTATAGAGCACTGTGTAGTGCCTGCTGGGATTATGGAACTGTTATCTGTGGAATGCAGCTAATCAGGGTTGAATCATTCAGTTTATAATGTTAAATTGATGTCCTGAAGTTCCCTCACTTGATTGCTTTCAGTGGTCAGAGAGAAATTTCACACAGTTTCCTCGGAAGGTTTAGTTGTACAGGGTTATTCACATACCTCAGAAAGTAAATTGCTCTGTTTGAAGGAGTGAGCTCAGTGAGTGAAATTGCATTTTCTTATTCAATGATTTCCCTCCAGCTCATGTACCTTCATCTTGCTTTTCTTTGTTTCTCCTCACTGTTTATTTCCTGACTGTTTCTCTTGTGCAGAAATGTAGTGGAAGATATTCTCGGATAAATCCCTTTTTATTTTTGGAGACTAAGTAAATGAGGAATAAATATAGTGGTCCTGAAATTCCTGGGTTGGGAGAGGGCATCAATCGAGATTTTGCATTGCCAGGAATTCCTGATGGGGCTCATCCAATGGAGAAGTGCCTGACAGAGGTTCTGTTCAGTTTCAGGGCAGCCTGAAGAAGTGCCTGCCCTCACAATAGCAGCCACATGGAAATGACAGAGTTAGGGCGGGATGATGTCACCCATCCTAAATTCTGGGATTTCTGCCTTCCTTTCCGCCCTTGAGATGTGTCACAGATTAAAGGGAACAGCTTGTCAGAACCCATTCATCCATCCCAGATGGAAGTACTTTATTAAAGGGACACTGCTCACTGAGCTAGCTTGTGGATACTTTTTGGCCATATTTTGGGACTCATTGCAGGTATTACAAAAATAACTCACTCTTATACTCAGGAAACCTTCCCCTATATTCTGCCTTACTCTTTGGAAAGCATTCTATTTTGAGACAATTGATGAGCTAGAATCCCAATCCCAATGGGAATTCCACTTTACATGAGCTATATGCTGGAGGAAGAGATGCAGCCAGAAGCTGTAAGGAAAGCAATATTAATCATTCAGCATCAGAGGAGAGCCAAACCTTCTCAGCACTACCAATCCAGTAGGATATTTTGATCCAGATGCAATTTCCGAGACCTGTCCCAGGAGTTTTGTCTCAGGAGGCTGAACTTCAGTCATGAAGCTTTGGAAGAGCTCTGTTTGATAGATCTGCAACCAAGGTCCACAGCAAACAAAGTTCTCATGGTGGTACAGAAAGTGAGCACAACTCTCAACTTTTATGCCATTGGCTCATTCCACAAAGCTCCAGGGGACTTTGCAAAATCAAGCATTTTGCTTTGCATCCACAATCAGGCAAGTCACCAATGCCCCCTTCCCCAGGGCAGCTCAATTTATAATAGTGCTGCCACACAGATGATCGAGAGGACCATCACATGTGGTACTGCGTGGCCCAAATGTAAACCCCTATATTTATATGATTCATAAAGGCTTCCATTCCCTAAATGTGCAGCTCATTTGCAATGACAGGCACAGCTTCTTGCATGTGAATTCATGACATGTTGGGAGCTGTCATGATGCTTTTATACTTTGTCAGCTCTATTTCAACAGCAGAGGCAAAGGCCACGATGGCTGCTAGGTGACAAAGGATAACCTCTAATCCCATGACTCACGGTTCCTCTTCGTAGAGCCACCAGTGTTGCAGAGGAGCGCTATAATGATTCATACATGAAGACAAAGATAAGAATTGAGCAAGCCATTGGCATGCTTCAAGGAAGGTTCAGAGGCACCTTGCAGTATGTATCCGGCATCTTGTGAATTGTAGTAGTTATGTGCTTCATAACTTTGCAATCAGGAAAGGACTGGATGGTACATGTTCCATAGGATGTTAGAAAGCCTGATAATGACACTGCTGACACTGAAGACTCGGCCCACAAAGAATAGGAAACAGGTGTAGTAACAATGGCTGCTAGACAGCTGAGAGACAGACACATTTGGCACACCTTCACTGATGAACAAAGGACTATTATTTGGAAGTCTCAGCTCATCAAACATCTGCCTCCTCTCACAAACTCTCTATGTAAAATCCTTGTTCCTCACAGCTCGCCATCACATCTTAATCCTGAGCCTCAACATCAGCACATTAACTATTCCCTACTGTCATACAGGAGAAGCAAACATCAAACAGTCCTTACATCAAATATTCCAGTGAGTTATTACATTGATGTGCAAAAACCCCATTTAGTTCTATCATTTTTCTCATCTTAATTCATAAACGGCCTCCTCAGAAATTCAGGTCCCTCAGACACATCTGTAAGATCACCTCAGATGCCTCCTTTCTAGGATGAAAAGTCAAGTTTCTCGTCTTTTCCCATAACTCGAACCCCTGACACTAGGGATCAGCCTTGTGGCTCTTCTCTGCACTGCCTCCAGTGCTTGTATGTCTCCCTTGTTTCTTGGTAACCAGAGATGGATGCAGTATTCAAGTTGTGGTCTGACCAGAGCACTACACTGTTGACCATTACCTTCTCTTACTTCTTATTTCCCTGCTTACTTTGTGCTGAATTGTAACTCAAGTCCCCTGCCTAGGAAGAGGATTTTTTATTTGCTTCCAGGATGTGGATGATTCTGGAAAGACCACATTTATTGATTATCCGTATTAGTGATTGTTGTTTCAACTGAGTGGCTTGCTAGGCCGCTTCAAAGGGCACTAAGAGTCAACCATATATGGAGTCACAAGTAGGCCAGAAAGGGGAGGATGGTAGGTTCCCATCCCTGAAGGACATGAGTGAACCACTTTGATTGTGATGACAATCCAATAGCTTTGTCGCTACCACGACACAAATTACCAAATTTACTGAAATTGGATTTCATAACTTGCAATGGTGGGATTTGAACTTACAACCTCTGGAGTTAATCCAGTACCAGAACTATTAAACTGCAGTACTCAACAATTAGAATCCAATATAACTCTTACTGCAATTTTCTCTCATATAACAAACAGAATTCCTGTTTACGACTTTATATGCGAGCAGTGTAACCATGCAATTCAGGGCCTTTATGCTGCATTTATGGATTAACAGTCTGGTGTGGTGGAAGGGGTGGGGGGTGGGTGAAGTGAGCTGGCAGAAGAAGAAAGCATTACTTATTTGTGCTCCAAACTGGCTGGGCTGAATCAAGGCTATGTAGGAAAATGCAACTCAGCACTGTGAGGAAACGAACATGAGTGGCCAAGCAAAAGTTGACTGACAGATCGGAGTTTGAGCAAAGAACTAGCAGCTGCTGGACCAAATCTTGGGAGAACAAGCTTGCTCAACCAATATTTGGGAAGACAGGAACACAAGTAGACTTGGAAGGAGCAAGGATAGTACTCCTTAGTGGAATAAATTATATGGGTGGAAGGCTATGTGAGGCACTGGAAAAAGTAGTACCGTAAATGTCACATTGAATGAATATCAGCATTTAAAACATGGCAATCGTGATTGACTGAACCACAGGAATTTCTGGTGTTGCAGTACTAAAAGTAACCTAGCTAATAAAAATCCCATGGTTAAAATGCATTTTAAATTATTGATCATGATTTTTAATTGTGTTTTAAACAGTGAAGGGCAGTCACTGTAAAACAATTATGGACTCATAAATCTTTCCAGAGAAACTCCAGGCTCCATTTGCATGCAACATTATCAGTTGTTTATGCTGAACTGCAGTCACGAGTTTAATAGCAGCTAAGTATATATACAAAAAACACCCTGAGGTTCAAATTTTCCACTTTGCACATTCACAGCTGCAAGTCGAGACCTGTAAGGAATCAATAATACCGTGGCCATGTCCATCTGTAAGTGTTAGTGTGGAGACTGTGAACAGCCATAACATCTCACCTATATGAATGAAATGGGTAAGGTGTTAGAAAACTGAATGAACTTTGCATTGAATTTCATACCACTCTGACATCAGTAAAATAAAAATAAAACTGTAAATGCTTTGATTGAATTCTGTCACCCTGCTGTGAGCAAAGGTTAACCTCACGGTCTGTACAAGCAGCAAATGCTGTTAATAATCTCTAGGCTGTTGCAGCTGTATGCCCACTGTTCAAAAAGTCATCGCTAGCATTGTGAAGCCCTTGTATGGTCTTTTGCTCATCCAGCTCAATTTATTTTGCTTTTCTCTTGGAGTGTTCCTGTTTATTGGCCAGTGTAAACGTGAGATCCGTGTTCGATTCTGTCCCTCCCCATGAAGGACCTTGAAATATTTTGCTACCATATAAAAGAAAGACTTGCATTAATATAGAGCCCTTCACAACATCAGGACATCCCAAAGCACTTTGCAGCCAATTGAGTACTTTTTTTTTTGAAGTAGTCACTGTAGATATGCAGGAAAATTCTAGTAAATGGAAGCTGGAGTTTATGGTGGAGATAAAGCAATGGAATCCCAAATGGGGGATTTTGCGATCCAAGTCGGTCTTGATTGAATTTCACTCTTCATTTTGGTGAAAGTGAAACTGTACTCAGACCAGTTGTATGAGGTAAGGAAGGAAAATGGATTGGGAGTGGCCCGATTCATCCACTCTTTCAGAAGAACTGGCCAAGGATAATAGTATTAGTTATTAAGGGCATTCATAGGTATTTATGTGAGACCAATAATCCTAGCCTCCAATCTAAGGAGGATAGCACAACTTGGGAAAGGGGGAGAAAAGTAGTGAAATAAAACTAAGAAAATTAATATTATTTAAAAAAAGGTAAAATTCAAAGAGCAAGACACAGAAATTCCACTGTACCACATTACATAATATCAGCAGTAAAAAAAAGAACAAGGTTTTGGTTTAATATCTTGAAGGCTCAATTTTATCTGATCATCATTTCCATGGATGAAGATAAAATCAAGTTGTGGGTAAACATCCAGAGAATGCACAACTGCAACAGCTGTTAGGAGCAATTAGGCATAGCTGGCAACAGGGAGATCTCTGTTATTTTATTTACTTTCTTTCCTCGTCTACATAAAATAAAATGTGTGTATTTTTTCACTTTGATTTACATCTTGCCAAGTTTATTGCAAGACCTTTGTTGTGGGATCTCCCTGTTGCCAGCGATGCCTAGTTGATCCAAACAACTGTTGCAGTTGTGCTTTCTCTGGATGTTTATCCACCACCTGATTTTACCTCCATCCATGGAAACAATGATCAGGTAAATTTAAACCCTCAAGATATCAAACCAAAACCTTTTTCTTTTTCTTACCATTGGTGTTATGTAATGTGATACAGTGGAATTTCTGTCTGTTGCTCACTTAATGCATTTGAGGAGCACCAGCATATCAATGGTGGCCATTTTTATGTATTGGCACATAGGGAGCATCAAAACAGAAAATCAGGAAGATTCATTTAAGATTCCTCCATTAAAATAGTCAGGAGTTTACGAACATGCGAGCATACAAAATTGATGGGCAGGAAAAGACTAGCTGGTCCATCACGCCTGCCCCACACCATGATGGCCAGACCATCATGGCTAAACACTTCTTCGCTCCCCCGCCCTATGCCCTCACACCCACCACCGCTGCCATGTAATCTCCTGGGAGAGGCAAAAAAACAGAAAAAACCCAGGGCCAATAAGGGAAAAAATACTCAGTAAAATTCCTCTCTGACCCCCTCAAGCAATCGAAACCAGTCCAGGAGATCACATGGACCAAGTGTTATCTATAAAGTCACTTACCTTCTATATGATGCAACCTCTGCCCCAGTCATGAACCGATCCAGCTCCCTCTTGAAGGCTTGCAGAGTCAGCACCCACCACACCAGCCGGCAACACATTCCAGAGGTTCACAATTCTCTGGGAAAAGAAGAACCGCCTAACATCCAGTCTATTCCTAATCTTCCATAGTTTAAACTCGTGTCCCCTGGTCCTCCCCAATCTATTAAACTGGAATAATCTATCAATAGGGACCCTATCCAGCACTTTAATTATTTTATAAACCTCTATCAGGTCACTTCTAAGTCTACGCTGCTCTAAAGTAAATAGACCAAGGTCCTTGAGCCTATCTGAGTAGCTGAGGTTCTTTAAACTAGGAATCATTCTTGTAGCTCTCCTCTGGACCTTTTCCAAGGCCACCATATCACCCACCATGTGGGGGGACAAAAACTGGGCACAGTACTGTAGATGGGGTTTCTCCAGCGACCTGTAGTGTCAAAATTTGATTTATACTGAGTGGTTCTATTAATACAACTAAATACCTTGTTAGCTTTAGCTACAGTTTCTCTACATTGGTCATATGTACATTGGTCTAGTTGGTATAAACAAAAGCCCTGAAATTTCATGGGGTTACTCCCAGTCTATCAGTGGTAGATCAGTGGTACCCCCAGAGAATTGGCATATACGGCCATTTTTAGTCATATACACTGGGGGGTCCTGTCGACCTCCCACTGAAGTTACGGTGGGGGATCTGGAGAACCCCCATGGAATTTCCAGGCCACAATGCTTGCACCTTTTTAGTACTCAATTTATTTAATGTGCCAAAATGAAACAAGATTTTGTTTGTCAGCCTTATCATAAGTAGAACTTTATAAACTGGATGAAGTAGCCAGGGAGGCATTCTAACTGCCAACACACTGAATAGAATCATTGAATTTTACAGCACAGAAGGAGGCCATTCAGCCCATCGCAAATGTGCCAGCTCTTTGAAAGAGCTATGTATTTAGTCCCGATGCCCTGCCCTTTCCCCCTGCTCTTTTAATTTTTTTGTTTTCAAATATTTATCCTCTTCAATTTTAAAACCTATAATGGATTTTGCTCCCACCACTGTTTCTTGTAGGCCATTCTATATCTTAATAACCATCTGCGTAAAATATTCTCTTAAACTCTCCCTTCCTTCTTTTAGTGATGATTTCAAATTTATGCCCTCTACTGACTGACTCACTGACCAGTGGAAATCATTTTTTCCTATTTCCCTTATCAAAGTCTTGCGTAGTTTAACATTTCTATTAGAACACCCCATCCCTCCCCACTTATCCTTCTCCGTTCTAATGAAAAGTCCCCTAGTTTCTCTACTCTCCTCATCTTTGGTATTATTCTAGTGTATCTTGTATGCGTGCTTTCCATGCCGTTGACATTCTTCCTATTGAGTCTAGACCAGCGTGCATCAACCCTCCATGTAGCAGTAAAGGTAACTCCAGTAATAGTGAGTAGAAGAGGGATGGGGATGGGGAGGGACAGATGTAATTGCAAAAAGGGTGGCCAACCCTCCAGGATTGTCCTGGAGTCTCCAGGAATTAAAGGGTACAGCTGCAAGCAACCCAGGAGATAATTCATAGGGGCATTAAAAAAAATTGTGTGTATTTTTCATTTTCATTTATTAGTTATAAAAATATTGAAGAAGGATAAAAAAATGTCTGTTTCACTGAGTGCGGCGGTTGGAGGCAGGAGGTCATGTGATGAAACCTCCAGGAATACATCCAACCAGAGTTGGCAACCCTAACTGCAAACACAAGTTTTCTTTTTGTGATTTTACAAATTGACTTTTTCATTTCATAGGAATTTCTTTCACTAAACATGCTGCTCAACCCAAACTAGCCTGCAGAGAGTGCTGTTTAACTAGAGGAAGCTCCAACATAGCATTTGTCAAAGTAGAAGCAATATGTAAATTTTCATTGCTGTGCTGTGTTTGAATACTTTAAAATTACACAAATTGTAATGAGTTGACACTATGCCCTGAGCTTTCTTAATGGAAAGTGTGTTTCAAAATGTCAGCTAGAAGTCCCTGAACTACATTATTTATATTTGTGTATTTGTTTGTGTATTTGTGTATTTGTATGATGCAATCAGGGGAAAGTCAAGCAGTAATAGGAATTTTTATTTTTCTTTCCACAGCATGCCACCAAACTAAACTGTTAAAAGTAAAATGTAAATATTGGAATAACTGTACATTAAGTAAGCATTAACCGTCTTGAGGATTGAGTCCAGAAATAATAGTAGGAGAACTGCTGAATAAGACACGTGTCCATTTCTCCAGTTTCTGTATTTCAGAAAAGGTGTTACAGCTGAAAAACACACTTATATCGATAAATATTAACCCCTCCTTTTCTATCTACTCCTAAGGCACTGGCTAATGCTGAGGTACTTATTATGTATTTAAACGTGCTGTTTCCTTGTAACCCAAACCTTTCAGTACCAAATGCAGTAAGAGTAAAGATAATGTCATCTCTCCTCCAAGATTTACCTTGCAATGTGACTGAAAGCCCCGACTGGCAATAGTATTATAGCTTAATGTTCTCTAAGATACCGTTCCTGGCCCAGCACTGGAAGACCACGATCCCTCACCTCCACACAGAGCTGTTGACTGCCGTGATTTCCCAGCCTCTACTGATATTGTTCGGCTGCCCATTTAGCCACCCTCCCCCTCCCCCTCACCTCCCACTCAAAGTGTTCGGCATGCATGTTCTTTCCCAGCTTCATAAACCCGTAAGAAACCCTGAAAGGGTGGTGGAAGCAAATTCAATAGTAACTTTCAAAAGGGAATTGGATATATACTTGAAAGGGGAACATTTGCAGGGCTATGGGGAAAGTACGGGGGTGTGGGAATAGTTGGATAATTCTTTCAAAGAGCCGGCACAGGCACAATGGGTTGAATGGCCTCCTTCTGTGCTGTATGATTCTATGAAGAACTCAGGTTTGATTTCTTGTTACTGCTGATCTCAGCACAGTGGTCATGGTGCTACAGTTGGCTTCCCTGTCTAGGGACGGGGAAAATAATACAGGGTTTCCACTCCTAATCGCCATTCCAGTGACTCCCTACTAGATGTAAGGTGATGACAAAATGGGCTTAATTATGCTATCACATAACCTGCCTGCACTCACTGGGGGACAAAGTCAACTCACCGCTGCCCGTTTCTCCTGGGTAAATTTGGCATTAGGCCTCCAAATTTCGCATCATGTTCTTCCATGCCCGACCTGCACCGAAAGTGTGCCAGACGCCATATTGGCTCAGGTGATTTTTAGTCGTCCAGGGCACCAACTGAACCAGGCATTAGACTTCATAAATATGCAAATCAGGGTCCTACACCATTTTGGGCACAAGCTGAATTTCTCAGCAATTGTCTCAGCTCACACGTGAAGAATGGCCACTTGAACTAGATAGTGAAGGCTGACACTGGTAGAAGCATACTCCAGCATCAGTTAATGGCTCGATGACGGGAGAAAAGAGGAAAAATGCATGGGGAAAGAAAGAAACCAGTCACACATGATGACAACTAATGCTGCAAAGAGCAGCTAAAAACTTTATTACATCATAAAGTGACATTTTAATTTGGGGAATACATTTTTCAAGAAGGTATGTGGATTTTGTTTCACAAATCTGAATTGCATTAGAAAGGTAGGTCATTAAGAAATTGATGTTGCCGTACAAGAATAAGGGAGGGCGACAGTCTTCCACTAAGTCTACTTTAAATTCCGATAATTCTGAAGAAATCAGGGCAAGGTACCTGCTTGACAGACTTTGTTCTGTATCCACATTTCAAAGTTCAGGAATAAACCAGGAGTTTGTCTCATGCACCACACATCATAGATCCATTTATGAATCTGTTTGTAGGATACACAACAGAGTCGCCTTGAAGTATTTTGACATCAATTTACACAAAGTCCCAAAGGAATGCACTGGTAGGTGTTTGCGTGAGGAGCTCAGTACAGACTGTGGTCCTTCCCTTCCTCATTCCTGTATGGCGACAGCAGTTTCATAATAACAGCAAACATCCTGTAGCCTCACCTTAACTGAACCCTTTGTTCACTAAATCTTCAGATTTATCAGAAAATCTGACTTGTGCTTGACAAACACGGCACCAAGAAGAGATAAATTCTACATTTCCTGTGCCGTTTCAGATAACTTTTGCTGAAGATGAACATTTCTAGCTCTTCAAGTTCATACGTTTTATAGATTCCAGGCCTGAAAATTCTTGGCCCTTTTGGTGTATTTCCACTGCAACCTTGGTGGTTGTACGACAGAAAGATTAGATACTAGGTCTAGTCATGAATGTTGTCAGTGGAAATAAAAATTGGGAGAGATGTAAAATGGAATGCCGAGTCTCTATCACCCGTTTTACACTATCACAGAAAGTCAAGATCAAACCCACAGTGTCCCAGCCTAGTGTTGAAGTACCTGTGATGGCCTATTGGTGGCAGAGCATCTGCCCTCCCTAAACATGGGCATTGAAATAGGAGGGGGCAGGGACTCCCTACACAAGGTGGGCACTGTAGATGTGCCCCTAGTGGCATGGGTGCCACTGGAGTAGTTTAAATTAGATGACTTGCCCTGGTCTCACATAGTCCAATAGGGTCAATGGCAATGTGGTTGACTCTTAACCGCAAATCTTTGGTGGAGTCAGCGGCAGAAGCCAAGATCTTCAATTACCAACAACCCATGATACTCATTGGGTAAATACAAAATAGAATGTAATACAAATTTTGGATTTATCCTTTATTCTGGGTAAAATCACAAATAAAGAAGCCCATGCTATCGCTTTGTCCCCTCAAGCAATCAGATTGAAGCATCTTTGACAAGCCGCACAGACACGGAACCAGGAAGTGAAAGCTACAACAGTAAATTCAATGTAAAATCAGTTAGAGAAAGCGAAATAAAGAGATGTTTTCATTTTTTTTAAAATGTCCAACAACAATTAAAATCAGAAGGAATTTGTAAAAGTTAATTTTCAATGCCAGGGAGGTTGTTTGGCAGCCATTAAGACTTACCACGCCTTTAGAAATTAGCTTAGACCTAAAAAAACTGAGTGTACCTTTTTCTGTGTCGATTAGTTGGTTTCCAGCTGGGCAGTGCAGCAACTTAACACTGGTCTATTCATTCGATCCAGCGAGCTATTCTTCCCATGCAGCTTTCGAAGCAGCAGGGCATCTGGTAGAGCAACTTCCGGATTTGCGCTCGCCGGAATTGGTTTTCTATTTGTCCTTAAATAACAGTGAGTGCTGTTCGGAGCAAATTCCGGGCCAATGACTTTGTATGCTTTTTTGGTTGAAGTATGTGTTTTCACTGTATATTGCATATTCCTGAGTTATAATTCAACGTAACACCATCTACATGTTATTCTTTGACTTGTCATTGCAGGTATATCTAATTCAAAATGTTTTACAAATTAAGGAGATACCTTATTATAAATCAGTGTTTGGCAAACTTTTTGCTATTTGTTTGTTCTTTAAGAAAAAGAAAGAGAAAAGGCCATTTGGCCCATGGTTGTTCATACCTCTGGTATAGTAACTGACTTAAATGCATATTGAATGCCTTAATGCCTTTGACTCCATTACTTTATCTGGAATATTATTCCAAGTGCTTATCACTCTTCAGTAAAGACATTTTTTCTAAGATTTTTATATTTTACTTTTCACTAATTTAAATTAATGTCATCTTGTCCTGCAGGCCTGTCTGGCCTTGACATAATATTCTGGGCTGTCCTTTTCAATGCCATTTAATACTTACATCCCTCGATGAGGTCCCCTCTTAACCTTTTCTCCAGACCATACAGTTTATCCCTGTTATTCTTCAGATCATTCTTGTTATTCTTTGCTGCACCCTTTGCAAAGTGCATATGACCCATTGGTGACACAATGGACGAATTTCTGAATGCATGCTATCACTGTGGAGTCTCTCTCACGGTTGCATATACCAGGAAATCACAGGTATGTTGCCCGCAATTTTCTGTCTGTCAAGTTTTATAGATAAAAGATCATGGGCAACACATCCACGATTTCCCGATATGCATGATCAATGAGCAAGTATCCAAAAGCATGAGTTTGGAAAAGTTGCCCTACTGCTCCAAGTGTAGTTCAACCAGTGCATTATAAAGCCTCAGCATAACCACTGTAGACTTCTATTCCACTCTTCTAGCTATGCATCCCAATGTTCTGTTTGCTTTTTTATTTCCTCCCCAACGTTGTCTTAAAATTGAAATTGACAAGTTTACTGTCAAAATCTCCCTGTGCTAATTTGGCTCACTTCATTGTATGCTTACATTGCTAATTATTTTACCCCATCATTTTCATTTGTTAATATTAAATTTCATTTACCATTTATTTGCACCACAGATTTAAATCCTTCTCTAAAATGTTATCTACATTTTCAGTTACAATTTTGGTGATAGTCTGCAAACTTAATAAGTTTAAAATCAGTTGCTTTATCCTGATCACGTATAGATAAGAAACAATACAGGTCTGAGCACTGACCCCTGTGGTACTCCATTCAGCATCTTCCCCATTTTGACACTACTGTCAACTTCAGCAGGGGCGCAAAACAGACGGTTGCTGATCGGCCGCCAGTTATGCAGTGAAGTCAGTGGAAAGAAAAATGGGACGGGGATGTATAACGGGCGGCCAACCCACGACTGTCCATTTTGTGCTCATGCTGAAGTTGAATTTCACCCATGTACCTCTGATGAGTATTCTCTGTTTTCCATTTTTATCCAAAATTCTTACTCACCCTCAATCTAAGTAAATCATATCATGGGGAGTTTCACTATCTATTTTATTTGTAACATCCTCAAAGAACTTGAGAGGTCTGTCAAGCAGGGCTTCTAAATCAATGCTGCCTGTTTCTTATTAAACTATTGCTGTATAGGTACTCCTTCAGCTCATTCCTTGGTATGGTTTCCATTATTTTACCCACTATTGAAAGACTGATGGGTCTGTAGTTGCCTGGATCAGATTTGTTCTCCTTTTTTCTTGCTTCCAGCTGTGTAGAACCTTTCCAGTACCCAATAAATCTTTAGATGCAGGTATATTGACACTATTTTGTCTCTGCAAAGCGGCTTCTACATTGCAGCAATGTAAAAGTGACTTTTCTTTGGGGGAGGGAGGGTACATGCGGACCTCAAATCGAATAGCGCACCCGGACAGGATGGGGATGTGGAAGCCCTGCCTATCTTAACGACTCCCGCCCGACACCTGGCCAGATTCACTACCTGGCCAGCGGGTGGGAGTGGAAATTTGGCCACAGGAGGCCGTAATTGGGACCCATAGAAATGGTCCCTGGCAGTCAGTGGGAGGAGGGGTTCCAGGACAATCGCGCTCAGATCGGGGAGGGCTGGAGATTCCCTTACGTTGTGCGATCAGTGGAGGCTGGAGGTTCCCTTGTGTTGCACAATCGGGGGCTGCCGGAGCTGGGGAGGCCCAAGCAATCGTGGGGGAGGGGGCACGGCTGGGGAAGCCCAGGGACTCCTTGAGGGGCCTGGGGGGAGCAATCCTGCTCCTTCTAGCCCACAAGGAGTTCAAAGACAAGGACATTTTTAAAACATACCTCGGCCTCTTCTGGCCAGTCGGCCCCCCCACCATGTTTCTGCTGCCGGGCAGGAGGTAGTGCAGGACTCCCCCGGCGTGACATTAATATTATGCCACGGCACCAATGACAACATCAGGCTGCGACTTTTGCATCTTAAGTTGGCCCCTGCCTGCTTTTAGCGGGAGCCTCGTCTAGGGCCTAGATCACCGCCATTAATATTACAGCAGCCACGAATGTGATGGATTGGAGGCGGGATTTTGAATTTCAAGATTTTAACCCCTCGCCCAACCCTTTCTTGCCTGTGGGGAGTGGGAGTTAAAATCAAGGCTATAACTCCAGAGTTGAGTGCGATCTGAATGAGGAGAGGACCAAAGTGAGGTTCCTTGAAGGAGGGTAACTCATGATGCTTCAATTTGACCCCCACATGGAATATCACTCCACTTCAAACTTACAGCATTGTTTTAAATGTGTTCAGAGTGTGGATGTTCCTGCCAAGCTCACAAAACATTTAAAATTTACCATCCAGAACAAAGCTCTATGCATGTATATACCCTCACATGTACAGATCTCTCTTCTGGCCCTAAGAATTTCATTCGGAGATAGGCAATATAAACAAGACTCTGTTAAACTGGAATTAATTCTGTGCTTACCGGTTAGAGACCAATAGCTGCAATCTAAATGCAGTCTTTCATGATTATAGCCCGATCCCACAAATTGCCTTATCACTCTAGCATATATGTCATCTGGTCCAGGGGATTTGTTAGCTTTCAGCTCATTTATCAAGTACCTCTGCCACACTGATTTCAAAATCCTACATGATATTCCTTGTACTATAGTAATCGGACAGCAAGCTATTGAATATTCCCAAAATTAATTGTTCAATAATTCTATTTTCACTTCAATTACTCCACTATTTTTATCCTTGGAAATCCTAACTTCCTCCCTAATCACTCTTTTACTGTTAAGTTTTATTATTATGCTAACACCCGTAATATGTTCTTCTCTGGTGCTCTCTTGGCAACTTAATACCTTTTCCTTTAGTTTTGACATTTTCTTTACTCCTCCTCCTTCTTCCTTTTAGGCTTCTTACAAATTGCCTTTCTACCTTCTTTCCATTTTCTTTATTCATCTATTTTGATGCAATAGCATAGACAGCACCAAAAGCCATCACCTCGTTCTTCTGCATGACATCGTGACAAAATGGTGTGAAGCTCTCCTGAGTCTTCTCCTTCCCCAAAGAAAAAAAGCTTTGCCAAATGGTTTTCCATAAAGACGGCTCCCCTTTCAAACAGTAATTTCTCTACGTCTTTGATCTGCAGAAAGGGAAATAATTGAAAATAACACGAGAAGAATTCAACTGATTAACAATGAAAAACCTCCAAAATTCAAAGGGAAACTCTTTCCCTGCAAGTCCCCAAATAAAAATATCAGTCACAGTTCCTTAGTAAGAGTTATTTACTAATAATTTGGAGTTGCAAATGCAACTTACAAATTTGCAGTTCTTTCAATTATTAGTGCCCCCCTACAGTCATTGCCCTGCTAAAATGGCCCATGTCATGTCAAGATAGTGCACATCATTAAAATCATCACATGGAAGTTATTTAAAACCTTCAAACATTTCTGTACAGTTTTATCTGTACAACGATAATTCTAGCATATCATGCCACTTAAGTAATGATTGCCCGTATTTACTGCAACTTACATTTCAGTTTCCATGACGACAAATAATCAGAAATAGGCATGCAAGCATCAGCTACTGTGTGGCAGCAGTTATGTTTAATCAGATAATTGAGCCTTAGATGTATCTTTACAAAGAGATGTGTTTCGTTATCTCAGTCCATTAGCCACTGATGGTACTGTCATGGGAACTGGTTTGGTTGTTTTCAGAGCTACATAAGCAACTGAAGTTCCTTTTCCATCTTACCTTATCATTTTATCTCAATCCTCTGCTGTGATGCTAAAAGTACATTCTTACCCAACAATTAAAATAAATATAGTCCTTTTCTAAAATACAGCCTAGATGTGTTACATACATTCATTTTGCTTTTGAAATGTTGCTGCCCTCATTCCATCCTAATTGTTCTGAGCCTGTACATTGTCAGAATCTTAATCAGGGTAAATTCATACTGTGATGTTACTTCCTACCAGTTGGGAAGTTCTCATTCACCACCACAGTTGATTTCATGAGGCGTTGGTCCTTATTACATTCACCTCCAGCTGAATCTTGTTGTCATGCTGCTTGTAAAAACTCCAAACACAATATCATGATGTTTGTCAGTTCCATTTTTGAATGGGTTGCAATCATTCCTGGAAAAGTTAAAGCAGTGACAGAACGAATTCCATGTTCCATAACATATTAAAATGCATTTTCCACGAGCCCACCAGTATCTTAAATTAAATGAATCAGATTGTACCCATTTTCACTATTGGTTAATGCCAACTGTAACCACAGCAACTCACTCAACATAACTGCCCTTAAACATTCAGGACTATTGAAAGTACAAAGAATAACTCACGTTGCTGCATAGCTGACCCGCGATAAAAAACGATTCAACCCACAACAAAACCTAAACAGAGCAGAACCAAGCAGCCCATCCAGCAGATACAGCGCAATATTAAGCAAACAACACACGGGGTGTGAATTTCTGTGGAGGTACTCCCAATCGTTTGTCGTCACTTTGTTGGAGGAGCCACGGAAACCCCACAGAAATGGCGTAAGCAGCACTAACACCATTTTTCTGTGATTTCAGCGACTCTTTCACCGAAGTTACAGTGGACGATCGGGAGAAATTCCATGGAAATTTACCTCCTATGTTTTTTGACTTCTGATCAAGGGCATTGGTTAAAAGTAACCGAGGAAGTCAAATTCTCCCCCAATTGGTTGATAATGGGCTGTGTTACAGATGTCTTACTTGTGAACAGTATAAAGTCATTGTTGTGGTTCTTGCAGTTACTGTGAAAACATTTAAACAACCTCATTCTTTACATTATTTGATGCTACATCAGGATGTCATTACATCCGACAGCAGTTTCCCCAGAAAGGAAAAACATTACAGCTGTTTGTAGTGTTTGACACTAAATTACAACAGTGACTATACTTCGAAAGCACTTCATTAGCTATGAACCACTTTGGGACAGCCTAAGGTCACAAAAAGCACGACAGAACCAATATATAAATGAAAGTTCTTCCTTCTTACAGTACTGTCCTGACTGCTGGATCAGCTAGAAATCCACACCTGTTAGTAATTAGGTTAAAATATATAGATATAAACAATCATTTGTCTGTCAGGCTGGAGTTGTGGTGTATGGAGCAGGAAAGTACCAAAGGCACTTTAGCAAGATCCACTTTGGGGTAGAATGAGTTAATCACAACAAATCATTGAATATATAAATCAATGGATATTTTTGCTCTAGAACTAGCCACACCTCTAGCCAAGCTGTTCCAGTACAGCTACAACACTGGCATTTACCCGACAATGTGAAAAATTGCCCAGGTATGTCCTGTCCACAAAAAGCAGGACAAATCCAATCTGGCCAATTACCACCCCATCAGTCTACTCTCAATCATCAGCAAAGTGATGGAAGGTGTTGTCGACAGTGCTATCAAGTGGCAATTACTCACCCAATAACCTGCTCACCGATGCTCAGTTTGGGTTCCGCCAGGACCACTCGGCTCCAGCCCTCATTACAGCCTTGGTCCAAACATGGACAAAAGAGCTGAATTCCAGAGGTGAGATGAGAGTGACTGCCCTTGACATCAAGGCAGCATTTGACCGAGTGTGGCACCAAGGAGCCCTAGTAAAATTGAAGTCAATGGGAATCAGGGGGAAAACTCTCCAGTGGCTGGAGTCATACCTAGCACAAAGGAAGATGGTAGTGGTTGTTGGTGGCCAATCAGCTCAGCCCCAGGACATTGCTGCAGGAGTTCCTCAGGGCAGTGTCCTAGGCCCAACCATCTTCAGCTGCTTCATCAATGACCTTCCCTCCATCATAAGGTCAGAAATGGCGATGTTCGCTGATGATTGCACAGTGTTCAGTTCCATTCGCAACCCCTCAGATAATGAAGTAGTCCAAGCCCGCATGCAGCAAGACCTGGACAACATCCAGGCTTGGGCTGATAAGTGGCAAGTAACATTCGCGCCAGACAAGTGCCAGGCAATGACCATCTCCAACAAGAGAGAGTCTAACCACCTCCCCTTGACATTCAACGGCATTACCATCGCCGAATCCCCCACCATCAACATCCTGGGGGTCACCATTGACCAGAAACCTAACTGGACCAGCCATATAAATACTGTGGCTACGAGAGCAGGCCAGAGGCTGGGTATTCTGCGGCGAGTGACTCACCTCCTGACTCCCCAAAGCCTTTCCATCACCTACAAGGCACAAGTCAGGAGTGTGATGGAATACTCTCCACTTGCCTGGATGAGTGCAGCTCCAACAACACTCAAGAAGCTCAACACCATCCAGGACAAAGCAGCCCGCTTGATTGGCACCCCTTCCACCACCACCGGCACACAGTGGCTGCAGTGTGTACCATCCACAGGATGCACGCAGCAACTCACCAAGGCTTCTTTGACAGCACCTCCCAAACCCACGACCTCTACCACCTAGAAGGACAAGGGCAGCAGGTACCACCTGCACATTCCCCTCCACGTCACATGCCATCCCAACTTGGAAATATATCGCTGTTCCTTCATCGTCGCTGGGTCAAAATCCTGGAACTCCCTTCCTAACAGCACTGTGGGAGAACCTTCACCACACGGACTGCAGCGGTTCAAGAAGGCGGCTCACCACCACCTTCTCAAGGGCAATTAGGGATGGGCAATAAAATGCCGGCCTCACCAGCGACGCCCACATCCTATGAATGAATAAAAAATATATATATATAATTCATGATATAAATAATTCACAAAGTAATATTACAATTATTGTAATAATTGGACAGTATTGCATCATCATTATTAGCGTCAGTCTTGGCTCATCTGAGCCAGAGGTTTTAGATTAAACCCCATTCCAGGATTTGAGCACATGATCTAGGCTGATACCTCGCTGCAATACAGAGAGTGTGTTCCACCGTCAAAGGTGCCACCTTTAGGATGAGACGTTATACCAAGGCCCAGACTGCCTGTTCAGCTGGATGTAAAATATCCCATGCCATTGTTCGAAGCTGAGCAGGGAGTTCTCTTGGTGTCCTGGCCTACATTCTTCCCTCAACCAACATCAGTAGAAACAGACTAACTGGTCATTCACGCCATTTACTGTTTGGGACATCTTGTGCGCAAATTGACAGTTGCATTTGCCTACAAAGTAACAGTGGGTACATTTCAAAAGTAATTCGATGAACATGGAGCGCTTTGAAACATCCTAAAAACACAATAATGTGCTACATAAACTTAATCTCAGTACTAAGTCAAAGCCAAATGTTTTCCAATTCTGTGCAGGGTCATTGGTTCGCAGTAACTGAATAAATTAAATTCCATTTTTATTACAGGGGATTATAGCATTTTCCAGATTTTTTTCACTAGTGTTTTGGAAGTATATTTCATGATTCCATCAAATTTTCTCTGAAGCCACAAAAAAAAGTGGTTTTGAACACACATTTAAAGGGGCACTTGCTTCATGACAAAAATTTTTGTTTGCAAATGCCCTGTGCAATAATGTAAACCATATTACGATCCATCAGGAAGATGGTAGGTTCAATCCCCAATCTGCGCTGACTAACTAGTCTCAGCTGGGATGACAATTGTGTTGTTAAAATGGGCTTCTGGGCCCCTGAACCAGAGTTCATATTCCTGACCACTGTCCAGTAACTCATGCTAAAAAGTGTTGTGTGCAGATGTTGGTTGAGGACTGAATCAGGCTTGTCTAAGATGTATAAAGATGAAGTAGCCTGTCATTCAGTTTCTAGATTCAAACATGAAGGCACCAAAGAGCAGCTAATGACCACATGCTATCATGTGTTAATATTTTCAGAAGAGGGAGGGAGACATTGGCCCCGATATTTACAGGGAGGTGGGTAGGGGGTCATAGCGGCCGAGAAACATGGAAATGCGGGTAACGCCATTTTACGGCCGGCAGCCTACCAGATTGAGAGGCTGGCTGGCTGTCAGGCGAGAAGGCCTGCACTGGAAGGCTGCAGCCAGGGAGTGGAGAGGAGGGAGTGAGGAAAGAAGAGATTGTGGGGGTGGGTGGCGGAGTTTGAAGAAATCACAGGTCGGGGGGAGATCGCCGGAAGGGTTGAAGAGATCACAGGGTCAGGGGGAGATCATGGGGGCATTGAAGAGATCATAAAGGGTTTGAAGAGATTGGGTCATTTACCCCCCCGCCACTGTCCCACCCATCGTGGGAGGTTAAAATTCACCCCATTGTCTCCTCAGGCACTCTCCCAGTCTCATTCAAAACCATCGGCATCACTAGCCCTCCTCAAAAAACCTACCCTCGAATGCTCTGATCTTGAAAACTACCATCCCTCATCTCAATCCTCCCATTCCTCTCCAAAATCCTTGAACATACTATTGCCTCCTAGATCCATACCCATATCTCCCACAACTCCAAATTTCAATCCCCCTAATCAGGTTTCCATCCCTCTCACAGCACCAAAAGAGTCCTAACAAAATTCACAAACCATATTCTCTGTGACTGTGGCACATTACCCCTACTTGTCCTCCTTGACCTCTGTGCAGCCTTTTACATGGTAAATCACACCATTCGCATCCAATGCCTCTCCTCCATTGTCCAGGACAGTGGGACTGCCCTTATTTGGTTTCTGCCAGACAGGGGGAGTTAAAATCAACCCCTATGTTTCTTTCATCCTCTCAAACTTATATACAAATGGACCTTTTTTGCATCAGTTAACCCTACCACCTCCTTCTACGTATTTAGTCTTTATACTTGTGTCAAGCAGCTGTGGGTTGACTTTAACATGTCATAATACAATAGCTTTAAAACAAAGAGCCAATAAAGAATTATAGTCAAATCAACAAATATATGATCCTGATAAATGGTTGCCAATAGGTGATTTGAAAATATGAATTTTCTTTACCATTGCAACTTCCCAAAGTCAGGGTGTTGCTGAATAGTAAGTCAAGGACCATCTTTCAGTATTGGGCTGCACCCATTTGGAATGAATGTTTGGTAATGAGTGTTAGAAATGTGAATCATTCAGACCACTTACATTGTCACAAGTGATGTGGGAACTGGTCAACAAGTCATAATTTTCCCACTTGGAATTTTGTATTAAAAATGATTACTTTCTTGTGCATCTAATTATTTCAGAAATCCAATAAGAAGGATTTTATCAGAACCTAAAACTGTAAACCAGAACCAAGTTAGAATATAGGTCCTCACTAGACCAGAGATAACTTTCCCCTCCTGTCAGAATCCAAATATTGTAACATTTAACTGCCCAAGGTCCATGCACACTGGATGAGGACTAAGTCTTCAAGTAAGTTCCTTCTCTGAGGATGTCCATTCGAATTTTAGCCATTTATATATTTATCCAAACTTGGCTTTGCTAATAGCAATCTCAGTCATAGATAGCATAAGGATGGCTGGTGTGGGAAATGGAAAAACCTGCACTGATGGAGTATCAATTGACTTTCTGAGCCTGAGGATAAGACAAAAAGGGAACTTTGTTCTCCATCTAATCCATACTGAGACTGATCGATGAGTGCTTGATGTTAACACCAAATGAGAAAAGTATCCAGTACTGGTATCCTTCATTTTGATGAGCACAACATGCACCTAAAAGCGTATATTGTACATATGAAACAAAAAATGCAATACTGCCAGGCATTTATTGTACTTTATATTGTGCACTCTATATTTACTTTAAATAGTAATACTTGTGTTTCAGCTGTTTAAACCACTTTGTAAGGAGGAGCTCCATGAGCATAGTTGAGGGGTTAAAAGAGAAAGTGATAACACACATACATGATATGATACAATAAATCTTCAGCTCCTTCATTACAGCATAGTATTATCAGTTTATTTCACAAGTCAAATGCCAGAAAATACAAGGGTAAATTTTGGAAGGCCACATAGCAGAACCTCATTCAACAGGATTGCAGATTGGAAAATTAAGCACGGAGTTCAATGTGCCTGATTGTACAATGCATCAACACATAATACATAAAGAGAATGTGATGAGGAACCATGTGATGTGAGTTATATCCCATATTTGGCCTGACCTGATACCTCACAGGTGACAAAGTGGAATCAAGCACATATAAAATAACTTCTCACCATCTATTCTGTTTATACCACACTTTACAAAAGTAATTGAAATGTATCTGATAAAAGTGAGATGGAAATATTAATTTTAAATCTAAATTTTCTGAAACATTGATTTTAGACAGGTTTTCTTGATGTCACTGCGAGACAGTTTTTCTCCCAATGCCAGCTATTCTTAATTTTGATCTTATTTCCATCAATTATGAAAAGTATTTTACAGTAATAACATCACGTGTGTGGTGTAAGCCATGTTTTTAAATAAATTAATAAATACTGGTCTGTAGATGAGGCACGATAAGCTAGGAGTATAATGACTCATCTTTCTTTCCTATAATCTATGCGTACTATTTTCTTGGCTTCTATAACGATTTTGCCTTACTGTTGTGACTTAGACCATTAGATACAAATCAGACTGGAATCTGGGTCATCTATATGATGTAACCAACATTTCGCACAGCTGTTAATATTTTGTATTCAATGTGTGAAGATAGATCATCTAAATCTGCCTGTAATCAGTCGACGGGCACAAATACAATTAGAAACACATGGAGAAACAGATTACTTGAAATGTTCTCAGAGGCTCGCAGTGCCAAAGATTCTCGGAGCGTATGTTACTGGCTAAGCTGAAGCTGTTTGCGTTATCTGAGTTGTTCCAGTTCTGTTTTTTGTATATTTCCTCCATGTTTTTATTTAGTTTTCTAGCTTGTTTTCTTACATCTTTCTTCTGCTTCCAAAACCCATGACATGATCAATTCAATAACCGAGAGAACTAGCAGGTGACCTGCTCCTCGGCTTCCACCATCAATGCTTTCGCAGGCCAACAAGTCATATGTGAGCAGGGCCCAAAATGGCTCCCTGATTAAAGTGCTTGGAACTTGCCATGTTGGTAACTAAAGCCATGAATATAGTATTGACCAGCCATGGAGCAGATCATTGAAGGACCAACCTATAGTGCTGCCATCAACAGCGGATGTATTATATATATATGTATGTATGTGTATGTGTGTGTATATATAGGCCCAAAATTTCCTGTAACCAGCAAGTTACACGTACATTTTTTGCCAAAATTTATGCCGACTTTGCTATTGGCAATTTACGCTGAAATTTCCCGAGAATCTTATTAGCATACGCCGGAACATAAAAAACAGAATAAAACAAGCGGAAATCAGTGTAAACGATCGAGGAAAGTATGGCACTTACTTCATATTCCTTCTTTAAGTCCCTCTTCATGAATGAAAATTAAAGTTTGGAAATTAGACATGTGGAAGCTTTTCAATTTTTCATGCAATTGTGGAAGCTTTTCAATTTTTCATGCAATTCATTCTGATGCTGTAAAAATGCATTCAAAGATACAGAAAATACAATGCAGATCTCAGTGTGGAGGAATTTTTAAAAATCACCACGAAACACCAGAAATATGATTCAGAACTGACATATATGCATGAAACTTGCATTCCCCTGTCTTTTGCATAGGGGCGAAGCTACGTTAATGAGCAGCAGAAGGGTTCGGCAGAGTTTTTGCTGACTGAGCAAAATATGAAGGCAGCTCAGTCGTAGTGTAAAAACAAGCGTAGGTCACATACACTTGAATTTCCTGGCTCTTTTTTGCTGAAAATCAGCATCACGCCATACCTATGCCATTATTTCAGCGCAAGTTTTCAGGAAATTCCGGGCCATTGTGTCAGCCTTAGCTCAGTCATAGCATTTTTTCCTGAGTCAGAAGGTTGTGGGTTCAAACCCCACCCCAGAGACCTGACTGAATAATCTAGACTAACAGTTCAGTGCAGTACTGAGGGAGTGCCGCACTGTCAGAGGTGCCGTCTTTGGATGAGGCATTAAACCAAGGCCCCGTCTACCCTCTCAGGTGGATGTAAAAGCTCCCAGAGCACTTTTGCTGTAGAGTGCTTTGGGAAGTCCTGAGGCCTTTCTTTCTTCTTCTTTATCCATAATGTATTGAGCTAACAGCTGCTGCATTCTGCAGCTGGAAAAGTAGAACCGTTTTATTTCAGTGAAGGATGAAAACGAAAAGAATGTGAATGGTCTGTTCTTCCCTTAACTTTTCTTAATAGTTGACACTGTCAATTAAGGAAAATACTAATCTTGATATTGTGCAGCAGTGATGTAAAGTATACTAATAGGATAGGTTCCGCACATAGAAACCCTAGTTATGGACAAAAAATAAGTGGCCAACCAGTTGAAAAGGATAAACATGACAGATTATTGAATGCCATTGGCAATACTTTATCTAATCAACATTTTGAATTTAGAAAGCAGCATCAAAATATCAGTTAGCAAATTTCATCACAGCCCCATTGGAAATTGTTTACTGAAAATGTAAACATCAACAACATGCTGTAAGCTGTAAGCTTATCTGTAACTGCTGAAGTGAATCTGGTGTTGGTTGTTTTACACAATTCATAGTTAAGGGAAGAACAGACCATTCACATTCTTTTTGTTTTCATCCTTCACTGAAGTGAACATCAGGGCCGTAAAGATGGCAGGGCCACTTCAACAGGGGCCTGTTGGATGACCCATTGACAGTGGAAATTTCCTTTGAGTTTGAAAGTCATTTTCATGCTAGCAGTACTGCCCATGAGGCAGTCAAGTTAAATTAGGAACTTTATATACAAATGTTTCCTTATGGCTTATGGAAATACATCGGGATGCTTCTCATGGGAATTTGATTGCAAGTCAAAATAAGTTGGGTCGAACTTTCAACTTTGGTGAAAAACGGGCAATATTGTATTGACTGCCCGTTAAACACCCCACTTGATTTTCCTCTCTATACTTTAATGTGAAGGAAAATCAGCAGGGTGTATAACAAGCGGACGATCGACTACCGCCCGTTTCATGCCCCCGCCGAAGTTGAAAGTTCCGCCCATTATTCTATCCTTAATCACTAGTCAAGCTACATTTGGAATACTGAGGGTGGTGACACAAAATGGGCAAGAGCGAATCAGCAGTTCGTTTTACACTCCGCCCATTTTACACTCCACCCCATTTTTTTTTCCATTGACTTCAATTCTGTTGCCAATTTGCTATTGCCTGTTTGGCGTCACTGCCCAAGGCAAATTTCACCCTCAATGTGCCTTCAAAGGGCATTGGAGAAAGTTCAGACAAGAGCAGTGAGGATCATTTTGGCATCTAGGGCCCTCATAGAATCATAGAATTTTACAGCTCCAAAGAAGGCCACTCAGCCCATTGCCCCTAAATCAGCTCTCTGAAAGAACTATCCACTGGTCCCATTCCCTATCCTGTCTCCAGAGCCTTTTAATTTATTTTCATCTATTTATCTACTTTCCTTTAAAAAACTATTATGAATTCTGTGCCCACCATTGTAAGGCCTAACAACAGTCTAAAAAAAAATTCAATCATTCTCTCCCTTCTCTCTTTTGGTGATGATCTTGAATTTGTGCCCTCTAGTTACTGACTCAGTTTTTCCCTATTTATTTTATGACAACCCTTCATATGTTTGAGTACCCGTATCAGATCTCCCCTTAACTTTTTTCGGTTCTAATGAAAAAGGTGCCAGTTTCTCTCATCTCTGCTCATAAACAAAGTGGAACTGGACTCTAAAGACCATGGGAGAAATTTTCAATTTGGGAATATCAAGGGAGATGGGGATCGGGCAGGAAAGTGGAGTTGAGGTTGAAGATCAGCCATGATCTTATTGAATGATGGGGCAGAATTGAGGGGCCGTATGGCCTACTCCTGCTCCTACGGAAAGCCCATTTTACTTCCAAAAAATGAGCCCAATTTCACATACCCATTTCATGCACAGAATGTACCCGTCACTATTTTGAATCTGGGCTTCTTTTAGACATCCAGTGTGCTCGCCTGAAATCGGCAGGTGCCTATTCACACATGCTAATTAGGCTCTTGCACTTGTTTAAGGACCCAAAAAACATTTTTAGTAACTCTGGCATCCTATTCACCAATTCTAAATTAGTCACACAGATCATGGGTGCGAACAGCCTGGAGGGTCATTTCAAGCAATATTTAAAGGGATCATCAGCTGCTCTCAGGTAAATCACCGGTTAGTTTATTTGGACTTCTGGTGTGCTCTTTTTAAGCTTTTTGAGACATTTGGCTGCTGGAACTGACAGTCATCGTTTGTGAAAGTAATTTGGTGAGTCAGCAAAGGGGTTTTGACCAAGGATTTCTGTCAAACTTCTGATTGGCTTCAATGGGTTTGCTGATTACACTGCCATTGTGGCTGGAAGAGGAGGAGCAGGCTGGAGTCCAGGAAGCTGTAGCTACAGAGAGAAGAGACTGAAGGAGGGCAGCTTGTAGAAGGTCCTATCCCACAGGCCCAGAACTTCTTACTTGCAGTGCATCGAGGAGCAGTGTGTGAGGAGCCTCCACTTTACCAGGGAGGCTGCCACAGAGCTCTGTCACCTGCTGCAGGATCAACTGCAGCCCAGCACAAGATCGCATACTCCCTTGCCTGTTGTTGTCAAAGTCACTGTGACCCTGAACTTTTATGTCTCAGGTCAGTCCAGGCTGCAGCAGCTGACATCTGCAACATCAGCCAATCAGCTGTGCAGGCCTGAATTCGCCAGGTAACAGAAGCGATCTTTGACAAAACCAGTGACTTCATATCCTTCCCCATGGACACCGAGAAGCAGGAAGATAGGCTCTGGGCTTTGCTAGGAGTGAAGGCTTCCTCCAGGTTCAGGGCATCATCGATGTAACTAAAGTCCCTCATCCCTGGAATCATTCTAGTAAATCTCTTCTGCACCCTCTCTAAGGCCTTCACATCTTTCCTAAAGTGCGGTGCCCAGAACTGGACACAATCCTCCAGTTGTGGCCGAACCAGTGTTTTATAAAGGTTCATCATGACTTCCATTCTTTTGTCCTCTATGCCTCTGTTTATAAAGCCCAGGATCCTGTATGCTTTTTTAACCGCTTTCTCAACCTGCCCTGCCACATTCAACGATTTGTGCACATATACCCCCAGATCTCTCTGTTCTTGTACCCTTTTTAGAGTTGTGCTCTCTAGTTTATATTGCCTCTCCTTGTTCTTCCTATCAAAATGTATCACTCAGCATTTTTCTGCATTAAATGTCATCTGCCATGTGTCCGTCCATGCCACCAGCCTGTATATATCCTCTTGAAGACTATCACTATCCTCCTCACTGTTTACTATCCTTCCAAGTTTTATGTCATCTGCAAATTTTGAAATTGTGCTCTGTACACCCAAGTCCAAGTCATTAATATACATCGAGGAAAGCAATGGTCCCAGCACCAACCCCTGGGGAACACCACTGCACACCTCCCTCCAGTCCAAAAAACAACCGTTCACCACTACTCTCTGTTTCCTGTCACTTAGCCAATTCTGTATCCAAATTGCTACTGCCCCCTTTATTCCATGGGCCACAATCTTGATAAAGTGCTGCATGGTAGGCTTATCATCAAACATGATAGTCCATATACACCACATCAACTGCATTGCCCTCATCTACCCTCTCTGTTACCTCATCAAAAAACTCTATCAGGTTAGCTAAACACGATTTGCCTTTAACAAATCCATGCTGGCTTTCCCTAACCAATCCACACTCATCCAAGTGACTGTTAATTCTGTCCCAGATTATCGTTTCTAAAAGTTTCCCCACCACTGAGGTTAAACTAATTGGCCTATAGTTGCTGGGTTTATCCTTGCACCCTTTTTTGAACAAGGATGTAACATTTGCAATTCTCCAGTCCTCTGGCACCACCCCCGTATCTACGGATGTTTGGAAGATTATGACCAATACCTCCGCAATTTCCACCCTTACTTCCCTCAGCAACCTAGGATGCATCCCATCCGGACTGGGTGACTTATCTATTATAAGTACAGCTAGCCTTTCTAGTACTTCTTCTTTATCAATTTTTAGCCCATCCAGTATCTCAACTATATCTTCCTTTACTGAGACTCTGGCAGCATCTTTTTCCTTGGTGAAGACCGATGCAAAGGACTCATTTGGTACCTTGGCCATTCCATCTGCCTCCATGAGTAGATCTCCTTTATGGTCCCTAATCGACCCCTCCCCTCCTCCTGCAACCCATTTACTGTTTAATAGGAAGGCATTTCACTCACTGAATGTCCATCTGGTGTGCAATGACACGCAGTGTATCGTTCAGGTCTGTGCCAGGTTTACTGGTATCTGTCTTGAGACACCAGTCCTCAATCCCTCCTCTCTCTGACCCCGAGCATCGGGTCAGCGGCTTGTTGCTTGGGGACAAAGGCTATCTTCTCTAGACCCGCCTAATGACATCTCTCAGGAAAACGAGCACAGATGCAGCAATGATATACAATCAAAAGAGTGTTTGGTAATTTGAGCACTAGGCTGTGATACTGACTGAGTGAGGAGGATAGTTAAGTGATAAGAGAAATGAATAGATCCTCTCCCTGGAATTGTGCGCTTGTTTGTCCTGAAGGTTATTGCAATGATTGGATGAGAGGAATGTAAAGCAGGGGAGATCAAAGATTTTGGTGCTGTTACAGTAAAGTGGTGTAGGCTGTGCTGACAATAACAACAAAATTGTGAATGGAGGTCTTGGCTTAACAACCCAGGTCAGGTCATTGAACTTCTTCCTGCATTACTTCCAGGTCCGAGGGGCTAAACTATATGCATTGACATGCTCAGCCACTTCGAACTATGCTTCCCTGCAGTGTGGTGAAATAAGATATTCCTCCTTCCGTTACTTCCTCCACTAAAGCCTCCAGGTCATTGTCTGAAAATCTGGGCACTTTACCAGTGGACACTTTATGCCTTCCAGTGCACAGAAACCAGCTTCAGCTCAGCTCCACAATGAGCAGTGCACCTCCCCTTTAAGAGGTGCAGGGCAGCAGGAAAATATGTCGGGCTTGTCCAAAATCCCTCACTGCAACTGGCGAGCTGTCCAATTACCAATGCAATTTGCACTGACTTCTCGCCCACCAAATTTAAATGAGGCACAAACCTGAAAAGGGTTCGTGCCTCCCACTGATATCATCAGGCAAGCAATACGATCACCCCGCCCACTTCACACCTATTTTGGGCGTGAGTTGATAGTTCCCTCTATATCTTCCTCTAGGTGTAAAGTTTCATGAAAAAGTAGCTGTAAGTAAACAGATAAGCAAGAGTGATAGAAAGCAGTAATGGACTGTTGTTACTGCTCCTATGCTAAAGTATTTTTGTGGAAGTTAGGCCAATACAAAGAAAGAAAAGCGCTTCTTAAGTCGTTGTTAAAAAAAACAAGCAAGAGAAACTTTTAGAAAGATTGTGTTCATTATTCAAGCAGACCTGTAAATCTGTTTTATGAAGTAAGGGCAACATTTCAAAGCTACAACAGAGCACTGACAGAAATGATATTGTTCACAGTGTTTTCATCCCCATAGCAACAGTGCAGTAAGCATTGCCAGTTATCACATAATGCAGCAAGAGCTCCAGGAGAGGTTGCCTGGGAATACAGAAAGCAAAAGAAATGCACCCTTCGCAGATCAAAATATTCCTGTCACTGGATCTACCACAACAAAATGTAATTACCTGAACACTAAGAAGTGCCATTTTCCACAACATTCACCTGAGGAAGGAGGAAGCCTCCGAAAGCTTGTGAATTTCAAATAAAATTGTTGGACTATAACTTGGTGTTGTAAAATTGTTTACAATTGTCAACCCCAGTCCATCACCGGCATCTCCACATCATTGTACAAGGAGATGAGGATGATCTTTATCGTGAACAGTGAAGATCACCACTGGCATGAAATTTATGCTACAGGAGGGTACACATGATGCTTTCATTCTGAAGCAATCAAACATGACATAGATCCTTAAAGGAGAAGGAAAAATGGGGGGTTTTGAGACAGAAGCTACGCAGTTGAATCATGGCCGATAGAACCTTGCACAAATCCTGTAATCCCAACGGAATACAATAATGCATAGTGAAAGTGACCATGAAGCTGTTGGATTGTCATAAAAATCCAATCGGTTCATCAATGTCCTTCAGGGAAGGAAACCTAGTGCCCTTACCCGATCTGGCCTGGATGTGACTCCAGTACCACACCAACGTGGTTCACTTTTAACTGCCCCTCTAAGGTGACCAAGTTGTGCTAGGGATGAAAAATAAATGCCAGCCTTGCCAGTGACTTCCACACCCTGAGAATGAATGATAAAAGTAAATGCAAATTCAGGATCCTCACCGAACAGATTCTTGGGATTCTAAAGCAACACTCCAGATGCTTGTACCAGTTAGAGGGTGAGAGTTACAAAATGCCCCAGTGGAGGCAGGAGAACTTGTAAAATCGTGAGAGATGTAAAATGGGCTGCCGATTCACTATCATTTTATATTATCGTATAAAGTCAAAATTACCCCCTATGTGTCTAGATTAAAACCATAAATGTGGAAACATTTTCCCACACTGCAAAGCTGGGAGGATGGGGAACTTCAGCTGGTCAGGAGCCATTTCCTCAAACATGCCTCATGTGATGGTTATAGTAACAAGAGTGGATTTTTTAAGTGGAATTTTCTGGAAACTGTACATTTGATACATCCATCTGGTTAGGTGCAGATGCTGAACATGCAGCTGCAGAGCTGGAATGAGCCACACATGGGCTTTGCACTGATGATGGAAACCATATATGTCAAAACATTTTTCTGTATGTCAGCATTTTTGTTTCATAAGATTCCCACCATTAACATTTGTGCTCTATAGAAATTCATAACTATCATAATGGTTTTTCTGCAATGCTTTGTAAAAACAATTTGTGAGTAAGGGAGCACATATATACTTACTGCTAACTCCACTAGAAGTGACATTGTGGTAGTCATTTACTAAAGTGAAACTGTAATAAGATCATCAAAAAGTAGGTATGATATAAAACTCTTATGTACAAATGAAATAAAAATAGAAAATGCTGGAAATACACAACATCTGAACAGAGAAGGACAGGTTAACTTTTCAGGTTAACTTTTCAGGTATAGATCCTTCCCTTCTGTTTTTCAAATTTCCAGCATCACATTTTTTTATCTCTACTAATGTACAATTTCTAAATGCACAACAGTAAATTCCTACCTTTAAAAAAAATCCACAGTTGAATCAGAAAACAATGGATAATTGATTTTAAAAATTCTATCTATGTTAATTATCTGCTTAAAGAGTATTTTAATACTTACTAGAGTCCCTTGAAATTGGGATGTGCAGTATTAGTAACAAACACTTGTTTTCTCTGTCCATGATTTTAATAAAGGTACTAACCGGTTTCGATTAATGTCTTTGTTAAAACAGCCAACAAAAGAATCTCATTGAAACACATTAATTTATTTGTACAGTATAATTTCAAGGCAGAAGTTTGCAGCAGCGAGAAACTTAAACGCATTTGTTTTTCAATTTGGTTAATCAAGATGGGACCATTAGTTAGCAGTTAGTAATGAATGCTCTTAATTCTGATAGGGCTGAGGGATGTTAGGGGATCACATTTTGTCTTTGAACAGCAGTGAAGCTATCCAGTGCAGGAGGGAAATCCCATTTATTGCTTCAGCAATAAAAAATGTTAAATTGCTTCCTGAGAACACAGTTCACACACAACATATGGAAAGGATTAAGCGGGCTCAGTAATTAATTCACAACTGGGGTTTTGTGGCAAAGTTTTGCTGACTTATAAATATCATAGGTTAGTGTTTAATGGTGTATCATTTTAATTTGATAAAACCGAATGCAAGAGCAAATAATTTTAGATAATACTAAATAGGGGCTTCTAAGCGCCTTGGGATGTTTTACTATGTTAAAGGCGCTATATAAATGCAAGTTGTTATTGTTGTTCCTTGCCTCAGTGGCTCATTGGGTAACTGTGCTGTGTGGTGTGGTACTGAGCCACATTGCCTTCCTATGAAGGCAACAGATTTGACACACAGTCTGTGCCGAGTTAGTTGACCTCAGCCAGGGCAACACTGGGGATGCTAGAATTGGCTTCAATGTCGCAGGCTAGAGAGAGGAAATCAGCCTGGGTTCTCACTCCTGCTGGGAAGTGCATGGTTGAGGAGGGGATTGGCCTGAGTTGCGATACCCTCCAAAGTAAAATAGCCTGTCAGTGTTCCCTGCCTAGGCTCACATGTGAAAAATGGCCATTTGAATGAGTACCAGAGAGCTCCAGGCACAAGTAGATCCATACCCCAGCCTGAGTCAGTGTCTACAAGAGAGGAGGGAGGAAAATTGGGAGTGGAGAAAAGAAATTAAGTAGAGCTAGCACCCACAAAAACAGCAAATTATAAAATAACAAGACATTGACTACATTTTTTAAAAATAAATTAAGTTCATGTTCTTAATTAATTGACATTTCAAAATAGTTTCAGATGAGTTATTTGAAAACAGAAAGCAAGCCAGTTCATAGAAATTAGCTACAATTTCCAGCCACTGTATCATTGTGAACCTCTGGCTCTGCCATATGGATTTCTGCGTTCACTTTTTGCCAATTGTTTTAATGTTTTTACCTGCAGCATCATTACTGCCATCAATGAGCTTCCCAATGGGAATCCCCCTATCTAGGGTGCTGAGAAGAAGAGGACCACCAAAGGGATGCCAGGCAGGTTTGGCTGCACTAGAGGTGCTCTGCACCCACCCATGTTACCCACGTACCCATATCTGCAGATAGAAGTAAATAGACCTCACTATGGCAGATAATTAGTGCTTTTGATGGCTCCAACTCTCAAGCCAGGTTGTGACAGCAGGCCAAATGGCATAGATTCACGTGAAGGCCTAACTAACTGTTATGAGGATAGTTCTAAAAAAGAAAGGCTGGCACTTGTATTTGCTGATGACAGTAAATCAGGGACATGACAAATTGTGAGGAAGAATGCAGGAGGGCATAGACAGATTAGGGTGTTGCTAAATGCTGTTCAATGTAAATAAACATGTTTAGTATATTTTGGGGAACAAAAGAGAATGGAAATCTAACCTAAACAGCAAAATGTTCAATGGAATAGAGGAACAGTGTGATCTAGGGACAGTGACAGAGGGAGAGAGAGAGAAAAAGAGAGGAACAGAGCAATCTAGGGAAAGAGAGAGAGAGAAAAAATGAGAGAGAAAGTGGAACAGAATGATCTAGGGACAGAGAGAGAAAACGAGAGAGAGGAGCAAAGTGATCTAGGGACAGAGAGAGAGAGACAGAGAGTAAGAGGGAGAGACAGAGAGAGGAACAGAGCGATCTAGGGACAGAGAGAGAGAGGATGGAGAGAGAGAGGGACGGAGAGAGAGCGAGCGAGGGGGAGGAACAGAGTGATCTAGGGACAGAGAGACAAAGAGAGAAAGAGGAGAGCAAAGTGATCTAGGGACAGAGAGCGAGAGAGAGAGACAGAGAGTAAGAGGGAGAGACAGAGAGAGGAACAGAGCGATCTAGGGACAGAGAGAGAGAGGATGGAGAGAGAGAGGGACGGAGAGAGAGCGAGCGAGGGGGAGGAACAGAGTGATCTAGGGACAGAGAGACAAAGAGAGAAAGAGGAGAGCAAAGTGATCTAGGGACAGAGAGCGAGAGAGAGAGACAGAGAGTAAGAGGGAGAGACAGAGAGAGGAACAGAGCGATCTAGGGACAGAGAGAGAGAGGATGGAGAGAGAGAGGGACGGAGAGAGAGCGAGCGAGGGGGAGGAACAGAGTGATCTAGGGACAGAGAGGGAGAGACAGATAGAGAGGAACAGAGTGATCTAGGGACTGAGAGAGAGACAGAGACAGAAAGACAGAGACAGAGACAGAGGAACAGAATGATCTAAGGACAGAGAGCGGGAGACAGACAGGAAGACAGAGAGGGAACAGAGTGATCTAGGGACAAAGAGAGGGAGAGAGACAGAGAGAGAGAGGAACAGAGTGATCTAGGGACAGAGAGAGAGCGAGACAGAAAGAGAGCGGGAGAGACAGAGAGAGTGAGAGATGAACAGTGACCTAGGGACAGAGAGAGAGACGGAGAGAGAGAGTGAGATGGAGACAGAGAGGAACAAAGTGATCTAGGGACAGAGAGAGCGAGCGAGAGAGGAACAGAGCTATCTAGGGACAGAGAGAGAGAGAGGAACAGAGTGATCTAGGGACAGAGAAAGATAGAGAGAGTGAGGGACAGAGAGAGAGTGGGAGAGAGAGGGGGGACAGAGCAATCTGGGGACACAGATACAGAGATTTTTAGAAGTACGATTGCAGGTGAAAAATGTTATAAAAAACACAAATAGGATTCTGCGCATAGGGCATTGAATAAACAAACGAGGTAATGATGAACTTGTACAAGATATATCACTGGTCAGCGAATTGGGGGCATAAATCTAGGATTAGAACTAGAAGTATAAAAGATGTGGTTAGTAGAAATGTTTTTCTACAAAAGGTTATTAGAATATGCAGTTAGTTATTGCAAATAGCTATTGCAGCTGAGATAATCACAGCATTTAAAAGGGAATTAGACACTTGGAGAGTAAAAATATTAAAGGGTATGAAGAAGGAACAGGGAAATGGAATTACAATGGATAGCTCTGATATGGCAAAGCACAATGAGCAGAATGGCCTCTTTTGATTAAATTTCTGAGTCTATCTGTGTAACTGTCATATGAATGTTTTTCTGATTATTTCATACAAGTAAGAAGCCTTACAAAAATGGTAGCGAAACCCCGCCTAACCCAGCTGGATATAGAACTCTGGTTGGTTACAGAATACGTGTTGTACTCTTTTGATCAATAAATGATAATACGGAATGGATTCTTTTTTTCTTTGTATGAAATCTTTAATGGAGTCTCTTGTATGGCTTTCATTTAATTAATTGATGTTACTCTAGTATCTCAAAAGATTTAACCAAGATCCCAAAATGTGATTGTACAAGGAGGAACAGGAGAATGGGTTCTTATTGGAGCAGGTCGTATGAGGGGAAATTCTGACCAAAACACTGGGCTTCCCCCACCCTTCACTATTAGTGCTATAGGGGTTAATTTTAGTAGAGTGGAGGGGCGTCTGTTCTGGCCACGGTGACATCGGCGGAAGGCCCGATTGATTTTGGTGGTCAGGCCTCATTTGATAGAACAGACGAGCAGCCAGGGCTAATCGCACTGCTTATATGCAACTCATCATTTGGGGGAGGGCAGGAAATCGGGTGGAGCAGATGCTTATAGTGGACGTGTAGCAGTGCCTTAAAGGGTGGATGCATTGGGGGTTAAATGGAGGGGAATTTTATGAACATACACATCAGCAAGGGGATGAACTTATGGAAGCTTTTAAGGCTCAAAACTCTCAAGAGATTGAAGAAAACATGAGTACCAGACCCTGCTTCCAGCTTCCCCTGACTGCAGCTGTAAATGGTGCTGCAATGGACATCTCCCGACCTGTAATGTCCATGGTTTGTGGGCAGGTTGAGGAAATAGCAGTTACGCTGATTGACATGAAACTGGCATTGGAAGGTCCTGACAATATCAGTTGACCCCTGTTTGAATATTTTAATTAGGCCTCGCGCCTGTTTCCAGCAGGTGTGCTGGCCACCTAAATCGAGATCTGCCCAAAAATCAGAACAGGCAGAATTCAAACGGTAAACCATGTTCCTTTTCCTGATTTTCATCTTTCGACCACCCTATTTACAGGTGTAAAGACGAAAATCGATCCTATATCTTTATTGTCGATCATGATGTACATATGGGACCTCAGCTAAGTATCTCATTCAAAGGATACTGTTGGTTTCACCACTGCAATTACCTTTTAACATTGTATTAAGGTGGGGAGACAGTATTAGAGATAAGCTCAAGTTCCTCAGGTAGGGTTTGAACTCGCAGTCTTCCGGCCCAGAAACGAAAACACCATGAAGAAAGTTGTACCTATAATAAACCGCTATACTTTTTACATTAGAAACTGACAGGATCATTGGTCCAGAACTGGCTTTCTTTCCTTAAAAAGTACTTGTTTGAGCTGTCCAGCTCCCTCCGTATGAAAGTCATTTTCAAACAGAAATTGCAGTTGGCTTGTTTTTAGTGAACTGTCTATAAGAACATAAATGGAATTCAATGTGTATAAATTTGTCATTATTATGCTTGTGAAGAATTCACTTTATCAGTCACTGTCAGGTCAGGCAAAATTACAACTCATTTTGTGAGGCATTTGAGATAATTTTTTGGCATGATTGTGCCAATTATTTGTCAGTTTTCCAGCCTCTGATGTTAGCGAATGTTGTACCAATTACAGGTGTGATAGCTGGATGAGCTGATTAATGGCATGGTTAGTTGATTGTCTGGTGAATATGTATACACTATGTACAAACACATGGGGCTCGATTTTCCCGGGAAATTGGGGTTGGGAAGTTGGGGGCGGGGGGGCTCCAAAAATCGCGGAAATTCCGTTCGGGTTCGGAAGCCGGCTCCAACCCGCCAACTTCTGAGTTCCCCACGGACCCACCTGTGTGCACGCGGGCGTCCCGAATCCAGAAGTCCTGCCGGCAATTAAAGCCGGTGGGATGATACTTAAAAATCCAAATGTACCTCATTGAGGTACGTATGGTACCTTACTTGTGACATATTAGGTAGTTAGGACGATTTTTAACTTACCTGGGCAGCTTTTCCACGGCTTCTGATTCACGCCTGGTGAAGGGCCGGATCAGGCAAAAAGAAACAAAATAAATTAAATAAAAAACCATTGCAGGAAGTTAAAACACAAAATCAACCTACCTTTCCACCCTGCTCCGAGGTCCGATGTCTCCCTCTCTGATCTCCCCCTCTTCACCGCCTCGATGTCCCTCTCTTCACCCCCCCGATGGCCCTCTCTTCGATGTCCCCCCGATCTCCCCCTCTTCACCCCCCCGATGTCCCCCCGATCTCCCCCTCTTCACCCCCCCCCGATATCCCCCTCTTCACCCCCCCCGATGTCCCCCTGATTTCACTCCCCGATCTCCCCCTCTTCACCCCCCGATATCCCCCTCTTCACCCCCCCGATGTCCCCCTGATCTCCCCCTCTTTACCCCCCTGATCTCCCCCTTCACCCCCATGATAACCCCACGATCTCCCCCTCTTCACCCCCCCGATCTCCCCCGCTTCACCCCCCCGATGTCCCCCTGATCTCCCCCTCTTCACCCCCCGATGTACCCCCGATCTCCCCCTCTACACCCCCATGATATCTCCCCGATCTCCCCCACTTCACCCCACGATCTCCCCCTCTTCACCCCCATAATATCCCCCCGATCTCCCCCTCTTCACCCTCAATTAATTAAAAAAATATTAAGTAAGTCAATAAAATGAAGGCATGAATTGAGTTGATGCACTCTTTACAAAGCTGTTCATCTTATCACTGCTTAATTTCTTACTTTATCTCACTTGATGAATATTTAATTTCTTGCCCATGTTTCTATTGCCTGCAAATCTTCACTCTGAGCCCTCAGTTTCAATATATCTGCCTCATAAAATACATAAATATATTATAAAAGCTAATATAAGTCTTCCACTACTAATAAATATGTGGAACGTTTTGTGACTAATAGTAGATTGGAAAAATGATTAAATGCAACAAGGTCTTTGCCCAATCTTCCGAAAGTATTATAAAGATGATATTACTATAACGCATCTCGTCACTTTTTCCCATTGAGTGCAATGTTTTTTGTTTACTTCATATTCCATGGTGTTGATTTTAACTGTTTCTGTCAGGTGGGAAATGGGCAGCAGCAGGGCGGTCAGCCGCCCGATTGCCCTTTCCAAAATTGGGCAGGGCGTAAAACGGTCGGCCGACCCGCTGCCAACCATTTCCCGCCTGGCAGGAACAGTTAAAGGCAAACCCCACATCTCAAATGGCTCAGTTGAGTGCTGACCAGTGTGAGCCGTACAAACCAGGAATGATCAAAGGTCAGTCCACATCCGTGCTGTTAGCCCATCCAAGTCAACGCAACAGTAGGTGGGCCAGAAAAATGCTCAATATCCCAGGCTAGGGAAGGATAAACTAATCAGAGTTTCTACTCCTAATTGCTGTTTGGTAACTCTAATTGGAAAGTGTGCAATGGGCATCAGATGGGGACAAAATTAGGCTTGACTGAGATGTCCCAAATAGTTGAATACTCTGCCTTCACTATTGGGCACACACATGAAGAATGGTCACTTGAGTGAGGTATAGGAAGCCAGTTGACACCTGTGGAACAATATCCCAGCTTGAGTTTGCACCTTCAGGAGAAGAGGTAAGAAAATTGCAGGTGGTGGGGGGCTACAAATAGGATTACTATGACAACGTACTGATTCCTGTTGTGGTCGAGTCTGTGCAGATTAATATTGTTGTCTCCAATTGTCAGCTAGTATTTGCTGGTAAGAATCTCACTATCTGAACCAAGATCTCATTTCCTGTCCACTGCTGGTTCAATTGTTTTCATTGGAAGAACACTCGAGGCTGTGTTATAAGGTGTTTTATTTGCTTGGCCCAACACCACTCTATTATGTCTCAGCATATCAAGACCGTTCAGGTTAAATGATGTAAACAAAGTAGTCCATGTAAGTTCAATCAACTTTATTATCACAGAATCATAGACATTTCAACATAGAAGGGCCCATTTGGCCCATTGTGTCTGTGCTGGTGCTAGCTCCACATCAGAGCTATGTACTTCCATTTCCCTGCTCTCTCCCCATACCCTTTAATATTTTTCTTTTATAAAGTGTTTTTCTAACTCCCTCTTAAATGTTGTGATTGACTCAGCTTTAGGAGTTATTTGTGTTAATAGTTTGCATTGTGGGATCTCCATCACCACAAATACTGCAGCAGTTCAAGAAGAAGGCCCCAACCAATACCTTCTCAAGGCAACTAGGCACTAGGGACGGGCAATAAATACCGGCCATACCAGCATCACCAACATCCTGAGAATAAATGTTTTTAAATGAGAAAGAAACGGTCAGACAACTACAATAAGAACCTATGGGCATAATTTTAACATGGTGGCAGGAACTCAGCGGGGAGGGTGAATAGCCAAATGGGAAACATGGAAAAATTTTGCTTGCGTTGGCTCGAGCGATCGCAACTCAGTTGAAGGCCCTTAATGTAACTTACTGCAGCGGTCATACTGCGCACCCGAATAACATGCTGGGAACTGGAGAATTTAAAGGGCCATTGCAACCATGGATTTTGAGGGGGAAAAGAGGAATTTGCAGATATGGAGCACCAAAGAAGTAAGGCAGCACCCCGGTTTAATGACTCTTCTCTTGAGTTGCTACTGGCCGGTGTGAGGAGCAGGAGGGACATACTGTACCTGGCCGATCAGAGGAAGCGCACCGCCACTGCCACCAAAAAGGCCTGGCTTGAGGTGGCAGAGGAGATGAGCAGCAGGAGCACTGTTGCAAGATCGTGGGTGCAGTGCAGGAAGCGCTTTAATGACCTAACCAGGTCAGGAAAAGCAAGTACAGTTACTGATTCACCTACACCCTGTGGTGCACATTACCCTGCCTCTCACTCTGTCCTGCCAAGCCTACTCCATCACATCACTCCTCACACCCACTTAAGGCTCATTATCAACTGACCTTCACTTTCTGTGCACTTCCTCACCTCCACATTTGTGAACCCACCACTCCCACTCACCCCAATCCTGATGCAATGTGATGAATCTGTCTGATATTCACCCTCTGATGCATCTCTATCATTAGCAGCCTTACCCGAATGAATCAATCAGGTGACCCCATCACCCTCACTCACTCACACGTCTGTTCTTTCTCCTCTAATAGGAGAAGGGAGCGCAAAATGCACGGGAGAGGAGTAGGACTGGAGGGGAGCCACCATAAATAGTGATCCTCACAGAGGTGGAGGAGGCAGCCTTGGAGCTCAGCCACACGGTTGAATGCCTGGCCGTTGGAGATGACGAGACTGGCAACCTGCAAACGGCTGGTGATAGAACTTTAACATCCATCACACACTTCATGAATTGATGTTATCTATGATTGACCTGTTGCACATCTCAGTGTCCTCATTGCAAACTAACTTCTGAGATGATTGTTAATATTGCTTTATGTTCTCTTCCGGGGCCTTCAAGGATTGATGAAGAGGCACACACCATGGAAGAGGGTGATTCCTCAGAGGAGCTCCATTCCTCTGAGGACGCACCATCACATCATATCCAGCCATGCACCAGCGCAGATGCATATTGGTGGGTCCTGTCAGGCAGATAGTTGGGTTGTCACCTGGTGATTCACCACTCGCAAGTGTGCATGAGCAGACACCATTGGCAGAGCCAGCTATGGGGAGTCCGCATCTGGGGGTTCACTCCTATCCAAGCACTGCTCAGCTGGATAATGATGATGAACCCCGGGAGCCATCGTTGAGAATGAGAATCATAGAGGTACAGCTGCACCTTTGCGAGATACTGGAAATCGTGCCATGCACACAACCAGAATAGCGGAGAGGAGTCCACTTCCTGCATTAGTGGATTGGTGGCGCAGATAAGTGTGGGAATGTCTGCGATGGAGAGAATGGCAGCTTCCATTGAGCTTCAAAGACGGCTCAGAAATGAGTCCATTCAGGCCACGACAACGGCCGTGTGGACTCAGGATGCCAACAAGTCTGCCGCCTTAAACAGGCAGACAAATAATTTAGCCACGGCCTTAAAATGTGTCACACATGTGCTCCAGGCTGTTGTCCAGCAAAGTGGCAGGTCTGATGTGGCCCTGGCCCAGGAGAAGGATGATAGCGAATGGGAAATTGGGAACTCCACTCAAAGTGCTCCCACAACTCACCCGTTGACCCCCTCATCAACCAGTACCCGAAATGCTGCCTCCTCTCCCGATGGCCCAGTCTGCCCCTGCACAGTTGCAGGTGGAGCAGCCTTTGGCGGGGCCCTCGTGGGCTCCAAAACCCAGAGGTTTCACAAAACCCAAGCGCATCTTGAGCATTACAACAGCTTGTTCAATGACAAACTTGGTGGTGATGTGATTGTGTTTGTACCGCTGCTGTGCCTTGTTGGTGGGGTTTCTCACAGGTATCATGAGCCACATCTGCAGGGGGTATATACCTTGTCTCCAAGGAGCCAGCCCTTCAGTCTGTCTTGTGCGTGGAAGAGGGCTGGGATGTTGGACTCACACAAAATGAAGGAACCATGGCAGGGAATTTAGCACACACCTGCAGAAACCTCTTCCGGTGGTTGCAAACCAGCTGTGCATTGACGGAGTGATATCCCTTTCAGTTGATGAACAGTCCTGGTTCATGTGGAGGTCCTCGGATTGCTACATGTGTGTAATCAATTGCGCCCTGCACCAGTCGGAAGCCAGCGAGAGAGTGGAAACCCATTGCCCTCTCAGTCTGACTGATGTCGTCGCAGTGGAAGTTGACGTAGTCGGATGCCCTTGAAAACAAGCCATCCGTCACCTGTTTTATACCCTTATGCGCAGACGACGCAGAGACCCTGGAAATGTCACCAGTGGCGTCCTGAAAATTGAGGGCAGTGGTTACTTTGAGTGAGATGAGCAATGCGTGGCCACCAGGCCCAGCTGGGAGCAGTTCTCCATGAAGGAGCGTGCAAATGACAGGACCACCTGGAGACTCAATCAGAACCTGTGTAAACATTGCTCCTGAGAGAGGTCCAGGAAGCTCGGCCTCTGCCTGTATACCCTCTCATATGAGTAGTGCCTCCTGCGACCTCGGCCCCTCCGCCGGTCCCCTCTCTTCTCTTCGCATCTCTCTCTTGTGGACCAGCAACTTCCAGAAATGCACACCGTACCTGCCACGGATGGTAATGTGCCTCCTCCTCAGATGTACTGTTGAATAAATCCATTGCCCCCCCAACCTGATGTTGTCAATTTGAGGGGGTCCAAAATGTAGGTAAATATGTCTGAACACAAGAATTCTGAGTGTGAATAAAGAAATCTCAGCCTAAACACAAAGAACTCCCAGCCAAAGGTTTCTCTGAGAGAACTGATTGCCCTGCTGCAAAAACTCACCTTTTATTCACGTCAATCACTGGGTTAAAGGTCCCATGGTGTAGGTTTACCTTTGCTGGTAGCTCAGAGGGAAAACCACACTAAATTTTTTACCAGGAGTTTCTCTCCTAGGTAGTTACTGACACATGAAAAGCTTGTCCAAAGAGCTTGGCCTGTAGTACTGAGTTGTGTAAAATCCTGCAAAGCAGCAGTTCATAAAGGGCTATAGATTGTCATTAAAGGGTAAGTTGTGTTGCTGGCAGTGAGCTAATTGTTACTGTGGAGATGTGTGGGCATCATGGTTCTCTTTGATGCTAAAGAGTTGGAACACCTGCTGCAGGATATGCACCAAAGGAAGGTGACCCCATTTGGGTTGAAAGTCACCCTCCAGTAAGAGCACAGGTGGCAGCTGCATGGAGAGAGGTCACCAACTAGGTCAATGCTGTCACCCACATCCCTTGTACCTGGCTTAAAATGATAAAGAAGTTTTCATGTATCAGCAAAAAGGTGAGTTCACACCTTGCTTTTGCACACATTTCTTATGGGGTACAACAAGCATGGAACAAATCTAAATTGGGAATTCCTGCAGCCTCTGGGAGGTATTATTTCAAGCATTGTGCACAACTATTGTCCTTTTACAAACACTCTTTCATTGTGTCAGAGTTGAACAACACATTTTTCTTGCAGATTGAGGTCACAGATCTCGAACAGCAAAGAGATGCTCAGGGTTCCAACTCTGCCGCTTTGAGTTTTTCAATGGGGTCAACAGCCATGGAGACAGAGGTTAGCCCAGTTCTCCTAAAAGCCAATCTCCCAGTGCTTCTCCTTCAAAAAATGTTATCAGTGTGGACAGTAACATGATGTAGGCATCACAGCTGCTTCATGGATAATGGCCACTGATGTGCAAAACGATATTCCTGTGGTGAGATACCACCTGAACATTACTTGATTGCAAACCTTTTCTCTTCATGAAGGCCTTGGGTTTTCTCTGTAGAATCTAGATGCCCACATGGGTGCCATCTTTGCCGCTTTGCATTCAAGGGAACCCTGCCACCCAGGAAAGCTCCATATCCTGTGGAGCAAATGCTTTTCTCACAAGGGAAATGATGAAGGTGTTTCCTCTTGCAAACCATACATTTGTCACTTGCTTGATGCATTTTTGAGCTGCAGACTCCTGACAAGGCAGATGTCTCCTGCAGTGGTTTGGAAGATTCTGGTAACACGGAAGCTTCATGCTTTGGTAACTTTTGCTTCTATGGGAAGAACAGCTTCTATTCCAGATGTTGCCTCCAAGTCATCTGTCCAGCAAAACCATCTAGTGTATGGAACAAAATACAGTAAAATATATTTGCAAATACAAAAAAGAAACACTTTTAACAGCTTTTCAAACAACAATCTCCCTTTAAGAAGCCTACTTGAGAAGGTCACATCCCACGATTCCACTGGGCCCATTTAATATTAACAAGGTGCATACTGCAGGTAGAGCTTTACCCAAAGACGTGATATTAGTCGTGGGACCAAATTGTGGCCCTCCAAAATTGCATGGTGAATCAAGCGTGCGAGGTCAGCGGCTGGGTTTCCTAACACACACATGCCACCGAGGCTTTGTGCCACCAGGGGAGCCTGGCAAAAATTGAGCTTGTTTATTTCTTTGTTTTCTTCAAGTTAACCTGAAGTTTAGAAATGGACCAATGTAATAATGTCATCACATGAGGGATGATTTTTGTTTTGAACATTAGTTGGGCGAGCAGTGGGCGGGGTATACACCCGAGGCAGTCAGCGTTGGACCCAATAGATTTTGGTCCTGGGTCCTGGGTCCTGGAGTCGGCAAGCTGTCAGCTAAAGATGCACCTCCCAATAGGCAGCTTGCCGACGTGGAGGCAGGAAATCAGGCAAGGTGGCGGAATGTGAAGCATCTCCAGCAGCAACTTCACAGTGAGGGGTTTTAGTGTCGGGCATAAAAAGAAGCAGGTCCGTGGAGCAGCAGGCAACATGTGTGCAGAACCTACAGCAGCAAATACATTTCAGTTTTTAATGCTTTTAACGTGTAAAACTTACAAGCAACTACCACAGAAATGTTTCCAACAGCTCCATCCAGCGTTCCCTGGCAGCAGCAGAAGATCCCTTTAAACAAATGTCGCTCCAGATGCTGCCTCACGACTTGGACTGCCCATAGTTGGTGGGATGAGAGTGGGAACTGACAGTAGGCAAGTGGGCAGAGACGAAAATGGCAGCTGAGTCTTAACTGCATCATTCGATCCTTATTTGCATATATATGTGTGAGGCTCCCGCCTGTTTCGGACGGGAGCTCCAGCCGCCAAGATACAGGTGTGTCGGAAAATTGGAACGGAAGACGGCAAGTCGGCACAACTACGCCCCCCTTGGGTTTGGGTCATGCTATCACCCCAGTTTTACGCAGAAGTTCGGTGGTGGTGACACGAAAATCACCCTATTGTAGTCGAATCATCACATTGCCTACTGCATGACTACACTGCCTTTATGGTGTAGTTCACAGTATTAAAAAAAGATGCATTAAATTAAAAACAGTGAAGACCTGTTCCAATTGTAACACAAATGCTGTTTCTTCTTTGGAATCATAAAACGTTTTCTCCATGTGATAACTGTTAGATTTTGAATGATCGCAATTCAGAGTTTACGGAAGTACCAGGTCTGGATGTTTATATCCTCGAAAATGAGCATATTTCCTCCTATTGTAATACTTAGGGAGTTCCCAGAATTATATTGGTGGTTTTTTTTCTTTTCGGTGGGGGGTGTTGAAACAGAAATATTTTATCTCCCATCATACCGTTTAAGCTGCTCGATATAAAATGATCATATTCAGGAAGAATTTTCCCTGCCATATGTTTATATAACATTTAAAGTATTTTGGCTTAGCACAGTCTTCACTCAGCACATCTGGGAAAACAAGGCTCTCATTTCCTAATGTGGAGTGGGTAATAAATCCTCACTGATTTTGACAGTGAAAATAAAATTATGTAGATAGACCCGCTGACTGCAGCTTGTGATCAATAAAATATATGAACTCTTGCAGCTAATTCTGCTGTTCTGTCTGCTAGAGCACAGAATTTCAATTTCCTCTGTTGGCTCTGTGCAGGGATTTAGTTCATAATTCAAATTTAAATATGCATGTGACACACTTTCCTGGCCTCACAAGCAATTTTCAGATGTACCGCGCATGTGGAGCCTATGCATGGTCATCAAGAGGTAGGAAAGGTTGTTCTTATTTTTAAAATAATCTTTTATTGTCCTGTTTGACTCAACAATGTGAAACTATAATTGTGAGGACTTATGTCTCACCATAGATAAGAGTTTGCTATAAATAATGACTTTTTTCAAAATGCAATAAAATCCGCAGCAGTGTAGATGTAAGTTTAGCTTCTGTCTCATCTTGTTTTTGCCAGAATTCATTTCAATAAAAATGGTTTTCGGGCCCAAACTCGGTGCTGTGCGACCAGTGCACGCCCGAACCAAGAGGCCCAAGGATCAATGGAAATTGGTCCTCGGACCTCATCAGCATACTTGGCACAAGCTGCCCGCACTGGTCTCACCTCTTCAGGCATCTCGTCCGAGCAAAGACATCAATGTCGGGCCACCTACCTCGCTGGCAGCTGCCTTCAGATATGTCCCAGGAGGGGAGATTGGAGCGGGTTAAGGTGGGGGGAGGGGGCTGGGGGGAGGTGGAGGGGGGCACCGCAGAAATGTTTTTTAAATTTCCACCTACCTGTCACTGGCGACTGTGGGAGCTGCTGAAGAATCATGAGCGGGATAGGCCCCAATCTTTGGAGACAAATTTCGCCCAGGACGCCTAAAAAATGGGCCCCACGAATTTGGCAGTGGGACCAGCACCTGCACAGATTGGCTGCAGGCTGTCCCACTGCTAAATTAGTATGGTTTGCGCCCATTTTACACCCAGAAAACGGGTACAATGCATACCAATTTCTACTCCAATGGGTAAAGTTTACACTGCAAGCTTCAGGCCAGTTACTGGAATCCATATGAGCTTTACTCTAAACAAACGTAAGCAGGAATGCTAAAACCTATAAATCAACTGAAAATGTTTTCTTTAAATTACACAGAAAATGCTGAAAATACACAGCGGGTCTATCGGCATCTGAAACAAGAAAAAGGCGGGTTAACATTAATGGGCGTCATAAGAACTGAAAGTGGTTGTCGGTGAATTAAATACTTGGCACACTTCAACTCAATGCATCATGTTGTAAACCTTTCCCATCTCTATAACTTATGGATTTAAATCGTACCAACATGCAGCCTGCAGACCTGTTTAGATTTAATGCAAGTTTTGGAATGGCCGTTGATAAACATCAGGTTATATTCAATGGGACTTGGAAGGTGGGCTGTAGCCAGACAGATTAAGAGTGAGACGCTGCTCTTATCAGTGTTGTGATCACACAGGGCAGAGATTAATTCTTTTTCTCCCCGTCGTTACTCAGAATGTAATTCCTGTTAGTCGTTCCTTTTGTGCCATTTATCTTGGAGCACAAAGGGTACCCCTAAGTTTGAAGAAGCCTAATTAAGGTATCTTGACTGATGATTAACAGTTGTTAAGTGGCATTTCTTTTCTATGGACTTCTTTTTTAATCGTGCTCTTTTATCTGGTAAACAGCTAAAATTGTGTTCATCGTAGATTGCAGAGAGATAAGTAAGTCTGTTCATATGACTTGGAGCCACAGAGTGTTAGCATCAAATCAGATAGACAGTTTCATCGATATGAAAAGACAGGCCTTTGTCTCAGCTGCAGTCACCTTCTCTTTACACTGATTTTGCAGAAATGTTTTGGGACGTAAAATCTCCACATTAAGTCACTTTTATATAATGTAGTTGATACGTTGCATGCTGTGTTAATCTCACTTAATTGACTGTGTTCTGAATGCATCCTACTTGTGTTCATTTGGACAATTCCAGCAGATTGGTTAAACACAGTCCATTGTGTGTCAAATCTCTGTAACAAAGAATTGTTTTTTTGGTACTGATGGCCAGGTGACAAATCATCCAGCTTGGAGCATTTCACAAATCATTTATATCCCATTTTTAAGTGCTTTTATATTTTTGTTGCTTCCTTAGTTTGGATCATGGGAGGCTAGCTTCTGAGCAACAGTTCCCTCCACTTAATGCTGTTGAATCTGGTTCCTTTTTCCTGATGGAGATTCACAGATCCAGTATTTTGAGTGTTTTATAAACTGCTGTTAGCTTTAATTCTGCCAGGTACCTGAAGGAGAATGGCACTGGGTGGAAATGTAAAGAGGAGTAATTGGCACCAGAAAACCCCTATAACACGCTCCCAAATTCAGCACTGGAATGTAAAAGCAGTTTTAACTGATGGCCAATTTATTATTGAGCATTTACTGCCAGCAGCAAACCTAAAGTTGACAGGAAAATGTAATGTAAATACATTGGCGCATGGAACACGATAAAAGTAAGTGTTTTCACTCTTACCTCCAAGCAGTCAAAAACATGGCTTTCAGTCTGCTGAGATCAGCTAATGCACTCCCATCCACCTACATACAGGCAACAAGGTTAATGTAAAGTTGGCCTTTAACTCAATGGGGTTGGAATACAAAGGGGAGGAAGTGATGCTTCAACTGTACAGAGTCTTGGTCATACCCCATCTGGAGTATTGAGTTCAGTTTTGGGCACCACACCTCAGGAAGGATAAATTGGCCTTGGAGGGGATGCAATGCAAATTCACCAAAATGATACCGGGTCTTAAAGGGTTAAATTATGAAGACAATTTGCATTGACTTGGTTTGTATTCTGTTGACTTTAGAAGATTGAGGGGTTTAAAATGTAGTTATTCAATAGGGGAGATGCAGAGAAACTAGTTCCTCTTGTTTGGGGCATCCAGAACAAGGGGACATAGGGGGTGAAATTGTTCTTAAATGGAAAAGAACATCAGGCATGTTATAAACTGGCTGCTGATTTGCTAATGTCCATTTTGTGCTACTGCCCAAGATCAATTACACCCCCCTAGTCTTAAAATCAGAGCTAGGCAGGTTAGGAGTGAAAGCAGGGAATATTTTTTCACACAAAGGGTAGCAGAAATCTCAACCTCGCTCCCCCGAAAGACTGTGGATGCTGGGTCAATTGAAATTTTCAAGACTGAGATCAATCTGGGCCCATAACATTCGCGATGCTGCAAACCTTAGACCTGTGAAATCCAAATTAAACACATGTGGAGCATGGACACCAGACGGGTCATTTTGTCTTCATGCTAGATCTTTGTTGCCTGGAGAAATGCAGAGATCAAAAGCACACTGCAACATGTGACCATGCATTTCCTTTGATGCCAGAGGGTTAGTTGTTTTACTGGTATCAAACTATCATGCTGGGGGCCTGAGGGGGGTGTAAAAGTATTACCCATCTTATTGATCCACCCACAGCTTGTCTGCAGAAACTAGTTGTAATGATTACAAGCTCACAAGATACTTACAGATGAGAATGGCCATTCAGCCCATCTTAATTCATCCATCAGAGAGATCCTAAAGTCCCCCATTGTAGCATGCAATTGTTTCTCAAATGATTCCAGGGTTTTTGCCTCTGATACTCAATCTAGAAATCTATTGCACACATTGGTCAAACTTGCCTGATATCTGTCGTAAAATTATCTTTGACTAGTTGGAACCTGTGTCCCCTAGTTCTACTCCCGCAGTTTAATTCAAAATAATATTCCAGATTAACTTTTTCTCTGCCTTTAACAATCTCATACACTTCTATAAGATCACCTCTCAGACACCTCCTTCCTAAGCTGACAAGCCCAAGTTTCTTCTGTCATTCCTCATAACTCAGACCCCTGACACTGAGGTCAGTCTCATGGCTCTGCTCCACACTGACTCAATGTTTGAATGTCTCTCATTTCTTGACAACCAGAACTGGTCATTTCTTTATTCTTTGATTGGCTGCACACTGCTCAGAGTCACTTTCTGGGCTCACACGTAAAGGTCCTGGTGGGCAGCCGGAAACCACAAAGTGGTATCCCAGTATAAGTCAGCACCTTGAGGAAAGGAGAAAGGAAAAAGAGGAAATGCTGGTGCAGGGATGGGAGATATGTGTAGCTTGCATTCAGGGCTTTGTGTTGCTCAGTCCAATTTATTTCTTTTAATATACATAAATTAATATAGTAGTTTTAAACTAAAGAGTGTCTGTAACTCTGAAATGGTTATAAAGCTGAAGCTGCTATACATAACACTGAACTAACAAAAACATTGAGGACAATTTTATCACCATTAAATATGCTTTCAGACACAATAAAACCTCTTTGCTTCCTTATCCTGGCCCCAAGGGATGGACAGGTGGAGCACAGCAGTATTGCCATTGTCCAGTTGCACACTTATCACAAACCTACTCCTTAGCAGGGCCCTGCACCAAGAATCAGGGCAAAAAGAGGTGCAATTGTAGGCCTGGTCATCAGCCTCAGGGCCTTCTGGCTACTGTTGGACAATAGCCACCATTAGGCATCTGGGCTCAAAGTTCCGATGGTTGCCTGAGGATAAAAGGTAAGACTTACTTCTTTACCTTGTTGCCTGGCTCACTCAGACTCTCCGATCTGAGGCGACCCCGAGTGCAAGGCCCACCACCAACTTCTTCCGGGAGCACCACTAGACATGGGCATCCCTCAGTCACTGGAAAAAGAAATTGAGACGGGAGGGCTAGGAACACCTTCTCCCACCTCATTTCCATGCGTACATTGTGCTTGTGCCTATTGCAGGTGCACGCTAAGGCCCGCCCCTTTGTGGAAATCCTGCAATATCCAAGGCAATGTAAAGGAAGTGAAGGTCTAACATAATGGGATAGATTTCAACTATTAGGTGATAGTGCCGGGCCTCACTGCCGTCGAAGGGCTTCAGACAACAAAGGGAAACCCCGCTGCAGCTCCCGGCTACGGCAATATATGGCAGCCGAGAGACCGATCTGGGCAGCAGTAATGCAGGACTGGGGGTGGTGGAGGGGTGTAGAGGGAGGAGACCCTGGAGAAGCAGCGGCCCACTGTATTATTGTGGAACTCGGAGGTGCGCTCCTGCTCTTTCTGGCCACACAAAAGTAATTTTATGCTTACCGATTTTGGTCCTCCTCAGCTATATTGTGGGTAAAACTGAGCAGAGTATGTAGGGCACAGGCTTCAGCCTGTTTCTCCCAAAATGGCAGTTGGGCTCCTTTGTACATCATAGGACCCTGATGTGCATATTAAAACAGCCTAAAATTTGACATTCCTCCCCATTTCCTCATTTTCAGCATTTCGGTGATTTATGTGTTTGGTATCAGGAAGAGGTGGGGCTCATGTTGTGCCTCTCAGAACTTTATCCTTATAACCATCCATTAATCAAAAATTTCAAGTCATAATCTAGTTATTATTAGTCCTTCTTTTCCGGTTAAAGAAAGAACTTGCATATATATATATATCACCTTTCATGTCATCAGGATGTCCAAGATGCTTCAAAGCCAATTAGTTACTTTTGAAGTGCACTCATTGTTATGTAGACGAACACAGCAGTCAATTTGCTACAAGATCCCACAACTAGCAATGAGATAAACAACCAGGTAGTCTATTTGGTGGTGTGGGTTGAGGAGCAACAAAAGAACTCCTCCAACTAATATCTCATGGCATTTTACAACCCGGGACAGCCAGTAGTGGAAAATCATTGGGGAGGGGGTGGGGGGCATCTCAGTTGCCCCATTAGTGCCCAGGTCCTGACTGATGCAACTTTCAGGCGGGCCTATAAGTGGACGAGCAACATTTGTTTCCGGTGGGAGGCCGCTTAAATATGCAGGTATTACTGTTGTTCCAAAGTCTTGAACGGAATTTTAAAACTTTGCTATTGAAAGTACAATATGACCCTGTTTAAAAAACTTGCATAGACATTCTGCAACCTTGCAAAAGATGATCAGATCTGAGTGATAATAAAACTGTCAGGCACATAATTCCATTGTCTGTGCACATAGCTCACCCATAAGTAGTTGGATCTAGAAATCAGAGATGTTCAGGTTCGGTCCAAGAAGTGAGTTCTGAAAGGGAAACTGAAATACTTTCATTTCCTTCAACAAAAATTGACTGAGTATTTTGGAGATGGAAGACAAGAATAAAAGAATGGATGCCAAGGAGATGTGCTTACACCAGAGGCAGACCCACAGTTGCCATCACCCATGTAACCATGTTTGTAGACCCAGGCACACCTACCTGGGAATGTCTGAAGAGAACTGCCTTCACAAGCTGAAGTTCACCAAGGAAGTTGTATGAAACAGCAACAATCTGACATGCAGACAACCACAAGGACGGAGCTGCAGTCAAGGTCAAAGCGACCTTCAAGTTTATGCCTCCAACTCCTTCCAAGCTACCATAGGGGACATCTGCAACATCAGTGTATTCAGTTCACCAGGGCAAACGTCTTCATGAGTTTTCATGGTGAACCGTAGTTCCAATAAGTGGTTGAGCAGAACTGGTTACTGGTTTCCTCCACAGTCTATGCAAGTCTTTGTAGGGTGTTGCACGCAGTATCAAAGAACAACCAGAACATAAGTGTACTCAGATAGCAACCTTCTTTTATACACAGGCCCTGTGTATTCCAAATCCCTGGGCCCTCCAGCTGAGGAAGTATGTGAGCCAGTCCCCTTGCCAGCAGGTTCCTGCTCCTACATTAATATAACCATTTATTCCTCTCAATCTTTCTTCTGATTTCACCCAGTGCTACTTCCTCAAACTGATTCCCTAAATTTTCCAGTGTGGACATATCTATGTTGGTGCTTGCAACAGTCAAGCGAGTAACGCAAGGTGCTATGAGGTGCTGTTTTCTTCTGCAGCACTGGGAGCTGTGACTGCTTCTTGTGAGGGAACAAAAACAGAAGGACATATGTTGCAATGTCAGCAACATGACACCGCTTCAAATATTACTAACATGGATGTAAACTGTGTGTGATGGTGTTGTGCTTGAGTCTATGCCTGTGTGAGAGTGATTGAGTATGGAGGAAAGAAATAACAGGAAAAGAATTATATTAGCCCTCAGGATGGGGGAGGTCTCCAACTTCACACCCTCTATGCTGTCAGAAATTCAATGATTTCCACAGCTGCCTCCTCAGAGGCACTCAAAGGCTTAACATCGAGGGGCTCTGAGTTTGATGCCTGAAAGCATCTTGTGCATCTGCGTCATGCATTGTTTGGTGGTACTGTTGGTATTCCCCATGGATGCTATTTAATCCCTAGCACATTTCAGTTCTCTCCTGTGGAAGAGAATGTCCTGGAATGCTAAACAGGGCAGTCTTCCATTGGCACACCTCTTGCAGCAGTGCCGAACTTGTAGACCATGCAATTTTTCCTTGAACTGGCTCTATCACTGCTTCCCTTTAAAGGTTGCAGCATGTACCCCCTTGAATTGTGCAGCAAGTGAAATGACCTTTAAATTGCAGTCCTTTAAATTGCTTCACCTGCACAGGAAATCTCCCCCCACCCCCACAAGTTCCCAGTGGTAGGGTCAAATGAAACTGGGAGCTCACTTTGCATACTTAATGAACTCCGATCCAGAAGTTGTGGCTGAATGGGAAACTGCCCAATTTGGGTGAGTTCAAACTGCATCTTACCATTCTCCTGCCTCCACAACAGTAGTGCAAATTCCCCCCCAATAATATACAGCGTTTTACACAAAGTCTGGAGGCTAGGTTACCATATTGTTCAAAATCAACAGCTGTGGTTTACAATGTTATTTATTGTTTTATTTTAATATATTTTTGTAGGCAATGCCGATGATATCAGAAAAAGGGAAGGCTGGTGAGTAGACTTGTATCTTACTTTCGGACTCATGATATTCCTTCAAAACCTTCCCTGTTCAGTCTTGGCTTTTCAAGCAGTTGGTAAATAGCAAATTTGAAACCTTGTGTTATTTTTTTGAGGAATGCATGAAATTTAACTGGATTTTTGTTAGGCATTTCAGTTTATTTCATAACCTCTTAGTGTGCACACATTCTGGAGTTTCCTTATCACATCTGTGGGTGTGTGAAGCCTACATCCATTGGCTATAAATGGTTATGTTTCTGTGTGAAATAGAGTTGGCTCACTTCACTGTTTGGGAACATTTCTCATCAATTTCTGTAGAAGTGGCAAACCTTTCAAATTAACATGTGTAGGGTGTTTTTAGTTGGTCAAGGATTCCAAGCTTGGACTTCAAAGAATGTACTTTGGGCCCTTTATTCTTCGCATGCAAATCTTTGATACTTAAAGACATATTCTTGGGTGCAGAATTTAGAGAAGATTTACATTCTAACAGAGCTTTCTTAATTCATCAGTCACTGTGCCAGATTGCTGTGTGGGAAAGGATGTTGTTTTGTTTTGGAGGAACAAATGCCACATTGCTAGGATGTCAGCGTATAAATAGCAAAATCTGTATATTTTTGCATTTTTTATGCTTCTGTTCTTCTGCTTTCTTTTCATAGAGCATTTCCACGCACACTGGCCGCTCTCATTACTAACTGGCTCCTTGACTTTATTTCCTAATCGTTGTAGTTTACATGCATGAGGTGTTTTTCTTGTTGCTGGGCTTTGGTTATTTGATGGGAAAAGTACTCACTCCTTTTTCATTAGTATACAAAACCAGTCAGATTCCCAATATGATGAAGAGATTCTTGTAAAAACAGGTTTTGAAGCCTCCAATGGCAGCTCCCCTGATAACCCAATGAGTTAAATGCATTGCCAATTTGGTACTAAGCCATTCAGATCAGAAAGATCCCAGATTTTGCACCCAGCTGTGCCTGAGAATTTGTCGAAAGAGTGACAATGGTTCATCAAACTTTAGAGTGAAGAAAGAAAGGAATAAGATTTGGCCATGTGTGAAGCTGGAGAAAACAAAAATACGAACAAAGCAACAAAATGTGAAATCTTTCTCCCTTTATGCAGTTTCATCCATTTTAACTCACTTCTGGAATTTCTATTGGGAACCTATTAAAGTAGCATCCATTACAAACTCCATAATCCTAATCCTATCCCTAGGACCTGCATTAGAATCAAACCTAGTCTCCTCTGACTTCAGGCTCTCAGATCTGAACTGTAATGAGTTTGGGTAATCTCAGTTCAGTTCCAAAGTACAAAACTACTTCTACTCCAGCACTTTATCTCACTCAGATTGTGGGAATCTCACTCAGTTGTGGGAAATTTAACAAATGCCACACTGGTATAATAAATTTGGTGTAATACATAAAGAGCACTAGGTGATTGGGACTGAGGCACACTGTTGGGGTAGATTAGAGGGAGTATTGCTGTGCATCTAACCATGCTATGTTGACACTGTACTGCTTAAAGCTGATACTGGGTGGTAGAAATGGAAAGTGTTCCCTTTCCTAGGACCTCAGTGAGCACAAAATTTTAAAATAGAATCCTAAAACTATACCATTCCCAATTTTCTGCAGAATTATCAACTGAGTCAGGCAGAAACATTGACCAACAGATAGCTTTATAAGAAAGGACAGACCAGTGGAAATCCTGCTTCAAACTTTTTGGGGAAATGCACCATAAATCTTTTCACTTTTTTATTTGGTTGGACACTCGGCTTGATAGAGCCCCAATTTTAAATGAACCCACCCAAAATATTAGGAATCATAAAAATCTGTTGAACAGAATGCTCTGGACAGTTTAGAAACTGCAATTTCAGGTTACTTTATAATAGCTTTGTGCTCTGTTTTATTATATGGAACACTATGAACTGGGAAAAAAAAATTAATCTCTGAAAAAAAACACTTCAGTGCAAAATGAAAAAGATATTCTGCACAAACTGTGTTTCATTAGTTAATAATCTGTTTTAGGGATCATTCCATCCCTTGGCATTTCTTCCCATTTAATCAATTGCTGAGAAGTTCAGGACTCAGAGGTGACAAAAATAACTTTATCCCTTCATTTTCAGTTTGAGTAAACAAAAAAAATCATCTCCTGGCTCCTTAATTAACTCATTAACTGAGAACTGAAAGGCTCCCATTAGTGACTAACTGAATGAATGTGTGTCTGTGGTAATAGTTTTGGATTTTCATTCCTTGTTGAGTTCTGCTTTCCTATGCAGTTTACTTCATGTTTATTTGTATAGAAATTATTTTTATTGAATTCTCTATTTAGGGTAATGAATCAGCTCTTTAATTGTGCACATCCACGATCCAGTTCCCGATCTTGGCTGTGCTACTGCAGTATAATGATGTAGGGATACAGAGTTCATGAGAAGAGAGCAGCTGATTATAATTATAAGATTGCTTTGTGAATTGAGCCCATGGACAATCTGCCCATAGCTCTGCACTAAATTGATAGTGTCACTCAGAAAAGTTATAAGGATGGCTGATGCGGAAAATTAAATTGTCACACTGGTGCAGAGCGAGGAGGCTCCTCTGAGGATGTGGTCACACCACATTGCTGAGGCTGATTCCTAAAGTTTTGGAAAGCAACTAATTTAACTTGTGCTGTAAATGATTTGAGAGTGTTTGATGCAAGGTGTCAGCCTTTGCTCAATGGTAGCATTCTTGCCTCTGAGACAGAAGGTTGTGAGTTCAAGTCCCACTCCACAGACTTAAGCACAAAATCCAGACTGACATTTCAACACAGTACTGAGGGAATGTAGGAGGTGCTGTCTTTCGGATGAGACATTAAACCGAGGCCCTGTCTGGCCTTTCAGGTGGCCATAAAAGATCCAAGGTACTATTCGAAGAAGAGCAAGTGAGTTCTCCCCAGTGTCCTGGCCAACATTTAGCCCTCAACCAGCATCACTAAAACAGGTTATCTTATTATTATCACATTGCTGTTTGTGGGACCTTGCTGTGCACAAATTAGTTGCCGCATTTCCTACATTACAACAGTGATTACACTTCAAAAATATTTCATTTGTTGTAAACTGCTTTGGGATGTACTGATGTGAAAGGTGCTATATAAATGCAAGTCTTTTTTAGTAGAATACAGAAAGTATGAAAGTCCCATTCTCCAAATCTGGCACTTCCCACCTCGAGAAGCAAAAGTTAAAATAAAAAATACACTTGATCGAACTGTATATTTTGTGTAAGTGATGTAAAAAAATTGAAGATCCTACCTTCCACTGCTAGGATGGATTTGAACCTATGTCTTGGAGGTGAAAAGACCTTGTTTTAACGCAAAGCTTGTTGAATTGCGTTAATACTGCTAGACAGTACTTTAACAGTTAAATCATAGCTTAGAAATGGGTTATTACAAGAGAATCACATGCCTGATACAGATTGAACCCTCGTGCCCTTTCATTACGTGATGACATAGATCCAGTTCATGGAAATAGGATAAAAAGGTCAAAGGTTGTACTCACCCTTTGGAGGTTATGATCCTTTGGTGACGTTAAAATTTAGTTGCACTGCTATAGCAGGCATGAAGCAACATTGCAATTTATTTTGCCACATGTATTTTTTTAGAATGTAAAACAAGTGTGCCACATAATATTTAATAAAATTTTGCATCTCTTGATGAAAGAACATTTTTTTAAAATAATTTAGAGTAGATGAATTAACCACTAGCACAGCTGTGGTAATACGGCCAGATGAAGTCCTACATTTTATAAATCACTGAGAGAAACAGAGCAGCAAAAAGCCTCCCAAGGTGCTTCACCAATAGGCATAATGCAAATGGACATTGAACCTTGAAGGACAAAATTAGGAAGGGTAATGAAAAGCGTGATCTACAGGAGGAGTTTTTTTAAAGGTGGAGATAAAGGTGCAGAGGGAGTTTCAAAGAGTAACACTGAGGTGGCTTAAGTCTCCAGTGGTGAGGCAAAGGGGAAAGGGGTGTACAGAGGGCCGAAGACCGAGAATGGAGCACTCAGGAAGGGAAATAGGAGTAGGGAAATTGCAGGCTATGGAGGAATTTATGAACAACTATTTATTGATATATATTATTATTTAAATTGAAAGAGTTCCATTCCCAAAACTAGCACTTGCTGTTAGCCCTGGCTGAGTGGTAGCAGCCTTGCCTCAGAAGGTCAGTAGGTCATGTCTTCAAGTCCCACTCCAAATTCTTCAGCACATAATCCAGGCTGACACTTCAATGTAGTACTGAGGGAATGCTGCACTGCCAAAGGTTTTTTTATAATATTCAATTCTTGGGATATGGGTGTTGTCAGCAAGGTCAACATTTATTACCCATCCCAAGTTTCCCTTGAAAAGGTGGTGGTGTGCGTGTAGTCCCTGTGCTCCCACAATGTGGTTAGGTAGGGATTCAGTAGTTACATAGATTCCAGCATTGATCCAGCAACGATAAAGGAACAGCTATATGTGTGCAAGTCAGGATGATTTGTGACATGAAGGTGAACTTGGAAGTGATGATTACAGATTGTGGTGGTATACAAATCTGCTGCTGAAAGCCCAGAGTGCCTCATGGATGCCCAGCTTTGAGCTGCTAGATCTGTTTTATCCCATTTAGCATTGTGGTAATGTCACATGACACAATGGAGGGTATCTTCAGTGTGAAGACAGGACTTGGTCTCCACGAGGACTGTGCGCTGATCACTCCTACCGGTGCTGTCATGGACAGACACATCTGTGACAGGTAGATTGGTGAAGAAGAGATCAAGTAGGTTATTCCCTCATGTTGGTTCTCTCACCTGCCACAAGCCCAGTCTGACAGCTATGTCCTTCAGGACTCAGCCAGCTCGGTCAGTAGTGGTACTACTGAACCATTCTTGGTGATGGACATTGAAGTTCCCCCACCCAGAGCATATCCCATGTCCTTGCTACCCTCAGTGCTTCCTCTAAGACATGGAGGAGTACTGATCTATCAGAAGGTGGTAATCAGCAGGAGGTTTCCTTGTCCACGTTTGACCAGAAGCCATGAGACTTTATGGGATGCAGAGTCAATGTTGAGGACTCCTAGGGGCGCTAACCCTGACAGTATACCACTGTGCCCAACATCCAGGGATGGCGATGGAGGAGTCTGGTACATTGGCTGATAGTTATGATTCTGTGAGTATGTGAGGTTGTTACTTGACTAGTCTGTGGGACAACTGTCCCAACTTTGGCACCAGTCCCCAGATGTTAGTAAGGAGGACTTTGTAAGATGGTCTGGGCTGGGCTGGGCTAGGTGTGCCTTTATCGTGTCCTGATTTGATGCCTAGGTCATGGATGAGTGGTCAGTTTGGTTTGACTGTTGGTTTTCTTTCTGGCGGTTTTATACAACTGAGTGCCTTGCTCAAACATTTCAAAGGCCAGTTAAGAGTCAACCACATTGGTGTAGGACTGGAGTCGCATATTGGCCAGACCGGGTAAGGACGGCAGGTTTCCTTCCCTAAAGGACATTGGGTTTTTTCGACCAAACAACAGCTTCATGGTCACTTTTACAGATTCCAGCTTTTAATTTCCAGATTTTAAAAACTGAATTCAAATTCTGTAGAGCTGGCAGAAATATGGGCTTCCTTTTTACAGTGAAAAATAGAAAATGTGTGCCTATTTGATCATTCAATGCACAAAACATTTAATTTAAAGAACCGATGCCAGAACTGAGCAACAGTATGGACAGTAGGACTAGAATCAAAGAACCAAAGCAACATAATTACTCCAGCAAAGTACTTGGAGTATTTAACTGCAGGGGAAAACTGTCCCTTTATAGTTTTTAATAAATTCAACGCCAAAAGTAAAAGAGATCTAAACGACAGGACATTTCCATTTCACACTATAATCTGCAATAAAGGGTTTTCATTTCTTCACGGCACAATGGGATGATCTAAGGGTCAGAGCACAGGATGGGGAAGGAACAGTATTGTTCGACCCTATAGGACAGAGATCACAACACGATGACCTTTAGCAGCAGGTTGATGCATCAGCGACTGTGAGACATCAAAGCCCAGCTGGTCACTATATTCAATGGAATGTTTTTAGTCTGTTCTGTAATAAGGGTTCTAAAGACACAGGAAATGCACTGGAAAAGAGTTTGAGGTACTATTTCTATAATATACTAATGGTTTACTGTGGAAAGATTGTTTAATATTGTGCTGTTAATTAGTAATGGTCTAACCATGATGAACAAAATGTCAAGATGTGTGTTTGGATGGGTGGGTGTCTTTGGGAGGAGGAAGACATGAAGAAATACCTTAAGTTTGGAATTTTCTAAAACAAATGTAACTGATTTTGAAACTGCTGACTGAGCTGTAAGAATCACATTAGACACAATGGATTGAATTTTCAGGTCTCCCGACCAGCGAAAACAGGACGATAGCAAACTGAATAAGAACTTACCGCCTCGCTGCCATCACTGTCACAGTGGCCCCCGCCATTTTGCTGGGATCCTCCAGGTAGGCAGTCTGAGTACCCACCTGAAGAGGACGCCCAGCTGATTAAAATATTTAAATCGGCGTCCCATGGCATCAATAGGACCCCAATGCCATTTGAGGGCTGAACTAGGCAGAGCACTGTGCACACTCCGGCCAGTATCAGCTGGTGGCTGAGCCCAAGGGGACCCGAAAGGGGAGTATCTCTTCATTTCTGTGGGACCACAAACCCAGCCTGGGCCACTACCATTGACCCTCCGGTTCCACTCCCCCACACCACCTGCCAAATAGGGGTTCCCTTACAAACCCTACCTACCTCCGGCCGGGCTCCCTGATATTGTGGCGGCCTGGAGTCAGCGGGCTGCCCCAGGGCACTCGGTTTCTGCCCGCAGCCCGCCGGTCTGATGCATATGAGGCCCGATTCTCAAAATGGACCAGGCCTCCCAGCAGGACTACTAGGCTACCAGTATTCTGCTGACTAGCTGCCCGAATACCGCTCTGGGGAAAAACCCACCCCAATATCTTTCCTCTCCTCTTAAATTAAATAAAATACCAAATTGTCATTCTTCATGCGCGTCTAAATAGTGAGTATCAGTGGTCTATTCAATACAGGGGGATATCACAGCCAATTTCACCTGGTGCCACTTTGGCTGATATTAACTAATTCAGCACGGACCAAAAATCAAAATGGGGACCTTCTAATCTGTACGGATTAGTTACAAATTAGGGGCAAAAAAGCAGCGATTTTGCAAGGGCTGTGTCCTGCGTCCGAACAGCGCTGGATCTATGATTGATGGCGTAGGGTAAGGCAATATTTAGGTGTCCCTGGTGGCCACCTCAAACAGTCGTTAGGCTTCTTGTATATGCTAATATGGGGGTTTTAACGCCTGTTTGACTGCCCCACGCTGAACATCAGCAGCACACGGAGCATATGCCAGGCATGCTCTGTTCAGTCTTTCGGCAGGAGTACAGTTAATTTATCTTAATGTTGAGCCAGGAGGAGCAGGAATGCACTTTCTGGCTTCACAGAAACACTGCAAGCCACTGCCAGCATTCGCCCCCTCCCATTCACCTCCCCCTTCCCCATCCCCTCACCCCTGCCCAATTTTGGATGAGCCTCTGGCGTGTGTATCGAATGCGTCACCCCATCTCGTGCCTGAAAACAGGCCTGAACCAATTTCTTCCTCGAAGTCTCTTGTAAAACATTTCATTTGATTTGTGCATGAGATTAATATTTGGAAATTGTTACCTTTTCACAGAACCCAACATGGTGGCATCTCTCCTGTAGGTGCTGACTTCTGCCGGAGTACAGTTCCACAGGCGCTGGCTACCCTCCAGTATTGCATTGAAGTGGCTATGCCTCATGTAGGTGTTGAGTGTTGTTAGGGAGGGAGCTACACAGTTGAACTGATTCTATCCTCACTTGATGTCCACACACATGTGCTTTCCAGCAAGCATAACAATCAGGAGCAGGGACACAAACTGTTTCTCTTTTTTCCCCTTTGTAGTCTAGGGATGTTGAGGCCAATTATGGAACCCCTAGATCTACTAACTCACCAGTAACCAGATCAGAGTTCTTTACAATTTAAAGGTGTGCATCATATCCTCCACAACTTTCATTTCTTGCCACATAATTTTGTCTCAGATTTATCCGTGTCACTGTCCTCTGAACCCTCTCAAGTGCATCAATGTCTTCTTGAAGGTGGAGTGCCCAAAATTTCATACAATATTCTGTATTTAGCCTTAGCGATGTATTATATGGGGTTAAATAATTTGTTTCAACGTAATAAATACCTTCAAGATGAATCCCATTTCTTGATTTGCCAAGTTGAAAATGACCTCACATTAAATTCATATTTTCAGTGTACTGGTGGATAACTCCCAAATCTTTTTCCTTCTCTAGCTTTACTAATCCATTGTGTATGAATATTTCACATGTCCTGTACCAATGTACTTATTTCCTCACTCATTTCCTCAAGGATTCCACCTTCTATTATATCTGGTCCGGGACCCCTGTGGTGTGGTGGGCCCAAAATTCCAGGTCAGGGACAAAAAGTAGAGAGCAGGTGAATTTCCTACTGGCAGATGTAATTTGGGGCAGAACTTGGTTTTGTTAGGATATATCCCCATTTCTTTAATTCCTCCACCTCCCTCTCCCCCACATCATCTGAAAGCTGGCGTAATTACCATCGAGGCCTTTTGAAAAGCCCCAGACATTGCTCAGACCAAGGTGATCAATCCCGGATGGCTGGCATTGATTACCTTTACCCTGCCGGTAAATGGTTCCCTTTGGAGATGAAAAAGTTGATTTATCTTCGGCCCGGGAAGGTCCTCAGGGGAACTCAGGTGGAACAGCTGTGAGCCGTACGACCATAAAAGGGCTCATCATAGTGGGCATTGCTGAAGTGCTTTTTCAGACTCTGCAGCCCATCCCTACCATCTAGTACAGCACCTGGTACTCTGCTGCATATGTTGTGTTAAGAAACAGTCATTGATAACCTTTACATCATTTCTTGTGCTTTCATCCCCTATTTTCCACTTGTCCCTAATCTGTATTTCTACCTTTGGGGTATTGAAATTTCCTAAAATGATCACAATTAATTCCAACTTTATTTATTTATCTGAACAGTTCACCATCTACACTAACTGAAGGTTCACTATGAGCTGGTGACCAACAGCATTTTCCAATTTATTGTTTGTTTTGCTGATTTCATTCCTAATTTCTACTCAACTACTTCTTCCATTATAGCTTATGCTGCTATTTACATCCTATTGATAAGTGTTATATCTTCTCTCACTCATAATACTACTCATCCAGTAGTTTAATTAATTTATGTTTGCACCACAGTCTATACCTTCTCAGTCCTTGTTCACGTTCTGCTCACACTCATGTTTTTGTGATGCAAATAACGAAGCAGAAATGGCTCCCGAAATAACGGAGAGCGCTGGCGAAATGGAGGAGCAAGTTCCGGCGTTCACACATGCGCAGTGAAACACGGAAATCCGGAACTTGCTCCTACTGGTTCGCTGGCGATATGACAGCTTCGAATTAAAGGGCCATCGCACACTACAATCAGGGAAATCATTGAAAAAGTGCAAACTTGCTTATCTGCCCAGCTGGAAAGTAACTAAGTCCACCACCAAACAGGTACGCTTAAAAATACAGGTCTAAACTAAGTTTTAACAGCGTCGTAAGTCTAAATGACTGCCAAACAACTAAAAATTAACATTTAAAAATGTGGCGTCTCATTACTGCTTATTTTAGTCATTAATTTTTTAATTTTACATTTTTTTTAAACGTTTTTTTTAGGTTTCCCTCCTGTCTCTTTTATTTAATTCAATTATTTCATACCCTCTTTTTTCACTGTCTAGAACTGTTTTTACATATGATTTAAAACGTTGTACCTTTCACTTCCTGATTTAACACTGCAAACCTGCAGAGACAGTGAACGCAGCTCTCAAAAATGCTACGACCTGATTATCAAGGAGAGAGATCGATCCTCTCATTTCTCCCAGAGTCTTAGTTTCACCTGAACTGACGCTGGGCTCTTCTCCCCTTCCTATTCGAGGAAGTGGCCGAAGAAAAGACCGTGATAAGTTTTTGGGTTAGTATACATCTATGGAGTGGCAAGTAGTGTTGGCTTGCCACTCCGAGCTATTTCTACCCAAATGTCAATATTTTCACAAGCTGCACATATAACTCTAATTCCAATAGTTTGTACCTAAAGCTTCTTGCATTGGTATAAAAGCACTTAATCCATTGACACCTTCTTATTTGAACCTTTTATTATATTTACATTCCTTTCTTTACCCAGAACAGCATTATTTCTTTGCACCTTTTGGTGAGCACGAATCATTTGTTCAACTACATTTTCAAAAGTCTCAGATCCTCTCCTGTTAAGTCTTCATTAAATTAGTTCGTTATTGTTTGTACGATTTATGCCAACAGCTAGTTTGATGCAGACCATCCTTCCTGCATGAGCTCCTTCTACCTGAGAAAGCTCCCTAGTACTAAAGCTGCTGGTTCCTGACATGTGGTTCTCACACAGTTGGCATGGTAGTCCTACCTATTTGTTGTTCAAATTTAGGGCATATATTCTGAAACACAGTCTAATTTACACACACACACACACACACACACACACTATTCTGGGCATTGTTGCCAGAAATATAATATGCAATCTTTAAGCTAGAAATTCATACATATAGAGTGGCTAGTTTGAGAACAATGGAAATGGGAGCAGCTAATTTCACCTTCATAATAACAATGTATTGAACACTTTAAAAGAATCAATTTTTGATTTTGGCTTTTGGCATTTAGAGAGTCTCTCCATCAATTATTCATTTTGTTTTTGCAGAGCTTTCTGAATATTTTTAAATGAACATTAATGACCTAATCAAGGAACTGAACTGGATGAACGAGCCTTGTAGTGTGACAAAGCTGAATTAATTTACATGGCAGAAACAAAATGATCACGGAGGTGACTTAGGTTAAAGAGATATCCTGAAATATTAACCCTTATCTTCAATTAAAATATAATCCTTATAAAAATACACTGCCTTATTTACTTTAAATCTTCTTGGGTTTTTACCTTCTGATAAATGGTTTCCCAATTGCAGGCACTATGTTGGTGCCACTTCCAATGCTGAGCACTGATATAATCAGCTCTAAGGTTTTCACTGGTGCAAACTTGGTGATAGAAGAATCATGGCACAATACACATATTAAAAGGGAAGGAATATCTAGGGAAGTACTTTTGTTTAGATTACTCTCATATTGTCTATTTAAAAAATATTGATATTTTTTAAGTGAACCTATTTTACTTTAAAGGAGACCTGCCATGTCATACCATAAGAGCATAAGACCATAAGAGATAGGAGCAGGAGTAGGCCATTCAGCCCCTCAAGCCTGCTGAGCCATTTAATGAGATCATGGCTGATCTGATTTTTACCTCAACTCCACTTTCCCGCCTTTACCCCATATCTTTTGACTCCTTTGCTGATCAAAAATTTGTCTAACTCAGCCTTGAATGTATTCAATGACTCAGCCTCCACAGCTTTTGGGGTAAAGAATTCCAAAGATTCACGACCCTCTGGGAGAAGAAATTCCTCCTCATTTCCGTCTTAAACCCTTTATTCTGAGACTATGCCCCCTAGTTTTAGATTCCCCCATGAGGGGTAATATCCTCTCAGCATCTACCCTATCGAGTACCCTCAGAATCTTGTATGTTTCAATAAGATCTCCTCTCATTCTTCTAAACTCCAATGAGCATAGACCCAACCTGTTCAATCTTTCCACATAAGACAACCCTTCCATACCCGGAATCAACCTAGTGAACCTTCTCTGAACTGCCTCCAGGTCTAGGCTGCTCCATGACAATGGTAATGGGAAGAATTCCTGTGTCACCCAGATCATGCACTATTGATTCGAATGGGAGCTGTGACTTCAGTCTAGTCGAAGGACAATTGGTTTCACCCAATCCCAGAAAAATATGGTGCTGGCTAGATATGTAGCATGTCTCCGAGTTTGGGCAATATGACTATTTTATCTTTGTAATCCATTTCAATAGTGATAACATTAACAGCATTTTGGCATAAATATTGTCGTTGATTGTTGCTAATGTCTCAGCTGAGGATTTAACAGGAAGCAACAACTTAACAGTTAGCTCCATGTGTTATACCTATGTTAATCTGAAAGGTTCCTGTGATTGGAGCACACCCTCCTTCATTTCTTGGATCTTTTTAAGCAGAGGACTTCCTTTAATGTTTGATTAGTAATGCCTGTTCACACTTGTTTACATTCCTTTTGACTTCAATATGGGCCTTGCTGACAGCCTCTCCAGCAAAGTGCACTCTTGCTTACAGGTGAAGATGTATTTGCTCTTTTGTTGTCTCTCAAGATATGGGCAGAGGGCACTTTTATATTGAACACATACTATCAGTGACAGGAGTGTGGTGCTCCCACCGTCAAAAGCACCCTATAATGTAAACAAGGTGAAAACTGCACCTTCAGTAGGACCACACAACCCAATTTTTTGTGAGTTGCAGAGATCCAAGATATGGAAAACAAATTCCTCTTTCTATTGGTTCTTCAATGGGAACTGACTGCGCAAGTGCATTAAAAAGAGGTGGGTGGCATTCATAGGTTGGGCTCCATTCTGCTGGAACCCAAGCAATGACGTAGAAGTTGCCTAGTGTAACATGGCATTGAGCATCAAGGCAAGGACCACTGCTGATTGGCAGCCAAATGCCTAACCAAAATAAACGGGTGATATGGCCATTTATTTCACTCATATAAGTAAATGTAGAATTTGCTTCCACTGATATTTTCTTTATTCCTTAGAAAAGTTTAAAAAAATAATGTTTATAAATGTAACATTTCACTGAATTTTAGCGATAGATGCACTACCTGAGCCACATACACTGGGAAGATCCCAAGTTCCCTGGACTGTGCAAAGTTAACTGATCTCAGTCATAATGGCAAAGAAGATACTAGAGTTGATTTCACTGACCCAGAATTTGCTGTCAAAATAACGGTGAAGCTAATGGCACTCACGATTACTTATCCGCAAAACTCACAGCAACTTCAGACGGGGGCCGATGCGCGGTTAAACACGGAAATCCAAAAGTTGCTGTCCGAGATGTGCTGCTCCGCCATTAGCTTCGTGAAAACAGGATCTCACTGTCTGCCTCACCATTCAAATGCATTGAACAGCGTGAAGTTGCTGTATTTACGCAGTAGATATGAACTAAACTCGCCACAGAAAGTTAAGTCAAGTTATTTCAGTACCCTTTTAACGAAATGATGATAAGTGTTAATTACTGACAGTCAACCTTTCTGGCACTGAAAATTAACTATTACAAGTGTGGAAACTCATTCCTTCAGGTTTTAATTGGTGTAAGAGACTTTTTTTTTTAATTTAATTTTTTTTTACCTTTTTCTTTCTGACTTTTTTTCTCTCTCTCTTAATCCAATCTTTCTTTCCCTCTCTTTATTTCTCTTTCTGTTCCTGATCTGACATTGAATTCACTATTTTAACTTACACTTCCTTCTCAGTCCTTGCGCTGTTAATTTCACAGTCCTTCAATCTGATTGGTTAAGGAGATACACAGTTTTTGCCCTGTTCACTCAGATCCCAGATGCTCTGTAGAGGGCACCGCACCGTCTCCATCTCCCACTTCCAGCAACTTGTGGCACAAAATATCATGGAGATTAGTCGGGCAAGGGCAAGTCTAACTACAGTAAATTCTGGGCCAATATGTCTAGGGAAGAAAGGTAGAATTATATAGAGAAAAATCAGCTAGTATTCCCATTCCTGTTCACTGTACCCAACATCAACATGCTTGTGCATACATTAGATAAGGACAGGATCAGGCTCGGCTGTGATGGCCCCCCATGTTCAAATAGTCTGCTAATATTTATTATATAGCTCGCAGCTATAGAACGGCCATGTGGAGAAGGTACTGGAGATCTGTTGGTCCTGTGTAACCAAACCCCATCTACCAGGAAAGATGGGAGAAATCTAGGGTTAGAAACTAGAAGTTATAATTATCATGCGCAAAACACTTCAAGAAAAATATTCTAAAGTTGTATGGAGAAATTTCTCAGGACATTTAACCATATAAACAATATGGCAGAATAAGAACAAGCAGATACCAGTGACTGTTAAATTCCCCTTATGTTTCATTCCATTTCAGACATGACATTTCCAGCTGTGGTTTTAGTCAATCGTGCACAAGATTATTTTGAGTTTTCAAGGTATGTGAGATTTCTCCCAGAAGAACTGAAAAAAATTATAACCACATGGTTAGGATATTCAGGGCTTAGTGTAACTGTCAGTCTTCATAAAACACTAAAAACCATGCTATTTAATGTATAAACTAGTTTAGGGCAGTGGTATAATGAGACTGGACATGAAAGCCCAGATGCCAGCAAAAAAAAGGCAATGGTGTGTTCCTTAGTGAAGATCTGACAACACTACAATAGGAATTAAGGAGAATTTGCAAAGAAAATGGGATGGTTGGTTAAGGGATGGCTGCAATTGTGATCTTCAATTTTCTGCTATGTATTTGGTGCAGAAGTGCAGAATCCGTGGAACAAATATGAGACAGAAAGGCTGAAATCTTATGAGATAGAAAGATAACCATGCAGAAAAGGGATTAAGAGGAGTTAAGGAGGGATTGAGAATGTTACTGTCATGTTTCGGGATTCCTGACTATGTCACCATGGGGGGACTTTGGGGTAATATGTTATAAGTGCTGAGTTAAACTGAGCTCTCAGGGAATTAAATTCACAGGATAGCAGGGCTGAGAGCTGTAGATTAGCATTCGGACAGGGTTTCTCAACCAGTGTGCTGCAAACAATGAAAGATAGTTTAGCATTCTGCTCATCGTTCACACTCATTGCTGTTGTGTCAACTCTATCCACTTGAACTCAGTAGATGCCATTGCTAAGTTAGGCTGGTGGATTCTGTTGGGCAGAGGGAGTCAGTCTGACTAAAAGCTGACACTGGAGTCAGGCATGCTGAAGAGAAAAAACAGCAAACTGTAGTGAGAGGAGGTTCTAATCTGGACTTATGGCCAAAATGCAGGGATTTTGTTTTTATTCCCAATAGTTGCACAGAAAGTAAGCTGATTAATAAAATATGAGTAAAATAGTGGAAAAGCTCTGAGTTCATTTTTTTTTAATGTATGGGCAGCGACGAGGAATAAGTGGGTTTTGTTTACAACTGAGGCTCTGTAAATTCATTCGGTGTCTAGAAAAATAAAGCAGCTTTACAATTTGAATCTGTCCTCAACTCACTAAATGTTTTCTTGTTCTGCCTTCAGAAAGATTGAAGAATCATATGTGAGAAAGGCATAAATATCCAACCCAGATCACAAAGGGATACCTTTGTACAAGTAGACGTGGGGCAATGTGAGCAACTCCCATAAAAAATAATTTGCTCAGACTGCTTACAGGAGTGACTGACACCACTGAACCAGAGAAGCTATCTGCAGCAATCTAAATTTATAACAGTTAAATCTAATGAATCAATAAAGTAGTAAGATTTTGAGTTTTAAAAAAAAGGTTTTCTTTTGGGATTCTTTGCTGGGGCACTTGCCGTACCAGGAGACAATCCCTGTCCCATAAGGTCCATGTACATATGTAGGCTGTGATGACCTGATGTATTTTCTGTCAGATTAGGTTTTCCTGTTTCTCACAAACCATTTTTGAGTGATTTGCATTAATGCCCAATGCCTTTTTGAAAAGTTTGTTTGTACATTCTTTAACATTGGAAATAAATACTGTAGGAAACTCCACTTTTGTGGCGGGAGACCAGGAGAACCCAGTTATTTCCTTGCGTCCCCAGGACATTCTGGAAGACTTAATGTGTTGAAAAAAAGATGGGTCATTTTTTTCCACATGGAATATAAGCTGCAATAACATTGTCAACATCAATGGAGCCGGTTGACTCTATTGATTTCTCAAAAGGTTTTCACATCTGGAACATCTTTATTGCAGCTGTAACTTTTACACGCCTTGATTAATTCAGCATTAGTTCCCAGGCCTCGTTCCTACCTCTGTCCTCACTTTCACATGACTGCAACAATTTTCAAAAGGAAGAGCACCAAGGGCCAGCCTATTATTAGAAGTATATCAAGGCTGTAAAGAAATCCGAAGCTTCACTGGCTCCAGTCAAGTGAATGTTGTCAGTTTGAGAGGGCTGGTCATTCAGATGGCCATTTTAACCTAAAGCAGGACTTGTGAAAATAAAATCAGTATTACTTTCCTTTCATTGATCTTCCTGTTAAAGTTGCACATCATTAAGTCATCTTATTAAGGAGAGGAACCCACCTTAAATGTGCTTGTGAATTCAATGACAGTGACTTTATCAGTCATTATTACACACATGCGAACATATTGTGGGCAAATGCACAATGTGACGATGTAAATTGCTTCAAAACTTGTCATAATATCATTTGCTTGTGTCTCACAAAACAAAACTGTAACACCTCGTTTATATTCTGGAAACATTCCCAGCGGAAGCGGCTCCACAATATGACCCAGTTCCCATTATCTAAATTCACCGTTACACTGCAAGACAGATTCGGACATTGATGTCGAGAGAAGGTACATGCAGGCAGCAGAAATATCCCATTGCTGGCCTATACATGCTTCTCAGTTTGAAGAACATGGCAATCATAGACTCATACAGCACGGAAGGGGGCCATTTGGCCCATTGTGCCTGTGCAGGCTCTTTGAAAGAGCTATCTAATTAGTCCCACTCACCCGATCTTTCCCCATAGCCCTGCAAATTTTTCCTTTTCAAGGACGTATCCAATTCCCTTTAGAAAGAGAAATTTGTTTCCACCACCCTTTCAGGCATTCCAGATTATTACAACTCGCTGCATAAAAAAAATGATTCTCATCTCCCCTCTGGTTCTTTTGCCAATTATCTTAAATCTGTGTTCTCTGGTTACCGACCCTCTGACAATCACACAGCAAGTGGCACCAATGGGAACCATTTACCCAAGCTGGCAGTAGTGCTTTGTCTCTCTAGGAATGTCCGCCACATTTTTTATATTTATATCACAGTCGTGTTGTATTCTAAGTAAAGTATTAAGAAGCCTAGGTGGTACAACAGGTTAGCACAGTGTCCCAGTCATTACATAGTAAATGCAAGTACAGTGCATTAAATTTCCCATAATTCATCAGCAATTGCCACCAAATTGTAACATCACTCGGAGAAGCCATAAGGCAGATTGACATAAACTTCACATCAAACAAACTCTAACAATCATCTTGATCGATTAAGCACATTACAAGTAAGTGCAGCAAAAAAAAAACACGCTGATGACACAGTCAGTAAAGGTAATGTGTGGTGAGCTGTACTGGCTAGAAAGACCTGGGGTTCAGGTCCCTGAGTTAGCTGATCTCAGTCAACATGGCAGTAGGAACCTTTATAAGTAAAAAAACAAAACATTGCAGATGGAAGGGCAATTGAAAATATGGATAGTGGAACAGTGAACCAGGGTATCACTGAGAACTGTCCCTCTGGAAAGTGGAGAGGGAAGGGGAGGGGAAGATGTTTCTGGTGGTGGAATCATGCTTTACATGATGGAAATGGCGGAATATGATCTGGCAAATAGAAGCACAAGAAATGGGATTGACCCAGTCAAGTGCCCTGTTGACCACTGCGGTGGGGAATCCTCAGCTGAGGGAAAAAGGAGGACATTTCAGAAGCTCTGGTGGGGAGGGTAGAGTCAACAGAACACATTTGATGGAGAGGGAGAAACTGGGAGAATGGGATGGAGTCTTTACAGATGCGGGGTGGGAAGAAGCATACTCCAGGTAGTTCTGGAAGTCAGTGGGCTTTCAATAGATCTCAGACAAAAACCCATTGCCAGAGATAGAGAGAGAGAAGTCCAATAAGAGAGGGAGGTATCAGAGATGGACTGTGTGAAGGTAAGGGAGAGGGTGGAGATTGGAAGCATAGTTAATAACATTCTCAAGATCAGAAAGAGAGCAAGAAGCAGCACCCACACAGTCATGAGGGAAGTAACTATAGAGCCATCAGTTTAATATAACATAGATTCTAGTAACTTCCCTAGAACTTATCATCGGAGATTGATCACTTAGCCAAGCTTGAGCTGATCAAAGAGAGTCAGCATGGATTTGTGAAGAGTAGTTCATGTCTGACTGATCTAGTTGAATTTTTTTGAGATGGTCGATAACATGGATAGGAGAGTGCCTATGGATGTTGTGTATATATGGACTTCCAGAGGCATTTGATAAGGTTCCACACAAGAGATTATTCGCAAAAATGAGAGCGCACGGAATTGGAAGTAACCATGTGACATGGGTTGATAATTGGTTAGGAGATAGCAGACAGAAAGTAGGGATAAAAGGAATGTTTTCTGATTGGTGGGATGCAACAAGTGGATCTGTACAGGGGCCTCAGCTTCTCACCATATATATATATATATATATAATATGTTTGGATGAAGAAATGGAGAGTTATATATTCAAGTTTGCAGATCTTGCCAAGTGAGGAGACACAGTAAGTTGTGTAGAGAGGAGCAGGAAGTTACAAAGGAACATAGACAGGCTAAGTGAGTGGGCAAAACTATGGCAGATGAAGTTCAAAATGGGGAAGTGTGAGGTCACCTACTTTGGATCTGAGAAAGACAAATTGGAGACTTAATGGTAAGAGACGAGGAGCAAAGGGATTTAGGTGTCCATGTGCATAGATCACAAAAAGCTAGTGCACAGGTACAAAAAGTAATCAAAAAGGCAAATGTAATGTTGGCCTTTATCTCAAGGGGACTGGAATGTAAAAGTGAGGAAGTGATGCTTTGGTCAGAATCCATCTGGAATACTGCTTTCAGTATTTTGGGCACCGAACCTCAAGAAAGATATATTGGCCATTGAAGGGGGTACACTGCAAATTCACCAAAATGATACTGGGGTTTAAAAGGTTAAATTACAAGAACAGGTTGCATAAATTTGGGTTGTATTTCCTTGAGTTTAGAAGGTTGAGGGGTAATCTAATCAAGGTCTTTAAAATGATAAAGGGATTCAAAAGGGTAGATGCAGAGAAACTATTTCGTACGGTGGAGAAATCCAGAATAAAGGGGCACAATCTTAAAATTAGAGGTAGGTCATTTAGGAAGCACCTTTTCACAAAAAGGGTAGTGGAAATCTGGAACTATCCACCCAAAAGGACTGTGGATGTTGGGTCAATTGAAATTTTCAAGACTGAGATCAATAAATTTTTGTTAGGTAAGGGTATCAAGGGACTTGGAACAAAAGCGGGTAAATTGAGTTGAGGTACAGATCAGGCACAATGTAATTGAATGGCGGAAGAGGCTTGTGTGGCAGAATGGCCTACTCCTGTTCCTTATTTTCCTAATCAATGTAACAGAAGAAGAGGTCTGGGAGCGGCCCTGAGTAGGACTGGAACAAAAACAATTTAACATATCCTATAAAATGAAAGGCATAGCTGTGGATTCCCAAAACAACATCTTTAATGTGGAGGAAGCGAGGGTAGTTAAAGGAGAAGTTGTTCATTTTAAGAACAAGGTCAGTCAGACGGAGGAAGGTATGGTAGATGGGAACTATTTAGGCTGCTGTGCAAGGAAAAAGCGGAGGGCTTCAGGCCTTGGGTGGAGATGAAGAGGGAAGGCGTATCCATAGTGAATAGTAGATGATCGGGGCCAGAGAATCTGAAATTGTTGAAGTAGCACAGGGCATCGGTAGCAAACTGAAATAATTGTTATACTGCGACAATCCTGTTTGTGCATCATAAGGAGGAGGTAGAATCGGGTTGAATGGGGTTGGGGAATTATGATGTTGGTGGCAATAGGGGAAAAATCTCCAGAAGAAACTAGATCAGTCACAGTTTGGGAAATAATAGCATGATGTTTGGTGTGGGATCGTGGTCCAGAGGAAGATAGGAGTCATCATAGAGTTGCCATTTGACCTCAGCGAGGTAGAGCTCCTTCTGTCAAACAACAAAAGCACCCCCTTTGTCAGCAGCTTTCATGTCAATGTCAGGGTTAGAACAGAGAGACCTTATAACCGGCTCCAGCACCCCTGGATTAGGAATGAAAATCAGAGAGGGTTCCTGCTCCTTTTCATTATTTTTTTAATATTCATCCCCAGGATCTGGGCGTCGCTGGCAAGGCCAGTATTTATTGGCCATCCCTAGTTTTCATATACCAATGACACCCACTGAAAAGTGTGCTTGTGAATTTCTGATGAGGTCAGTCTTATGGTTTCTCTCAGTGACTTAACAATTTGTTGGTAATTGCTGTTGGAAAATGGGAACACCCCCCCCCCCCCAGTTGGTAAACTAGTCTGCTAATACTCACTATCTAGGCTCACACATCAAGAATAGCCACATCAGTGAGGTAATGGAGGATTACCAATGTTCATGGAAACGGATCCCAGCAAGGATCAATGGTTTCAGGAAGGAAGAAAAGGGAAGACAATTAGTAACAAAAAAAAGCACCCCACAAATCCTGATTTGCATGGTATATGTGTCTATATTGGTGGGGTGGGGGGGACTTTTTTAAGGCAAAGCTGTTAAAGACTCCGAGTCTGCAAATGTCTTTTCGGCTCTTATTTCCTCTGAAATGGAAAGCGCTCATTATTTTCTTTCTCTCTCCACCTACCAGTTTGCTCCCTAAATACTTCTTATTGACTACCACAGCTGGTCTATTCATGAGTGCTCCAAGCCGATCAGAGTAATAATTAGCATACAGAAAATAATAGCCTTCTTCCTCCCTGCTTCACACTTTCGCCTTTCAGCACTTCCTCACTAATTTCATGTTAATGATCTGCAGCCCATGTTCCATTCACTATTAAACCCACTGCAGCCTGCAATGAATGGCACTCACACACTCACAACACAACCTGCATTTCTAATTGGATCACATTAGCCTATATGAACTTGCTGTTAATTCTTTGGTCATCTTTACACTGCCTGATCTTGAAGCCATTAGCTTCAGAGAGGTTTCTACTCCTTTTCATTATTTTTTAATGTTCATTCTCAGGATCTGGGCGTCACTGGCATGGCCTCTTCCCTTATCCTTTTTGGGTAGTCTGATGCCTGACATGCACAAAAATCCATCACTGATCCTAAGAGTCTTCATTCCAACCTACTGAGAAATCCAGATAAATAGGATGAGAAAAAAAACTTGAGGGAGCAATTGGACCCTGCTTCGCCAATTTTTTGGGTGTACAACAGGAGCAAAAACAATCAATCCCTTTGACCACTTGATATACGTCCAGTGCCATATTGGCTCAAGTGATATTCAGGCATCCCTGGCGGGCACCTGAAACGGGCGTTGGGTCCATTGCATGTGCTAATGAGGGGTCTAATGCCAATTCCAGGACCCCTCTCAGAAATTCATCAGCACTGAGCCTGGCATGCTCCCTTCAGTTTTTCAGATTCCGACTGCAGCCTAACTAACAGTCCTTAAAGGGACCGCTTACATAAAGGTACGTTCTTCAATTTTAACTTATCTTAACGTGGAGTCAGGAGGAGCAGATGTGAGTAGGTAATATTCTAGAGGTGGAAGAAGGCAGTTTTGGTGGTGTACTGGATGTGCAGATTGAAGCTCAGCTCCCAGTCAAAAGAAGACTGAGATTGTGCACCACTGAGATCAGTAAATTGTAAACAATTTTACAACACCAAGTTATAGTCCAGCAATTTTATTTTAAATTCACAAGCTTTCGGAGGCTTCCTCCTTCGTCAGGTAAAACATTTACCTGACGAAGGAGGAAGCCTCCGAAAGCTTGTGAATTTAAAATAAAATTGCTGGACTATAACTTGGTGTTGTAAAATTGTTTACAATTGTCAACCCCAGTCCATCACCGGCATCTCCACATCGAGATCAGTAAAAGTAGCTGACAGAGCCAGAGGCACATTGAGGCTGTCAAGAGCTAAATAGTACGACTCCAGTCTTGGTCATCAAAAAAAAAAGAAAGACTTGCATTTATATAGCACCTTTCATGACCTCAGGACATCCCAATACACTTTACAGCCAACAAAGTACTTTTGAAGTGTAGCCACTGTTGTAATGTAGGAAATGCAGCAGCCAATTTGCGCACAGCAAGGTCCCACAAACAGCAATGTGATAGTGACCAGATAATCTGTTTTAGTGATGTTGGTTGAGGGATAAATATTAGCTTGGACACTGGGGAGAACTACCCTGCTCTTCAAACTACTCCCATGGGATCATTTATGTCTGCCTGAGAGGGCAGACAGGATCTCGGTTTAACGTCTCATCTGAAAGGCGGCACCTCCGACAGTGCAGCACTCCCTCAGTATTAGACTGAAATATCAGCCTAGGTTTTATGCACAAGTCTCTGGAGTGGCTCAGTGGTAGCACTCTCACCTCAGCCAGAAGATTGTGGCTTCAAGTCCCATTCCAGAGACTTGAGCACAAAGTCTAGGCTGACGCATAAGTGTAGTATTGAGGGAGGTGCTGTCTTTCGGATGAGATGTTAAACCAAGGCCCCATCTGCCCTCTCTGTGGACTTAAAAGATCCCATGGCACTATTTTGAAGAGTTCTCCCCGGTGTCCCGGCCAATATTTATCCCTCAACCAACATCACTAAAAAAAACAGATTATCTGGTCATTATCACCTTGCTGTTTGTGTGACCTTGCTGTGCACAAATTGGTTGCCGTGTTTCCTACATTACAACAGTGACTAAACTTCACAAAGTACTTCATTGGCTATAAAACGCTTTGGGATGCCCTGAGGTCATGAAAGGCGCTATTTAAATGCAAGTCTTTCTTTCTGAGAAATAGAGCTCAGTGTTGACTATGTACACAATTTTACAACACCAAGTTATAGTCCAGCAATTTTATTTTAAATTCACAAGCTTTCGGAGGCTACCTCCTTCCTCAGGTGAACGATGTGGAGGAGGTAGCCTCCGAAAGCTTGTGAATTTAAAATAAAATTGCTGGACTATAACTTGGTGTTGTAAAATTGTTTACAATTGTCAACCCCAGTCCATCACCGGCATCTCCACATCTTGACTATGTACAAACAAATATTAAAATCGTACATTGTGTAAACTTCACATGTGCAAGGTGTCACCGTGACAAATAAGGATACATTATTCTTCTGGCTGCTTTCTCTCCCCAAAAGGATTAAATGTTTCTAAAGCACTTATGAAGATGTTGTTCTTTTCAATTATCTGACAGACATGCTAAGGGTCACTCCAGACCAGTGCATCACACAGAACACAGGGAAAAAACTGAACCATGGTATAAACGTAAAACTTGCCCGAGTCCCACTGGACACAATAGCCTGGATTTTCCAATTGGTGTAACTTTGATGCTGGCAATAACCCACTTAAAATAACACCAAGTGGAAAATTTACACGTATGTCAGCTCAACAAGTGGATTGCGTCACTGGTCCGTTATTTTTACTTTTGATAAATATCGATTCCAGCAATACTGTATATCCTGTTTTAGCATTCATCCAACAAAAAGACACTTCTTTAACCTGCCTTGTTCAGATGGTACACCCACCTTATGTGTGTGTTCTATTACACCTTTGTAAAGAACAAATATAAACTTGTAATTCAACACAACAATCAGATTAGTGAATGTGTGACAATGTGTCTCTAATGGGATGTAAAGAGCTGCCTGGAAGATTTAAAACAATCTCCCAGGGAGTCAGTGTGGTAGGCATTTGGCACACTCCAGGAAATATCACTAACAAAGGCAAATTTATGCCAGGAAATGTTGTTCCATTATCCCTTTTAAGTACAATAAAGAAATCTAACTTGTTCATTGACAGTGTTTCCATTGCAATAAAAGCCAGCTTATAAACTTATACAATACCACAGGTTTGAAAATTTGTTCTTTAATTGCCAGTTTTGTAAGTTCTGTCATACCAACCAGGTGCTTCATTCCCTTATGGATTCTGTAGAACAATGCCAAACAGCAATGTAAAATAATTCTCTTATTAACCCTGTGTCAATTGTGATAATATACTGCAGTGATGGTATTCAAACATTCTTTAGTCATATTGATATTATCGGTACTTTAAGTAGCACTAAAGACACTGAAATAAATATTACTAAAGTGCTAGCTGGAATAAAGTGATCTAGAGACTATAATTTTGGCAATCAGGTGAATCCCTAATTCATTCAAGCCCAATTAAATGTTACCCATTATATGTTCAATCTCACTGATCTGTTGACAACTTGATGAATTTGGCCTGCAAGAAGCGTCTTGTTCCAAATCCAGCACCAAAGAGACCTGTCTATCCAGAAATTGTTTAGTATCATACTCAGAGCATTCTCACATCACAAATTCAAAAGTGTGCAAACCAGACTACACTTAACTCAGTCATTTCTCTGAAAGATTCTGCATTTATTTTAAATCCTTCTTTATTAATAAATTAAGATCTTAATAAGGAATAATAAACTCTTGCTATATAAACAGCTCCACACACTGATGAGTGGAATACTGCTTATAACTAATGAGCATAACTTGATAACTCACTTTATCACTCAGTTTGGCATATTTTATGTAAATGTAGCACCACATTTATTAATGTGGATGATGCTCCATTTCTACCACTGGTGTGTAAGATATAGTAGATAAAGTGTTCTTATCTTAATGGGGTCTCACTGACTACAGGCAGCCGCACTCTTTAATATATATGGCATTGGGAACTCTTAGGACCTGAAAGCATGGAGCTGGATTCCCGTCCTTATATCAATGGAGTCACGGATCTCAAGGATTGACTAGGAGTGAGGGAAAATAATTGAGAGAGCAGCGCATGGCAGTTATGAGTCTCCATTTGAGTTCTGCTCCCCAGTGCTATTTGTATAATGTATAGAGGATGTAAGTAATGTTTGAGGGGAGGGGTGCTAGAAGCCTGGCACATATTGGACAGGTCCAGGTGACATCCTACACTGTTCCAAGCTCAAACTCAGAGCCGACTGTAACACGGTCTGAGCCAGTTGTATGATATATGCAATTTTTAGATTTTTAAGAATTTAAATTTAAATCAAACTTATGGCAAATGAATGTTACACTTATCTCACATGACAAAAATGACAGTGGCCAGGCGTTGTGATACAAATAAAATGTGACAGAAAAAGAGAATTTTACGAGGTTAGAGCAGGATAGTAAAAGGGAGATTTACTGCTTCAGTGGTCCTGGCACACACCAGGAATGCATATTAGGAAATTGTGCACACCAAGCCCATGATTTTCTGTCCAGTAAAATTAATGAGTGGAAAATCATGGGCTTGGGGGTAGGCAATTTCCTGATATGGACTGCTGGTGTGTGCTAGGAGCGGCAAAGCAGAAAATCTTCTTTAAGTATCCAGTGACAGAAAGGGAGAGAGTTTTACTAATGTCCCATTTATATTCTGGGAAAGCCTCCACCAATTCTGCAATATGATCTGGTTGTTTGTGTTCTGAATATCACCTGTTTTATACTGTGGGGAACACCAGAAAAACTGTGCATGTGCAGTTGCTCAGAAGTTACTGATGCAAGTTCACAAATCTGGGCAGGGAATCTTCCCTGATTTGAGGAGAAAGTTTGTTTCAGCCAGGGATATCAAAAGGCAGCACAAGTGGTCCAAGAGCTCAGGCTGGCTGCAGCCAGGACAAAATGGTGGCTGCAATGATACATAGAAACATAGAAAATAGGAGCAAGAGTAGGCCATTCGGCCCTTCGGGCCTGCTCCGCCATTCAAAATGTTCATGGCAAGCAATACCAGTGATGGCCATGTACCTTTGCTGCCACAAGTACTTAGCCCTGAAGGCAGATAATGAACCCACTTCAGCAGGATGTTCCCTGTTTCAGTAGGCATGTACTATGAATCATTTATTTTATAAGAGTTGTCTCTAAAGAAAAGCTACTTCCAGAGGCAGTGTGGTATCATAATTGGATATAAAACGTGATACACCAAAGTTCCTTTAGTTCAGTTGTTAAAGGCAACATATAAAGAAAGAGAAAACTTGCATTTATAGAGCATCTTTCATGACCTCAGGATGCTCCAAAACACTTTACAGTCAATGAAGTACTTTGAACTGTGGTCACTGTTGTAGGAAATGAGGCAGCCAATTTATGCAAACTGAGCCATGCAGACTACAAAGTTTTTGTTGACTTAGCAGATCTCAGCTGTAGTTGCTATAGGGGTGCTACAATTGGCTTAAGTGTCCCTTGGGCGAAGGAAGCGAAAAAATAATCAGGGTTCTCACACCTAATAAAAACAGAAAATGTTGGAAACACACAATAGTCATCAGTAAATATCATCAGTCTGATGTTGGATACATACCTAAAATGTCATAACCTGTTTTTTTTAACAAATGCTGACTGATCTGTTGTGTATTTCCTGTTTTTATTGCAGAATTCCAGCATTTACATTTTTTTTTCCATTTGTAATTTCTATCCCATGACCTTTATGGACATTGAATGAGGGTAGGATTGGGAATGGTTTGGTTGTCAACACTTACTGTCTAGGCTCACACATAAAAATGTCCACATAGTTGTGATGTGGAGATGCCGGTGATGGACTGGGGTTGACAATTGTAAACAATTTTACAACACCAAGTTATAGTCCAGCAATTTTATTTTAAATTCACAAGCTTTCGGAGGCTTCCTCCTTCGTCAGGTGAACGATGTGAAACCCAGTCCCCATGGAAACATACCCTGGAAGGATTGGCTGGGCAGTGGGTTACCTCTGAGGCCTGGGTTCAAATATTACACAGACATGGATGAAAGTCTCCTCATCAGCTGACTGTAAAGGCCCTACATGGGATAAGTTTGGGCTGTTTCCATTCAATGGACATAGGCCTACCTTAATTTGGTAATAAACAGCAATCTCACTCACAGAGACCAGAGAATGTCTGGTGAGAGAAACAAAAAAATGTTATATCCATGTGGTGGCACAGTGAAAAATACCTCCTGAGATAGTTCTCCATGCCTCCAGAAAAGTTAACATTGCTTCTTTCACTGTCCTGAATGCCGTATCATGAATGCAGTAGCAGAGTTTCAAATCCATTGTCAAGTTTTACATGTTTAATTATAGCAGTCGTGTTATTTTCCGTGTTACGAAAAGAGTGAGATCAATTATCAGGGCAGTAGTCAAACCTTCCTGCAACACTCACTGTCTGGGGTCACACATGAAGAGGAACTGTATAAATTGAGAAAGCTTGCACTAACTAGAAAAACACAACAAACTGCAGTCCAAAAGTTCTGAGTTACATTTATGGAAGACAGCAGTGACCTTTTGACCCAGAATTCTGCAACCAGAGCCATTAAGATGATGCTTTATGCTGAAGTTCTTTAATGTTTTCTTGATTTGTGGTTAGCTTTCAATTTTTATCCCTCTTTCAAGTTCAACAGCACTTTAAGTAGACATTGCAAGCATAAAGCAAAGCTGGTCTTTTATAGTCAAACCAGCTGATATTCGGGAGCAGGGTTCTGGGCAAATGTTACTATAAATATTACTAGATCTTCCATGGAGTTGCTCATGGTGAGTCATCAGAATGTTGTCATAATGACAGAAAGGTGATGGAAGTGAAATTGGTCTTCGATGAAACTTTTTATTACCAAAACCTATTTTAATAAGGAGTAATGAGACTCCACATTTTTATAAGTTAATTTTTAGTTGTTTGGCAGTCATTAAGACTTACTGTGCTGTTAAAATTAGATTAATGTAAGGAGTCGCACAACACCAGGTTATAGTCCAACAGCTTTATTTGAAATCACAAGCTTTCGTAGCTTTGCTCCTTCGCTCCTTCGTCCTCCTGACGAAGGAGCAAAGCTCCGAAAGCTTGTGATTTCAAATAAAGCTGTTGGACTATAACCTGGTGTTGTGCGACTCCTTACATTTGTCCACCCCAGTCCATCACCGGCATCTCCACATCAAAATTAGATTAGACCTGGTATTTTTAAGTGTACTTGTATTGTGGCGATATTAATTACTTTCCAGCTGGTCTGTTGATTCTGTTGATTGCAGCCAGTAATATCCCTTCAAGGCAAAGCTGACAGATCACCAGCAAACCAGGAGGAGTGAGTTCCAGATTTTGGCGTTTGTCTGCACATGTGCAAACACATGGACTTGCTCTTTCATTTGGCTACTAACAACGGTGAGCGTGTTGAGCTCACGTTTTTTTAAAGCAATTTCTGGCCCATTATAAAAATATAGCTAAATATAACTACATCTTTTTACTAGTTTTATTTAGTGAAAGAAATGAGACTTGGTAAAGCAGAGCATTTTCCACAGTACTCTGGAAACAAGACAGCAGCTGATTGCTTTGCTACTTTGCTGCGTGCGCAAACACGAAAGTTATAGATAATGAAAAGGGAATTTATTTTTCAGCAAATTTCAATTGACGGTGGCAAAAATACATTATCTGAATGTTTTTAGGCTCTGTATTTTTTGTAAATACAGCTACTCTCAGTACTTTGTTTCTGATAATAGCTGAACATTGAATGTTCTTGCCCTCCGCTGCTCATATTCAGAAGGTGCTGTGAAGGTACTAAAGTTTGCACCAAATGGGATCAATTGCTCTTTCCTAGTCATTGTTTGCTGCTCCAGGTCATGTTCTTAAGGTCAAAACATCAACAAAAGTGGCGTGATCTCCTAAGAGTGGGCAACGATTCTGATGTTCATTCAATGCAGGTTTTACAGAAAGTGTTTTCCGACGGATCTGAAATCAGAATACACGAGCCAGCAGAGCGAAATGCAGTCATTTTACAGCTCCTGCCCTCGGGATATGTATAACCACGGCAGATGTCTTTTCAGACAGACCCCTACCAACCCCACCTCCACCCACCACCCCCCACACAAGCACATGCTCAAGTGTCTGCATCCAGGTCCAATAGCAGATGGCTCAGCATCATCACAGATAAAGGTACCTGCAGGGATATGCTGATAATCCAGTTTCTCACAAGGTTTATTATGCTCTAACAGGTAATTTTATATGCTTTACACTCTGCTACAGCTTGGCACATCAGATGGCCTAATGGGATCGAATGAAAAGTTTAATGACTTCCTTCCTTCTTTAGACTCAAATTTTCCCCTGTGCCACCAGACCTCCATAATTACACCTCATTTCCTCATAATTGGAAAATTCTGCTGATGCGGTTATTGATAGTAGGAGTGAGTTTGTGTTTGCTAATTGTTTCAAGTATAGTTAACAGAAGCTCCAAATGATTCACAAGGTTATTAATATGTCCCACTGAGGAAGGCCAGGGACTATAATTAAACACTGATCTGTAGGGATGCACTGAAGCAAAGCTGTTGCAGGTAGTGTTTGTTTTCATATTTTCCATTCTTGTATCAGACTATAAACATTTGTATTGAGGCCTTTTCTTTATGGATCAAGCAAGAAATGAAAGTGCTGGAGTCAACAGCTGGATATCAGTAGCGTTCAACCCAGTCCCAAACAAAAGCTGAGTAATTTTGTGAATTTCCAGGTGGATTTTTTTTTTAAACTCATTAGTGAGCAGCTGCTTGAATGTGACAAATTACACCAACCACAAAACTCACTCTACTCTCTGGGACTCCCTCTCTATCCCCACCGTTAAATGCCTTCTCAAAACCTCCCTATTTGACCGTGCCTTAGGTCACCTCCTAATTCCCCCACTTATGCTCGATGTCTATTTCCCTCCTCTGTGAAGTACTTTGGAATGTGTTTCTATGTTAGAGGCATGATATAACTGTAGGTTTATTACTATTGTTGTAATGTGGATGTTAGAGGGGCTGTGTGATTGTGGTAAAGTGGTTTACAACAGGGACGTCTAACTTGTGGCTCTAAGGCCACATGCAGCTACTAAGATTAGACAATCCAGCCATCAAAGCTCAAACAATTCAGTCCTATTTCTTATATTTCTTATTCACTGGTTTGTCCCGTTTGAACTTTATAGTCCCGGAAACTTGGAAAAGGCTGTTCTTAGCGCTGTTGCTTCATTGATGAATAAATCCTGAATCAGAATATTGAGATCCGCTAGTAACGGTAATTAGAGATACGTGTAAATTAATAGGAACATTGATTTCAACTTTATGTGTGGCTCCTTGAGGCTCCATGGTGTGCACCTATGCAGCCTAATAAAGACAAAAGCTTGGACACTCCATGTTTACAGGACACTTCAAGATTGTAAACAGAAGAGAGTGAATCAGCAACATGGTGACTTTATTCCACTTCCACTGCATAATTTCACCACCACCCCCCCCCCCCCCCTCCCCACCGTTTTCTCTATAGGTGGTGACTTATACTCAGTTGCAGTTCCAGGGCCCCTGACAGTTTGTTGATATCTTACCCAAGTCGCCGTTCTGCATGTGTGAACCTACACAATGAGTGTTAAGAGTCATTACAGGCAAGCCCAATCCTGTCTGCCTCCAACATCCATATATGGCATTCACTTCTAGGGTTGGTGGTTGAGACAGAAACTATGTCAACATTCAAAATTAGATTGGATAGGCAGATGAAGGAAAAGTGAATGAAGGGAAATAGGAACAGCATGGGTAAATGTGAATAGGAGTATTTGTTCACGTGGATGTTAAATGCTGACACAGATTGGTTGGGCCGAATAGCCTTTTTCTGTGTTGTGACTTCTATGTATTTGCAAGTATTTCTGTGTATACTGGAAAGTGATCGGGAGCAGGAACTCTTGTCTGTTTTTTTTTCCTTTCCTCAGGCCGGGAAAATGTGATTTTTTTTTAAAAGAGGATACAGATATTCCTGGAGATGCCAGTCCTGGAGGAATTAAACTGGTAATCTGTGGCCATTAGCTCCCTCTGGGTGCAGTAATGTTGCTTTAAGGTACTGAGTTATATATGACATTATTCTGTAACAAAATTATACATATTTCAATTGTTTAAATAAAAGAAAAACAGATGTTATTTAAATGACACGTGTGGTATACTGAGCCTTGGGTCAATTCCCCTTTCTGCACAATTCTTTACAAGTGCATTGCTTCCCTAACTGCAACAGACAATAGTTAGAAGAGAGGCCAACATAGTGAAATGCAGCACTTTTCAGTTGCTGGCTTAAGGTTTTGTACAACCACAGCAGATGTTTGCTCTTAAAGGGACAGGGCAGGAAAATATCATCAATAGTATTCCCTCTTTATGTTACAGCAGTTATGACAGCCCTGACTTCAGTGGCAGAGCTGTAATATAAATGAGATGTTGCTACTGGCATCAGGGGACCCAAGAACCACATGAGGAGTTGGTTTGCCGAGGGTACTCCGGAGGCACCAGTACCACCGACGCCACGTGTAAATGGCCGTCACCAGTATTGTAGTCAGCATTTCTTCTGGGAATGCTCAACCTGCCTGGGTAGGTCAGCAATGGGGTTTCACACTATTGGCCTGTAGTGCCCTCGCTCTTACATCAGGGAAGGTCAACAACTAGACAATTAAAGCCATATTTACCAAACTGTGCATTTTGCACATACTCCGTTGTTTCTCCATTGCTGCTTATGCTTTGCGATGTACCCTGAAATGTAAATATTTATATTATTTGCAGGTTGAAGGAAAAGGGAATAAAAGGAACTGGGTGTACACATAGGATTAGGGCTACTGCTCATGTGCAGAATAAACATCAACATGGACTGGTTGGGCCAAACAGCCTATTTCCATATTGTAATTTCTGTGTAAAGTATTAGTCTTAAATGCAGCAGATTCTACAGTACCAGGAGCTGCAGCACATTGCAGATCTGCTTCAAGTAGAAATGAAAAGATTAATTATTTATTTCAAATTGCTTCAAGTAGAATTTATCCTTTACTATCCTGACTGTCAAATGAAAATCCACAAATGTTTTAAATCAAATTTGAACTATCTGACTAATTAGTTTTGTTTAATTGCCATATCTATAATATCTGTGGTTCTCCAGAAGATACTTTCCAATCACAACTTACCTTTCTTATTAGCCATTTGAACTTTCTAGCTAGGTCCAGAACAACAGTCATCCAACAGTTTGCCCAGAGGCCTTTTGGAATATGTTTGTTTTCCATTAAATATATTCCTGACTAGAATTTATTGTAAACAAAAGTTAACCTGCTCATTTGAAGCACACTTTTAAAATAATAGAGTGTAAGTCGAAAAATTACAGTTGACGATATAAGCAGATTAGCTCTTACGAGTTTGGTGATATTCCCCTGTTTGCTGGTTTAGCGGAGGCGTTAAATGGGTTAACGGTAATTTCCAGGCTATAAGGTTTAACTTACTGGTACAATCTCAAGTAATAACTTATGATTGTCATTTGTTACTTCTTGTATTGTAAGGTCAATTGTCGAACAAATTCTGTATCCAGTTCTGCCTTCATGCCCTGAAGCTTTAATTCATAAAACCCTGCCAGCTGTACTCTTGACCTCCATGTGTTGATTTCTGGAATCTTTTCAGAAGCAACATGTCAAAGTCGACAAATGGTGGCACATGTCCAACTGTAATCTGTCCCTCTCCTGCACTTCCTACCTGGAACAAGTAAAAATTGTCAGGAAATGTGATGGCTTTGTATTGGAAAATTCCAGGAACACAATAACCCATATTTCTAAAGATGGGGAAAAACAATGCTCATACATTCAGGATATGATCCAGGAAATCGCTCCTTGTGGGCTAATTGTGGATTACTAAACATTTTTGGGAGAATTCTCATCTGGTGGCTTATGCATATTTTTTCTGTTTTCAGTCGTGGGCTAAAATGTGGGAATGCTGTCCCACACAGCAGGCCAGTCAGTGGAAAGGGACCAGCACTAATCCTTTAAATCAGCTGTGAGATGCAAAAGGAGTCATTTAAGCCTCTGGGAAGGCAACAGTGGCAGAACATTCATTAAATTACTCTAGATTTAATGTTACTGAGTTTTAAAAAAAGGCAGTTTGGTCATCCAGGAGCTATAAACTCTTCAGCAAGGGCAGTGGCGGAGAAGGCACACACTTAAAGCGAATGATGGCCATCTTCCCACCTCCTCCAAGGTAAATTGTTGCACCAGTTGCAATAGGAATTAGTACAGAATCTTACAACACCAGGTTATAGTCCAACAATTTTATTTGAAAATCACAAGCTTTCGGAGGCTGTCTCCTTCGTCAGGTGAACGTGGAAATCCTTGAACGTTTCGCATTTATATTCAGAGAGCAATACCTGGTGATTACAGATAATCTTTCCAACTGCCCGTTGTCAAGGCAATCAAAGTGTTCAGACAGAGAGGTGTTACCTACAGGACCACCGAATATACAAATGGCCAGAACTTCAAGCAGCCAACACTGGATAGCCATTACAGTACTGGTGTGGCTGATGAACAGCGAGGTCTAGTACCCCCAGAATCTCAGCAGGCCTGTGGTGAAAACTTGCTGCTAGCCAACATGCTTAAACCTTCCACAAAGGAATCATTATAAGGAAAGAAAGAAGGAAAGAAAGAATTTGCATTTATATAGCACCTTTCATGACCTCAGGATGTCCCAAAGCACTTTAGAGCCAATGAAGTACTTTTGAAGTATAGTCACTGTTTTAATGTAAGAAATACGGCAGCCAATTTATGCACAGCAAGGTCCCAAAAACAGCATTGAGATAATGACCAGATCATCTGTTTTAGTGATGTTGCTTGAGGGATAAATGTTGGCCAGGAAACGGGGAGAACTCCTCTCCTCTTCTTCTAAATAGTGCCATGGGATCCTTTTACGTCCACCTGAGAGGGCAGACAAACCTAGCACAGCTGTGGACAGAAGTTCTCTGGTGTCATCTGACATCTTTGGCAGCCATTCTCTGCTCATCCTCAGCCCACAATTGCTGCCTGCATTATGCTGTACACTGACAGAAATTTCTAGGTTGTGATGGCTACAAAGCTTGATTGGTTACCAATAGCTAAAAAGGAAAACTACTCCGATAATTTTGCACTATGAATTACACCCAAAATTACAGGAAACTGTATCATCTCCAAAGAACTCTGTTATGCTGCTCAGAATCAGTCACAACTCTCGTACCTCACCTTGTCTGAGCCACAAATATCCAACACTTCAAAATGCAGCTGTTGCAATGATTCCTAACAGGCAAGAACCTGGATGACCTCTAAAGCCTATTTCATATGGACGAGCTGTGCACACCATGGAAGCAATGCAGTACGACACAAATTTTGTGAGGTCCCCCTTAAACGTCAGTAAGAGCCACATCTGAAAATAACACAGACCGTGCATGAAAATTCCTGCATCAAATTTATGGCTGGCACTCAGCAGCTGGGAAGCGCATAAAACTTGGAACTCAGGAAATCGCTGGTCCCTGTCACTCAAATGTTGTTGACTTAAAGCTTTACACTGACAGCAATTTCTGGGCAATGTTTCCCACAGGTATTTCTCCCCTCCTCTTTGCTAATAAAATAATATGCTAAAATCTGCAGCATATTATCTGATCTTATTTGGGCAGCAGGGATGCCATAGTTAACCTCAGTATCTCTCTACTATACAGGGACAAATCCAGATACAGTTCCCATCCCTGATCACTATCTGATGAACCATATTGGAAGTGTGATGAGCATGTGGTAGTGATGACCCCCACTGTTGAACAGTCTGGTGACACTCACTGGACCGCTCTAGAGGAATAATGGGAGAAACTAAGTGGGAAATATTAAAGAATAAAAGAAAATCCAACATATGAGGGATAATTTTCAGACTTTCCGCTACTAGCAGGGAGCCTTGCCCACCAGAAGCGTATATCGGACATTTAGCTGCACAATACTTATGATTGTCCAACCATTCTATTTAAGGGTTGGAAAATCGTGCACAGCGCACTCCTGAGTTTCTAATATATGCTGTTGATGGTTGAAGTACGAAGTCAGAAAATTGCCCCACGTAAACAATAGGGGCCAAAAATCACCGGCAAGTACAGAAATTGTACCGGGATCTGAATACACTGGGTCCTGGCCTTGCACAGGAGTTTCTAAGATGGCCTGTTGGGGATGGAGTCCCCACCCACCCCCAAAGAAAACCATTAGCATAAGAAGGAGCAGGGACTCCCAACATCAGAAGTTTCCAAGTTCCTGGCCCTCAGAGGAACCCAGCATAGACAGCAGAATTGGAGCCACTTAGGGGGTCCATGCTGGGATTGTGGCCTGGGTCTCTGAAGAAAAGATTGGGAAATTTTTATAAAACATATTTCAATGTGGTCACTTACAATGGGGGCAATTTAAAGATGTTTCTGGGTGAGGAGCCAACATCATCCCACCCCAGACTGCCACTCCTCCATCAGCCTCTTCAACAAGTGAGCATCCTAAATGTGCCCTAATATGTGGCATCTGCCATTGCCAAGGTAGTGAAGGAACCATCCTCTGACCCTGCGAAATTTGGCAGAGGTCCCAGGCAGGTACAGATCAGCACTTACATCAGGGTGCAGCCCCCTCCCATGGAATTTGAACCCCAATAGTGTGAAACCATACAAACAGATGAATATCCTGAACTTATTGTTAGAGCCAGAAGTCACACTGAATGTTAGCAATTTGTTTTATGTAGCAGTCCATCATTAGGCAGTGGTGGCATTTTTATATAATACATGTCTGATTTGTTCACATCCCATGCTAGTTTGGGAACATAACACCAGGAAGGAATGAATGCTCAAAATAAAGATAAGTCTGGGCTCATTTCCTGCAAATACAAAATATAATTCAAAATAATCAAAAATACAAGTATTTGTAAGACTGGCCCCATTGGTGAGATGGGTCCTTCCCTCTTAAAGTTTTAAAAATTTGATTTGCTGTGGTGCTTTAATCATACTATAAAAAGGTGCACAAACATACTCTTTTGGGTCAAATCTTACACAAGAGTTAATTATTGACAGAATAACTGCAGTGCTGTCCTGAGATCAGCAATGTCTGTGAGTGGTCTCTCCCTTTTCTTGCACCACCTGATATATTGCTTTGTTTAATCCCATTCAACCTTTCTTCTAAGATCCCAGGTGGAAAAAAGAAAACAAAGAAAACAAGTGCCTAATCTCTAAACGGGCCGAGAAAAGAAATCACTGAAAACGGTTTCTCTCCACCACAGCAGTCATGGAAGCTGTGTCATGCTGAAATTGAGATTGGATCTGCTCGTAGACATGGTTTAGAATAGCGGTTGCCCAATTGATCATTGAGCATGTCTTGATAGTGGATGTTTACAAGCAATTTGACAGTGGACAATATCGCAGCTGAACCGGAACTTGTCCAGATGTGCGCACTTCTTTTTGCCGGGGGGGGGGGGGGGGGGTCACTAGATAACGATCAAGAACAGGAATCCACTTGATTTTTCTCTCTCTAACCCAGGGACACCGAGGCCAACTGTAGCATTTCCACAATCACACTGGCCAAGACCAGCTAACTCAGCACAGACCAAGGATTGAACCTGGAATTTTCCTGGTCTGTATAGTTCAGTATTCACTGGATAAACTCACATAGCAATTTCCACATGAAATGATCAATATTTTAACAGTGATAGCCATGCTTTTTCTTTGATTCCTTTCTTCTTCCTCACCTCCTAAATGTTACTGATTATTTTCTTCCCTCTTAATTCGTTTTGACGTTTAGCACATCTATGATTCTTTGGTCCTGTGTTGTCCTCATCCCAACTCTTACAATCAAGGTGACTTGATCTGGGAAGGCAAGGCTGCTAACAGCATCTTCACATCTATCAAAAGCTACTGCAGATGCTGGAAATCTGAAATAACAACAGAAAATGCTGGAAAAGCTCAGCAAGTGAGGCAGCATCTGTGGAGAAAGAAACAGAGTTAACGTTTCAGGTCGAAGACCTTTCGTCAGAACTGACGCTGAAGCGTTAACTGTGTTTCTTTTTCCATAGATACTGCCTCACTTGCTGAGCGTCTCCAGCATTTTCTGTTGTTATTTCTTTACATCCTAGCAGTAGCTGCTCTCAGTAAGAAGGATCCAAACACCACGCAACTTGTTCAACCCTGGGTAAACAGAGTTTATTGTAAATTGTGAGATTCTTCATATATTTAAACAGGAAGTTGTTATGTCATAAGAATGTAGACACAAATATTACTTGTCTGCTGTAAACAATCCATTTGTAAGCATAACTTCTTTTAGGTACATTTTGACATAGAGACATAGAAGTTTACAGCCTAGAAGGAGACCATTTGACCCATTTGGGTGGAATTTCCTGTGGGGGCGTAATCAGGAAGTTACGTTCGAAATTACGCTCATTTGTGTGCCCATTTTGCCAATGTCAATTTACAACAACAACTTGCATTTATATAATGCCTTTAACGTAGTAAAACGTCCCAACGTGCTTCACAGGAGCGTTATCAATCAAAATTTGACACCGAGCCATATAAGGAGATATTAGGACAGGGGTCAAAGAGGTAGGTTTTAAGGAGCATCTTAAAGGAGGAGAGAGAAGTAGAGAGGCGGAGAGGTTTAGGGAGGGAATTCCAGAGCTTAGGGTCCAAGCAGCTGAAGGCACGGCCATCAATGGTGGACATTTAAAATCAGGGATGCACAAGCGGAAAGAATTTGAAGAGCCCAGAGATCTCAGAGGGTTGTAGGGCTGGAGGAGGTTACAGAGATAGGGAGGGGTGAGGCCATGGAGGGATTTGAAAACAAGGATGAGAATTTTAAAGTTATTGTGTTCCAGGACCGGGAGTCAACGTAGGTCAGTGAGCACAGAGGTGTTGGGTGAACGGGACTTGGTGTGAGTTAGGATACGGGAAGCAGAGTTTTGGATGAGCTCAAGTTTATGGAGGGTGGAAAATGGGAGGCCAGTTAGGAGAACATTGGAATAGTCAAGTCTAGAGGTAACTCAGGCACGGATGAGGGTTTCAGCAGCTGATGAGCTGAGGCAGGGGCAGAGACGGGCAATGTTACTGAGGTGGAAGTAGGAGGTCTTGGTAATGAAGCGGATATGCGGTCGGAAGCTCAACTCGGTCAACAGGACACCAAGGTTGTGAACGGTCTTGTTCAGCCTCAGACAGTGGCCAGGGAGATGAATGGATTTGGTGGCTAGGGAACAAAGTTTGTGGTGGGGACTGAAGACAATGGCTTCAGTCTTCCCAATATTTAGTTACATAAGAACATAAGAAATAGGAGCAGGAGTGGGCCATATAGCCCCTCAAGCTTGCTCCACCATTCAATAAGATCATGGCTGATCTTCGACCTCAGTTGCACTTTCCCACCTGATCCCCATATCCCTTGATTCCCTTGGAGTTCAAAAATCTGTCGATCTCAGTTTTGAATACACTCAATGTCTCAGCATTCAGAGGCCTCTGGGGTAGAGAATTCGAAAGATTTACAATTCTCTGAACAAAGAAATTTCTCCTCATCTCAACCCTAAATTCTCGACCACTTATCCTGAGACTATGCCTCCTAGTTCTAGATTCTCCAACCAGGGGAAACAGCCTCTCAGCATCTATGCTGTCAAGCCCTCTCAGAACCTTATATGGTTCAATGAGATCACCTCTCATTCTTAATTCCAGAGAGTATGGGCCCATTCTACTCAATCTCTCCTCATAGGACAACCCTCTCATTAGTTGGAGGAAACTTTTGCTCACCCAGTACTGGATTTTGGACAAGCAGTGTGACAAATCAGAGAGAGTGGATAGGCGAGGGAGATGGAGCTGGGGGTCGTCAGTGTACATGCGGAACTTGATGTTGAGTTTTCAGATGATGTCACCAAGGGGCAGCATGTAGATGAGAAACAGGAGGGGGCCAGGGATAGATCCTTGGTGGACTCCAGAGGTAACGGTGCGGGAGCGGTAAGAGAAGCCATTGCAGGCGATTCTCTGACTATGATTGGATAGATAAGAATGGAACCAGGCAAGCGCAGTCCCACCCAGCTAGACGATGGAGGAGAGGCATTGGAAGAGGATGGTGTGATCAACCGTGTCAAAGGCTGCAGACAGGTCGAGAAGGAGGAGGAGGGATAGTTTACCACGGTCACAGTCATATCAGATGTCATTTAGACAACACCTAAATTTCCTGCCAATCTCATTAGCGTACACCGGAACATAAAAATCAGCGTAAACAATCCAGGCCTGAGGAAAGTGCAGAATTTACACCAGATATTCCTTTTTTTAAGTATGAAAATGTAAGTTTCAAGCCATCCAACCGTCATTCATGCACATTAGACACAACACGTTTAAGAACATGCAGTCGTGAAAACTTTTTTCATTTTTAATGTAGTTCTACTGATGCCATAAAAATGCATTCAGAGAAACAGCATTACCCTGCTTTCCCCATCACCTTGCAACTTCCTCTGCTTCAGATATTTATCTACTTTTTCCTTAAATGAAACAATAGTCCTTGCATCAACAATTCCCTGCGGCAAAGCATTCCATGCTCCAACAACAACTTACAACAACAAATTGGGGGTATAGTTAATACTGAGGACTGCAACCAAATACAGGAAGACATCGTTAAACTTGCAGAATGGGCGTGTCATTGGCAAACAAATTTCAATATAGATGTGTGAGGTGGTAGGATTAATAAGAAGGCCACCTACTCCTTGGAAAATAAGAGTCTAAACAGGGTAGAGGAGCAGAGGGATTTAGGGGTACAGGTTCTCAAATCACTACAAGTAGCGACACAGGCTAATAACACCATAAAAAAGCAAACCAAGCACTGGGGGGTTCCTTTCTAATGGGATAGAATTGAAAAGCAGAGAAGTTATGCTAAGCTTGTACAGAACCTTGGTTAGACCACACTTGGAGTACTGCGAACAGTTCTGGTCTCCACACTATAAAAAGGATATAGAGGCACTGGAGAAGGTGCAAAAAAAATTTTCTAGGGTGATACCAAAAATGAGAGGTTATACCTATGAGGAAAGATTGAATAGGCTGGGGCTCTTTTCTCTAGAAAAGAAAAGACTGAGGGGTGACCTGATTGAGGTCTTTAAGATAATGAAAGGGTTTGATACGGTAGACATAGAGAAAATGTTTTCGCTTGCGGGGGAAACCAGAACTAGGGACCATAAATATAAGATAGTCACTAACAAATCCAATAGGGAATTCAGGAGAAACTTCTTCATCCAGAGAGTGGTTAGAATGTGGAACTCACTACCACAAGGAGTAGTTGAGGCAGCTAGCATAGATGCATTTAAGGGGAAACTAGATAAACACATGAGGGAGAAGGATATTTTGATGGGGTTAGATGAAGAAGGGTGGTAGGAGGCTCACGTGGAGCATAAACGCCAGCATGGACCTGTTGGGCCGAATAGCCTGTTTCTGTGCTGTACATTCTTAATGATTCTTTGTAACTTGCATTTATATAGCGCCTTTAATGTAGTAAAATGTTCCAAGGCATTTCCTGCGTAAAGAAGTTTCTCCTAACCTCTCCCCTCATTCTCCTAGTGCTCCCTATGCCCAGGTTACATTTAAAATTTGCATTGTTGTTGCTCTCATGTCCCCAGTGACAGGCCAAGGAGGCTCACCTAACAGTTTGAGAACATGTGGTTTTGGAATGTTCCACAGAAATTGAATGACTAGTTTTGATGCTTTTAAAAGAAATTACAACATTAGAGAGTTGCCAGTTAAACATAGAGGATCATATTAAGGATATTGATTGACTGCTTAAAAACCTGGGGTTAAAGGAAAAAAAAATTTAAAGACTGCTACGAGTTGTTGATGGCAACCCTTCTTGCCAGTCATAGGTTTGTGAATAGGAGGAATGAAACCACCAGCAGTAATTGTATCTTTTATTAATGAATCAAATGGGAAGGAAAAGACGGGAGAACATTATCAAAAAAAAAAGAAAAGCAGCCAAAAACAACTATACCAAGGACAGATGTCTGACAAATCTGATCCAGCCACCAGTTTAGATCTTGCTACAGTGATCATTTACTTGTCTTGGTCAAAATCACCATCTAAATACAACACTTCAGCAGGTGTAATGAGATTTGACACCTATTGATGGTCACACCATGATTTGACCCAAGTGCCTGGGGCTCAGCTGCAATCAATACGCAGCTGCAAAATGTAACTCTCTGATTACCACGTGTAATGCGCACATGCAATTATACCTGATTTAAAGGACCCATGCCTGATAGAACTTTACAGAAAGCACATTGCATAATATTGTTTAACGGTATAAGACGTTGGATCTCTTCAGCAAACTAGTCTGTATCTATTATTCATAATCAACCTGTTATTTTAATCACTCCTAGATACAGTAAGTAGTTACGTTCATTTAGGGTTGTCATCTTTCTGAATGGGGGGGGGGGTGAGTAAGAAGATTGCAGTGGGGCTCGAGTTCTAAGATTTGTTTTATTGATAATTACTGAAAACTCATCACAAACCTCAACAATTAATTCTTTTTTATTTGTTCTTGAAATGTGGGCATTTATTGCCCATCCTGAGGACATTAAGAATGTGGGACAGGAGTCACATGTAGGTCAAGACTGGATGGATGTGGCAACGTCCCTTCCCTCAAGGACATTAGTGAACCAGTTGGGTTTTTATAACAATAAGGCAGCTTTCATGGACATTTTTTCTCGTGACAGCGCCCAAGTTACCGGATTTTTCCAATTCAATTTCACAACTAGTAATGCTGGGATTTGATATCACGACCTCTGGATTGCTCGCCCACTAAATAGCCACTGGAATACTATACCCACATCAGAAGATGTAAGGAGTCTTACAACACCAGGTTATAGTCCAACAGTTTTATTTGAAATCACAAGCTTTTGGAGACTTCCTCCTTCGTCACGAGGAGGAAGCCTCCGAAAGCTTGTGATTTCAAATAAAAATGTTGGACTATAACCTGGTGTTGTAAGACTCCTTACATTTGTCCACCCCAGTCCATCACCGGCATCTCCACATCATCACATCAGAAGACATAGATGTAAGCAGCAAAAAATGATTTCAGGTTTACCAATTAGAAATTTGAGTGTAGCCCATCGAACAATCAACTGTCCAATCAAACAGTAGATGGGAGGAAAATTCAGCATCAATAATGGACAGCACTCACTGTAGCTCAGTAATGGACAGCACTCACTGTGTCTCAGTAATGGACAGCACTCACTGTAGCTCAGTAATGGACAGCACTCACTGTGGCTCAGTAATGGACAGCACTCACTGTGTCTCAGTAATGGACAGCACTCACTGTGTCTCAGTAATGGACAGCACTCACTGTGTCTCAGTAATGGACAGCACTCACTGTGTCTCAGTAATGGACAGCACTCACTGTGTCTCAGTAATGGACAGCACTCACTGTGTCTCAGTAATGGACAGCACTCACTGTGGTTCGGTAATGGACAGCACTCACTGTGGCTCAGTAATGGACAGCACTCACTGTGGCTCAGTAATGGACAGCACTCACTGTGGCTCAGTAATGGACAGCACTCACTGTGGCTCAGTAATGGACAGCACTCACTGTGGCTCAGTAATGGACAGCACTCACTGTATCTCTGTAATGGACAGCACTCACTGTATCTCTGTAATGGACAGCACTCACTGTATCTCTGTAATGGACAGCACTCACTGTATCTCTGTAATGGACAGCACTCACTGTATCTCTAATGGACAGCACTCACTGTATCTCTGTAATGGACAGCACTCACGGTATCTCGGTGATGGACAGCACTCACGGTATCTCGGTGATGGACAGCACTCACGGTATCTCGGTGATGGACAGCACTCACGGTATCTCGGTGATGGACAGCACTCACGTTATCTCGGTGATGGACAGCACTCACTGAATCTCGGTGATGGACAGCACTGACGTTATCTCGGTGATGGACAGCACTCACTGTATCTCGGTGATGGACAGCACTCACTGTATCTCGGTGATGGACAGCACTCACTGTATCTCGGTGATGGACAGCACTCACTGTATCTCGGTGATGGACAGCACTCACTGTATCTCGGTGATGGACAGCACTCACTGTATCTCGGTGATGGACAGCACTCACTGTATCTCGGTGATGGACAGCACTCACTGTATCTCGGTGATGGACAGCACTCACTGTATCTCGGTGATGGACAGCACTCACTGTATCTCGGTGATGGACAGCACTCACTGTATCTCGGTGATGGACAGCACTCACTGTATCTCGGTGATGGACAGCACTCACTGTATCTCGGTAATAGACAGCATTTAGTATAGCTCAATTATAGTCAGGATTCAGTGTACTTCAGCCATAGACAGCATTTATTATATTGCAGTGATCTCATTATATATTTATCTAACTACACATGAAGTAACACTGAAGCTTTTTCCTGCATTAACTTTGTGACATCCTTTTGATTTTTGTTCATTTTAATGAATTTCGGCAAGCTGAACTTTTTGTAAAAATCATCCCTAATGCGTTGTGGGAAAGGGGGCTAGTGTCGATATGTGAGGATGGGGGTGATGGTCAAATGAGACCTGGGGCAGGATTTTAGTTCGTAGCCAGCAACCCAGCACGTGCGGAGATATTCACGTGGGGAACCCTGAAGTCAAGTGAGTGCATCGCAATCTGCGAATGCAATTCAATTGAAGGTAAGTATTTGTGCTTCTGGGTTTCCCACGCGCCAGGCCACCAGATTAACAGGCTGGCCACCTATCAGGAGGGAAAGGAGCCGCGAGCCGGAGAGGAGAGAGGGAGGGAGGGAAAGAGAGATTGTGGGTCGTGGAAGAAATCGGGGTTGGGGGACATGGACAACATTGGGTGGACCTTGGAGAAGATGGGGGGAGTGGGGTCCACCATTAAGTGGGGATGGGACTTCCGGGTTTCTATTGAGCGAGCGCATCCTAATGCACCTGGGTTAAACCTGGAAGTGGGCATGTTGGAGCCAGGTCCCACTGAAGGTTTCAACAATTTTTACTACCCACCCACCCATAGCCCACGCATTCTACGGGGGTTAAAATTACCCCCTCGGTATAGGTCAGGCTACAATATATGAGGACAGATGCGTGTGCCCGTTCACGATATTGGCACAAAACTGGAGTTTCTTTTGGGATGATACATAAGTCAAAACAACAACAACTTGCATTTGTTTAGTAAATTAACATAAAGTCTTTCCTAACCAACAACCCCCCTCCCCCACCTCTCCAATTTACAATTGCTGGCCGCTGCTGTTTCTCAGTTAAAGAAAGAAAAGGAAGACTTGCATTTATATAGTGCCTTTCACAACCTCAGGATGCCCCAAAGCACTTTACAGCCAATGAAGTACTTTTGAAGTGTAGTCACTGTTATAATGTTGAAAATTACCCTTAGCGTGTTGGGAGCTAGTGTAGATATTTGAGAATGGGCGAGTGAGACTTGGTGTAGGACAGGATACATGTAGCGGAGTTTTGGGCACATTGGAGTTTATGAAGGATGGAAAAATGGAGGCCAGCAAGGAGAGTGCTATAGTAGTTAAGTCTTCAGATGACAGGCACATAAATGTGTTTCAGCGACAGAGGGGCTGAGGTAGAAGAGGAGGCAAGCCGTGTTTGCAGAGGTGGTACTGGATAGGATGTGGGATTTAAAGCTCAGCTCATGCTCAAACA